>NW_028227257.1:40303388-40803388 GCF_978045245.1 Mus caroli | reverse complement strand
TTAATGCTAATAATAGTTTAAAATAGATTTTAAATATGTTTTTGATGTATAGACCTATAAGAAATTAGCTCAAAATTTAGTGTTTTGAGACAGCTAACATTCCATGAGTGTGACATAGTGGGTCCTCAGATTCTGTGTCTCTCACTGATTATAGCCATGAAGTTGTCAGGGCTACAGTCATATAAGGGTCTAACAGAGGAGAGAGATACCCTATAAAGATTATCTAATTGGGTCTGCAGATTGTAGTATGGGTATCCTCTACTTTATGGGTAATATATATTTATACATACAGTGCATGTACTTTTGGATCAGGGTTACCTAACTCAGGATGATCTTTTCTAGTTCTACCCACTTGGCTGCAAATTCCATGATGCAAGAAGGGCCCAAGGGAGGGTGCTTGAATTTCACTGAGAAGGGAAAATAAAATAGTCATCAGAAGTAAAGGAAGGGAAGGAATTGAGTGCTAGAGATGATGGAAGAAGAGGAGTAGGGGGAGATTAGGTGTAGAGAGAGCCAGGAGAAAGGACCAGGAGAGTGAATGGAAATTGGCTGCTGTGGGAGTGTGGGGCAGCTCTACAACATGCAAGAGACCTGGAATAGGGAAGGATCCGGCGCGGGACCTGAGACTGCATTAGTTAGGGAAGCAGAAACCGGCCTGAGTAGGACCACAGGCCTCATCCGGCTGGATCAGCGCCAGGGTAGTGGGAGCACAGGGTTGCCTGACACCTGCCAGCTACCCACGACCCCCGCCACAGGATTTTGGGACTGCTGGTGAGTGGAACACAGCTTCTGCTCCAATCCAATTGCGCGGGACCTGAGACTGCATTAGTTAGGGAAGCAGAAACAGGCCTGAGTAGGGCCACGAGCCTCATCCTGCCGGATCAGCGCCAGGGTAGCGGGAGCGCAGGGTTGCTTGACACCCACCAGCTACCCACGACCCCCGCCGCAGGATTTTGGGACTGCTGGTGAGTGGAACACAGCTTCTGCTCCAATCCAATTGCGCGGGACCTGAGACTGCATTAGTTAGGGAAGCAGAAACCGGCCTGAGTAGGGCCACAGGCCTCATCCGGCCGGATCAGCGCCAGGGTAGCTGGAGCGCAGGGTTGCCTGACACCCGCCAGCTACCCACGACCCCGGCCGCAGGATTTTGGGCCTGCTGGTGAGTGGAACACAGCTTCTGTTCCAGTCCAATCACGCGGGACCTGAGACTGCTCTGGTTGGGGAGAGAGAAATCCGGCCTACATAGGGCCACAACCCTCTTCCGGTCAGAAAAGCACCAGGGCAGCTGGGGCACAGGGTCTGCTGACACTCGCCAGCTACCCACAACACCCGCCACAGGATCCTAAGACTTCTGGTGAGTGGAGCACAGCTTCTGCTCCAATCCAATTGCACGGGACCTGAGACTGCATTAGTTAGGGAAGCAGAAACCTGCCTGAGTAGGACCACAGGCCTCATCCGGCTGGATCAGCGCCGGGGTAGCGGGAGCGCAGGGTTGCCTGACACCCGCCATCTACCCACGACCCCCGCCGCAGGATTTTGGGACTGCTGGTGAGTGGAACACAGCTTCTGCTCCAATCCAATTGCGCGGGACCTGAGACTGCATTAGTTAGGGAAGCAGTAACCTGCCTGAGTAGGGCCACAGGCCTCATCCGGCCGGATCAGGGCCGGGGTAGCGCAGGGTTGCCTGACACCCGCCAGCTACCCACGACCCCCGTCGCAGGATTTTGGGACTGCTGGTGAGTGGAACACAGCTTCTGCTCCAGTCCAATCACGCGGGACCTGAGACTGCTCTGGTTGGGGAGAGAGAAATCCGGCCTACATAGGGCCACAACCCTCTTCCGGTCAGAAAAGCACCGGAGCAGCTGGGGCGCACGGTCGGCTGACACTCACCAGCTACCCACAACACCCACCACAGGATCTTAAGACTTCTGGAGAGTGGAACACAGCTTCTGCTCCAATCCAATTGCATGCGGGACCAGAGACTGCATTAGTTAGGGAAGCAGAAAAATGGCCTGAGTAGGACCACAGGCCTCTTCCGGCTGGACCAGCACCGGGGTACCATCAGCTACCCACGACCCCCGCCGCAGGATTTAGAGACTGCTGGTGAGTGGAACACAGCTTCTGCTCCAATCTTTAAACAGTGACAACGATAACAACTAACCCCAGAGATTACCAGATGGCAAAAGGTAAACGTAATAATCTTACTAACAGAAACCAAGACCACTCACCATCATCAGAACCCAGCACCCCCACTTCGCCCAGTCCAGGGCACCCCAACACACCGGAAAAGCTAGACACGGATTTAAAAGCATATCTCCTGATGATGATAGAGGACTTCAAGAAGGACTTTAATAACACACTTAAAGAAATGCAGGAGAACACTGCTAAACAGGCAGAAGACAATAAAGAGGAAGCACAAAAATCCCTTAAAGAATTGCAGGAGAACACTGCTAAAGAGTTACAAATCCTTAAAGAAAAACACGATAACATAATCAAACAGGTAGAAGTCCTTACAGAAAAACAGGAAAACACATCCAAACAGATGATGGAAATGAACAAAACCATACTAGACCTAAAAAGGGAAGTAGACACAATAAAGAAAACCCAAAATGAGGCAACACTGGAGATAGAAACCCTAGGAAAGAAATCTGGAACCATAGATACGAGCATCAGCAACAGAATACAAGAGATGGAAGAGAGAATCTCAGGTGCAGAAGATTCCATAGAGAACATCGGCACAACAATCAAGGAAAATGTAAAATGCAAAAAGATCCTAACTCAAAACATCCAAGAAATACAGGACACAATGAGAAGACCAAACCTACGGATAATAGGAGTGGATGAGAATGAAGATTTTCAACTCAAAGGACCAGCAAACATCTTCAACAAAATTATAGAAGAAAACTTCCCAAATCTAAAGAAAGAGATGCCCATGAACATACAAGAAGCCTACAGAACTCCAAATAGACTGGACCAGAAAAGAAATACCTCCCGACACATAATAATCAGAGCAACAAATGCTCTAAATAAAGATAGAATACTAAAAGCAGTAAGAGAAAAAGGCCAAGTAACATATAAAGGCAAGCCTATCAGAATTACACCAGATTTTTCACCAGAGACTATGAAAGCCAGAAGATCCTGGATGGATGTCATACAGACACTAAAAGAACACAAATTCCAGCCCAGGCTACTATACCCAGCCAAACTCTCAATTAACAAAGATGGAGAAACCAAAGTATTCCACGACAAAACCAAATTCACACATTATCTCTCCACGAATCCAGCCCTTCAAAGGATAATAACAGAAAAAAACCAATACAAGGACAGGAACCACACCCTAGAAACAACAAGAAGGTAATCCCTCAACAAACCTAAAAGAAGACAGCCACAAGAACAAAATGCCAACTTTAACAACAAAAATAACAGGAAACAACAATTACTTTTCCTTAATATCTCTTAATATCAATGGACTCAACTCCCCGATAAAAAGACATAGACTAACAAACTGGCTACACAAACAAGACCCAACATTTTGCTGCTTACAGGAAACTCATCTCAGAGAAAAGGATAGACACTACCTCAGAATGAAAGGCTGGAAAACAATTTTCCAAGCAAATGGCATGAAGAAACAAGCTGGAGTAGCCATTCTAATATCTGATAAGATTGACTTCCAACCCAAAGTCATTAAAAAAGACAGGGAGGGACACTTCATACTCATCAAAGGTAAAATCCTCCAAGAGGAACTATCAATCCTGAATATCTATGCTCCAAATACAAAGGCAGCCACATTCATTAAAGAAACTTTAGTAAAGCTCAAAGCACACATTGCACCTCATACAATAATAGTGGGAGACTTCAACACACCACTTTCACCAATGGACAGATCATGGAAACAGAAACTAAACAGGGACACAGTGAAACTAAGAGAAATTATGAATCAAATGGATCTGGCAGATATCTACAGAACATTCTATCCTAAAACAAAAGGATATACCTTCTTCTCAGCACCTCATGGTACCTTCTCCAAAATTGACCACATAATTGGTCACAAAGCAGGCCTCAACAGATATAAAAATATTGAAATTGTCCCATGCATCCTATCAGATCACCATGGACTAAGGCTGATCTTCAATAACAAAATAAATAATAGAAAGCCAACATTCACGTGGAAACTGAACAACACTCTTCTCAATGATACCTTGGTCAAGGAAGGAATAAAGAAAGAAATTAAGGACTTTTTAGAGTTCAATGAAAATGAAGCCACAACATACCCAAACTTATGGGACGCAATGAAAGCATTTCTAAGAGGAAAACTCATAGCTCTGAGTGCCTCCAAAAGGAAACTAGAGAGAGCACACATTAGCAGCTTGACAACACACCTAAAAGTACTAGAACAAAAGGAAGCAAATTCACCCAAGAGGAGTAGACGGCAGGAAATAATCAAACTCAGGGGTGAAATCAACCAAGTGGAAACAAGAAAAACTATTCAAAGAATCAACCAATCAAGGAGCTGGTTCTTTGAGAAAATCAACAAGATAGATAAACCCTTAGCCAGACTCACTAGAGGGCACAGGGAAAGCATCCTAATTAACAAAATCAGAAATGAAAAAGGAGACATAACAACAGATCCTGAAGACATCCAAAACACCATCAGATCCTTCTACCAAAGGCTATACTCAACAAAACTGGAGAACCTGGATGAAATGGAGAAGTTCCTAGACAGATACCAGGTACCAAAGTTGAATCAAGATCAGGTTAATGATCTAAACAGCCCTATATCCCCCAAAGAAATAGAAGCAGTCATTAATAGTCTCCCAACTAAAAAAAGCCCAGGACCAGATGGGTTTAGTGCAGAGTTCTATCAGACCTTCAAAGAAGATCTAATCCCAGTTCTTCACAAACTATTCCACAAAATAGAAACAGAAGGTACTCTACCCAACTCATTCTATGAAGCCACAATTACTCTGATACCTAAACCACAAAAAGACCCAACAAAGATAGAAAACTTCAGACCAATATCCCTTATGAATATTGATGCAAAAATCCTCAATAAAGTTCTTGCTAACCGAATCCAAGAACACATCAAAACAATCATCCATCCTGACCAAGTAGGTTTCATCCCAGGGATGCAGGGATGGTTCAATATACGGAAATCCATCAACGTAATCCAGTATATAAACAAACTCAAAGACAAAAACCACATGGTCATCTCCTTAGATGCGGAAAAAGCATTTGACAAGATCCAACACCCATTCATGATAAAAGTCTTGGAAAGATCAGGAATTCAAGGCCCATACCTAAACATGATAAAAGCAATCTACAGCAAACCAGTAGCCAACATCAAAGTAAATGGTCAGAAGCTTGAAGCAATCCCTCTAAAATCAGGGACTAGACAAGGCTGCCCACTTTCTCCATACCTATTCAACATTGTACTTGAAGGCCTAGCCAGAGCAATTCGACAACAAAAGGAGATCAAAGGGATACAAATTGGAAAAGATGAAGTCAAAATATCACTTTTTGCAGATGATATGATAGTATATATAAGTGACCCTAAAAATTCCACCAGAGAACTCCTAAGCCTGATAAACAGCTTCGGTGAAGTAGCTGGATATAAAATTAACTCAAACAAATCAATGGCCTTTCTCTACACAAAGAATAAACAGACTGAGAAAGAAATTAGGGAAACAACACCCTTCTCAATAGTCACAAATAATATAAAATATCTTGGCGTGACTCTAACTAAGGAAGTGAAAGATCTGTATAATAAAAACTTCAAGTCTCTGAAGAAAGAAATTCTAGAAGATCTCAGAAGATGGAAAGATCTCCCATGCTCATGGATTGGCAGGATCAACATTGTAAAAATGGCTATCTTGCCAAAAGCAATCTACAGATTCAATGCAATCCCCATCAAAATTCCAAATCAATTCTTCAACGAATTAGAAAGTGCAATCTGCAAATTCATCTGGAATAACAAAAAACCTAGGATAGCAAAAACTCTTCTCAAGGATAAAAGAACCTCTGGTGGAATCACCATGCCGGACCTAAAGCTCTACTACAGAGCAATTGTGATAAAAACTGCATGGTACTGGTATAGTGACAGACAAATAGACCAATGGAATAGAATTGAAGACCCAGAAATGAACCCACACACCTATGGTCACTTGATCTTCGACAAGGGAGCTAAAAACATCCAGTGGAAGAAAGACAGCATTTTCAACAAATGGTGCTGGCACAACTGGTTGTTAACATGTAGAAGAATGCGAATCGATCCATTCCTATCTCCTTGTACTAAGGTCAAGTCTAAGTGGATCAAGGAACTACACATAAAACCAGAGACACTGAAACTTATAGAGGAGAAAGTGGGGAAAAGCCTTGAAGATATGGGCACAGGGGAAAAATTCCTGAATAGAACAGTAATGGCTTGTGCTGTAAGATCGAGAATTGACAAGTGGGACCTCATGAAACTACAAAGCTTCTGCAAGGCTGAAGACACCATCAATAAGACAAAAAAACCACCAACAGATTGGGAAAGGATCTTCACCTATCCTAAATCAGATAAGGGACTAATATCCAATATATATAAAGAACTCAAGAAGGTGGACTCCAGAAAGTCAAATAACCCCATTAAAAAATGGGGCTCAGAACTGAACAAAGAATTCTCACCTGAGGAATACCGAATGGCAGAGAAGCACCTGAAAAAATGTTCAACATCCTTAATCATCAGGGAAATGCAAATCAAAACAACCCTGAGATTCCACCTCACACCAGTCAGAATGGCTAAGATCAAAAATTCAGGTGACAGCAGATGCTGGCGAGGATGTGGAGAAAGAGGAACACTCCTCCATTGTTGGTGGGATTGCAAGCTTGTACAACCACTCTGGAAATCAGTCTGGCGGTTCCTCAGAAAATTGGACATAGTACTACTGGAGGATCCAGCAATACCTCTCCTGGGCATATATCCAGAAGATGTCCCAACCGGTAAAAAGGACACATGCTCCACTATGTTCATAGCAGCCCTATTTATAATAGCCAGAAGCTGGAAAGAATCCAGATGTCCCTCAACAGAGGAATGGATACAGAAATTATGGTACATTTACACAATGGAGTACTACTCAGCTATTAAAAAGAATGAATTTATGAAATTCCTAGCCAAATGGATGGACCTGGAGGGCATCATCTTGAGTGAAGTAACACAATCACAAAAGAACTCACACAATATGTATTCATTGATAAGTGGATATTAGCCCAAAACTTAGGATACCCAAGATATAAGATACAATTTGATAAACGCATGAAACTCAAGAAGAATGAAGACCAAAGTGTGGACACTGTGCACCTTCTTAGAATTGGGAACAAAACACCCAGGGAAGGAGTTACAGAGACAAAGTTCGTAGCTGTGATGAAAGGATGGACCATTTAGAGACTGCTGTATCCAGGGATCCGTCCCATAATCAGCTTCTAAACGCTGACACCATTGCATACACTAGCAAGATTTTGCTGAAAGGACCCAAATATAGCTGTCTCTTGTGAGAAGATGCCGGGGCCTAGCAAACACAGGAGTGGATGTTCACAGTCAGCTATTGGATGTATCACAGGGCTCCCAATGGAGAAGCTAGAGAAAGTACCCAAGGAGCTAAAGGGATCTGCAACCCTATTGTTGGAACAACATGATGTACTAACCAGAACCCTGGAATTCTTGTCTCTAGCTGCATATGTATCGAAAGATGGCCTAGTAGGCCATCAATGGAAAGAGAGGCCCATTGGACTTGCAAACTTTATATGCCCCAATATAGGGGAATGCCAGGGCCAAAAGAATGGGAATGGGTGGGTAGGGAAGTGGGGGGCGCTATGGGGGACTTTTGGGATAGTATTGGAAATGTAATTGAGGAAAATATGTAATAAAAATATTAAAAAAAAATAAAAATAAAAAAATAAAAAATAAAAGTTGAAAACAAAAAAAAAAAAATAGGGAAGGATCCAGGTAATCTATGAGGGTGACTCTAGTTGAGACTCCTAACACTAGAAGATATAGAGCCTAAAATAACCACTTGACATAGGCAGACAGGACTTCTGCCTTCAAGAAGTACATGGACCAAGATGAAGGAAATTGCCAACCCATGATCTGCCCAACTTGAGACCGATTTCATGGGCAGGAACCAACCCCGACACTATTAATGATACACAGTTATGCTAGAGGACAGGAGTCTAGCAAGACTGTCCTCTAAAAGGCTTTATCCAGCAGTTATATGAAACAGATGCAGAGAGCCACAGCCAAACATTAGATAGAGCTTGGGAAGTTTTATGGAAGAGTTTGGGGAAGATTTGAGAGACCCAGAAGTAATAGGAACTCCACAGGAAGACCAATAGAGTTAACTAACCTGGACCCTTGAGACCTCCCAGAGACTGAACCACCAACCAAAGAGCATGCATTGGCTGGACCTAGGCCTCCCATAAGTAGCAGGTGTGTAGTGTCGTCTTCATATGGATCCCCCAACAACTGAAGCAATAAGCTGTCTCTGACTCTATTGCCTGTCTGTGGATCCTTTTCCCCTGACTGGGTTGTCTAGTCTGGACTGAGTAAAAAAGAATGTGCCCAGTCCTGCAGTGACTTGATGTTCCAAGGTGGGTTGGTACCCAAGGATTCCTCCCCCTTCTCAAGGGAGAAAGGGAGGGGAAATGGGGAAATAGGATTATGAGGGGGGACTTGACGGAGAGGAGGGCATGAAACAGGATGTAAAATAAATAAATAAATAAATAAATAAATAAATAAGATTATCTACTTGGATATTAATAAGATTTAGTTCTACACAGACTGTCATGATACAAGCAGGATTTTGAGAAAAGTTTTTCTTCAGGTCCTCTTCACCTGAGAAACCTCTCTCTAAGGCAATTCCAAGCCTGGAGAATGGACTCCTCCAGCACAAGCAAGTTGGAACATAAAATGAATGACCTTAATCAACATTTATACTACTGTACTTAGATCTAAAAGTGATGTTTATAATTTGTGTCATATTGTGTCTGCTAGAACTTAGGCATTAGATAAAGTCTGTTCTCGAAGACAAAAAAAGAACATAAAGGGATAGTTTCCAGAAAGTGGGAATAAGCATAATTCTGAGCATAGACTTGCACAAAATACTTAGAGCAGTGTATCTTAGACTTCCTAATTCTGACCCTTTAATACAGTTTCTGATGTTGTAGTGACCTCCAACCATAACATTATTTTCATTGTTACTTTATAACTATAATTTTTCAACTGATATGAATCATACTGTAAACATCTGCTCTTCAATGGTCTTAAACAAACTCTGTGAAAGGTTCGTTTGACCCCACAGAGATTGTGAATCACAGGATGAGAGCCAGGAACTTAGAGGAAGAAGGTGAGAGAAGATTACATGAAGAGTAGGAAGAGGCAAGAGGGGAGAAGGATCCTCCACCTAGAAAGAAGAGAAAATCCTTTTCACTGTCCTGGGAGAAATAACAGGATTTAAGTATGAAATGATTAATTATTTTAGAAAAAAATTATATAGATTACATTACCTACCCTGAGTCCCCAGCTTTACTTTGTGAGGAGTTGGAACCTTTAGAAGGCAGGGCTAATCTGAAGGAAATAGTCACTGGGGATGTTAGAACGTGTCCACCATATACTTCCACAAACATTCCATGACTTTGCCAATCTAACTATCGACTGAAATGTCCAGCTATGGGGCAAAATAAGTCTTCATTCCTTAAGTTGTCTTGGTCAATTTAGATGTTGGACCACAGTGATGATTAACCTTGCATAACTAAGCACATATATATGGTTAAGGGATTGAACCTTAATTTATATGAAGCAATATATTTCCCTGTGCTGGAAAGTAGGAATTATAAGATCCCCTTTCAGGGACCCCCACTCTAGTCCTGGAAGAGGGAGCACACCAAAAGAAACACGAGAATCCTTCTTGCTGCAAACACACAAGGCAGTTTAATGGCAGAGCTCCGGGTCGAAACTTATCTCATGCAGGAGACAGTGGATTTGACCCCGAGGCTCGAAGACTAGGGGCTTTTATGGGGTAAAGGGCTTAGGGGTGGGGAATTCAGCATAGTGACACACTATTGGTTTATTCAAACATCAGCAGAAAGATTACATGTCAGCAAAAGAATACGTGCAGGTTAGGGTATCAGGGTTCTGTGAGTTGTTGACTCAGTTCAGATAGACCTGTCATGTCCTCACATTCCTCTTTATCTTTATGGTCAAGCTGTTCCAAGGAATGCTTTAACGACAGGGCATGCCTGGGTTTGTTTTTCTTTGTTCTCAGCCCCAGGCAGTCTCTAGGCTCACAAACAACCAGCAATTTCTGAGTACTTTATATGACTTACAGGTCTTGAAATTGAAATCTTTCTTTCAGAATCAAGTGATTCAGACTATGTTATGGTGTGGAGGGATAAAACATTAAAACCATGGAAGATGGAATGATGGTCATCAGGAAAGGATTTGCTTGCTTATTTTGCCTAAGAAAGACAAAACACAATTTCTGAACATGGACAACACCTAAGGACCTATTCTTTTCCTAGAATGGATGGGATGGGAAGATTACCTCATGCTAGGTAACTGATGCTAGTGATTGCAAAAGGAAGTCTTTCTGCAGTTTAAATGCTCTGTGGTTGTATTTTATTTAATATGGGGTCCCCCAAAAATCACTAAGTTTCTAATAAAAGCTGAGACTTCTCAGACGACTTGAAGATATCAGGTAGAATATTATATCAGAGATTTCTCATATTATCAGAAGTTGAGATAAGTAAATTTTAGTTTTTAAAAATGCCTTTTTAGCATTCAAATAAAGTCAACAAATTATTTGTTTTAAACATAAGAACAGCAATGAGAATTGCTTATTAATAACTGTGCATGTCCTTTCCCATGTATCTTGAACAATGCGTTTAAAAAATTCTATCTATGCAATAAAATCAGTGTCAGAATATTCCAGAAGAAATTCTCATGAAGTCTTTCTTATATGATATCAAATAAGGCTGGCATCTTGCAGTGATATCAGTGGAGAAAATGAAGCTCTGACTCGAGCTTGTTAATAATTGTGCTTATCATTTTCCATGTTTCTTGAAAGTTTAAAAAATTCTATCTATGCAAAATATCAATGTCAGAATACTCCAGAAGAAATGCCCATGAAGTCTTCCTCATATGATGTCCAATAAGTCTGGTGTCTCACTGTGATGTCAGTGGAGATTAGTAAAGAAAGAGAATCTCTGACTCAAGCCCAGGAAGAACAAGAGCTACAAACAATAGTTCCTATGTATATCATCTCTTTCTGAAAACATAATGGGAAATAGCACTCCTTGGTTTACTTCATGAAGTTAATGTGACTCTGATAGGAAAAGAGAAAAGTAAAGGGAACACAAAGATAAAACAATCGCCCACTGTCCCTTGTGAGCACAGATGCAGCAGCCGTTAAACATTATTAACAAACAAAAATAAATAACGTGTGAAGATATCTATTTTATGAGCAACACATGTTCATTTCATGGCTATAAGCCTGATTCAATATTCAAAACTAGATAAATATAATCCATTCTATGAACAGTCCCAAAACATTCACTTAACAGAAGTTAGTACTTACTTGTAAAAATACTTTCAGTCATCCAAGGAGAGTTTGAAATGACAAATATGTACATGCAATATATTTTATACTTAGCTTTATATTTAATAAAATAGGATTTTCCCTAAAAATGAGAAAAAGGCAGAAGTATTCTCTCTTGCCACTTCAACATAGCACTGGAAGCTTTGTGGGTCTAGAGAGCACAAGGCACATAGAAGAAATAAACAGGAAAAAAAGTAATACCATGTCATCAGAAGTAAAGCAGTCTATAATTGCAAATGATAGAATTATCTATGTAGAAGGAGGCCCCAAGAAATTCACAACTCTTAGAACAGATAAGTTCAGTGAGATTTTATACAAAATTATATACAAGCTAGCTATACAAAATTCAGTTGCATTTTAATGCATTAGTGAACATAAGGTCAACAAAATTAAATATAATCCTATTTACAAATACACAACATTTTTAAATTAGGTATTTTCTTCATTTACATTTCAAATGCTATCCCAAAAGCCCCCCCATACCCTCCTCCCCACACACAAACTCCCCTACCTACCCACTGCTACTTCCCCGGAGCTTGAGTCTCTAGCTGCATATGTATCAGAAGATGGCCTAGTCAGCCATCATTGGGAAGAGGCCATTTGGTCTTGCAAATATTATATGCCTCAGTACAGGGGAATGCCAAGGACAACATTTTAAATATTCAGATATAAGTAAAACAAGATACTCATAAATCTATGCATCAATGATAAAAGAAATAAAAGATGTGGATAAATGGAGAGAAATAACAATTGGTAGGTGCTACTTGGTAAATGTTATGTGGGCATAGTGCAATTACTATGGAAATCAAAATGTATGTCTTAAGAATCAAAATAATATGTCTTAGTGAGAGAAGCAAGATTTTTGTAGTTTCTATGGCAGATATAAGGTAATCATAACTAAATTTGAGTAGTTTGTATTGTGGAGAGCCATGCCGCGAGCAATCACTGTGGAGAGCCGCATGCCGCGAGCAATTGCCATTATAAGATGGCGCTGGCCTCTGCTGTGCCTAACTAGTAAACAAGCCTTGTATGCAGGTGCGAGAGTGAACTCACTCCTAGTCACTGCCCATTCTTGGGGCGTAATAGTGGGGTGATGGGCGAGCAACAAATCAGGAGCTGACACGCCATATCAGGTGCTGAAACGCCATGGCTGAGGGCTATATAAGCGACTCCATTTTCTGGGGTTGGGGTCTTCCCTCGTGAAGAAGCAATAAAGCTTTTGCCACAGAAGATTCCAGTTGTCCTGAGTGTGTTCTTGCCGTCGGGGACAAAAGCTCGGGATAAGTGGCGTCGAAGACCAGGGAACTACCATCACACTGGCGCAAGGGAGATCCCCCTTTCACAGGGCGGAACCAGAATTGTGGGACACGTAAGGCTCTGCAAGGTACATACAGTCTTGAAATTTCTCCAGAGTTAGATGCCCTTTTGATTGTTTCCACAGCGATTTCACTTTTCCTTTCGGTTTCGTTTTGCTTCCACCTCTGGAACTGCTGACTGGTTCCCAGTCACGGTCAGGCCTGGACAGCGCCTGGACAGCGACCAGTTTCAGTCATGGTCAGGACTGGACAGCGGCAGTATGGGAATCTCCCACTCTGTAGTATTGGTGTTACAGTCGGTCCTGAAGCAGTGTGGCCTGAAAATTGCCACTAAGACTATAGAGGGATTTGTCAGGGAAATAGACCTTGTGGCACCATGGTATGCTTGCTCAGGGTCGTTAACTGTCGCCTCTTGGGACAAACTGAAAGGAGATCTAGTTAGGGAACAGCGGAATGGCAAACTTAAACCAGGGATCATGCCATTGTGGAAATTGGTAAGATCGTGCTTAACAGACGAGGATTGTCAGCAAATGGTAGAAGCGGGGCAGAAAGTTTTGGACGAAATTCAAGACAGTCTATCAGAGACAGAGAGGGGAGAGAGAGTAAAAGTAGAGAGGAAACAAAGTGCACTGAAGAATTTAGGCCTTTCCATGGGCCTTGAGTCCGAGGAAAAGAGATATAAAGGAAAGAATGCCTTGGGAGAGATTTTAAAAAGGGATGGAAAGGGAGAGAAGAAGAGAGATTGAGCTGGAGAGGCACATAAGAAAAGGAGCCTCTACCCTCCATTAGATGAGTTCAAGGCACTAGCTGTCAGTAGCTCAGGATCAGATAAGGAACTCAGCTCCTCTGAGGAGACAGACTTAGAGGAGGAAGTGGCTCGCTATGAGGGAGAAAGATACCAGCCAGATGAAAGACAATTAATCAGTTACAGAATAACATGAAAGCAGCTAGAGACAAATTGCTGCATGGTCTTCAGGTCCTCAACTTCTGGGTCCTAGTGCACCTCTGTGCTATGTGCAGAGATATCAATCACCTCCGCCCTATGTGCAGAGGTATACAGTTATTGCAAGATGCATACTCTATATTAATAAAAACATTAGGGCAATGGGGATTTCAGGTGGCCACCGAAAAGGTGCAAGTTGCTTGCATGGGAGCCTTCCTAGGGTCACTCATTTATCCTGACAAAATTGTTCCTCAAATATTAGAGATTCGCAAAGATCAACTACATACATTGAATGATTTCCAAAAATTGCTAGGAGATATTAATTGGCTAAGACCATTTTTGAAAATTCCATCAGCAGAATTAAAGCCCTTATTTGACATATTAGAGGGAGATACCCACATCTCCTCCCACAGAGCACTTACCCCAGCTGCATGTCAAGCTTTAAAAACGATAAAAAAAAAAAAGGCCTTACAAGATGCTCAATTACAACGCATTGACGAGTCAAAGTCATTTGAATTGTGCATATGAAAAACTGCACAGTTACTAACAGCAGTCTTATGGCAAAATGGACCCTTATTGTGGGTCCATCCTAATGCTTCCCCTGCAAAAATCATTGAGTGGTATCCTAATGCAGTTGCTCAACTTGCACTTAGGGGGATAAAAGCAGCCATTACTCATTTTGGGAAAGAACCTCATATGCTAATTGTGCCTTATACTTCTGCTCAAGTTCAAACCCTGGCAGCAACAACTAACGATTGGGCAGTCTTGGTTGCCTCTTATTCAGGACAAATTGATAATCATTATCCAAAACATCCAATTTTACAATTTGCCTTAAGCCAAGCCATAGTGTTTCCAGTAATAACAGCCAAACACCCACTTCTGGATGGGGTAGTAGTGTATACAGATGGATCTAAATCTGGTATAGGTGCATATGTAGTAAATGGCCAAGTAACATCTAAACAATATAATGAGACATCACCCCAGTTTGTAGAGTGTTTGGTAGTTCTAGAAGTCCTTGAAACTTTTCCGGGACCGCTCAATATTGTATCTGATTCCTTATATGTGGTTAATATGCTTGAAGTTGCTGGCTTAATTAGACCCTCTAGCAAGCTTGCTCACATTTTTCAGCAAATTCAGTCAGCCCTGTTACATAGAAGACATCTTGTGTATATTACTCATGTTAGGGCTCATTCTGGCCTTCCTGGCCCCATGTCTCATGGAAATGACTTGGCAGACAAAGCCACTAGAATCGTGGCTGCTGCTCTGTCCTCGCAGGCAGAGGCTGCAAGGGAGTTTCATAAATGCTTCCACGTGACAGCTGAAACATTACACTGCCGTTTCACTTTAACCAGGAAAGAAGCTCATGACATTGTCACCCAATGTCAAAACTGTTGTCAATTTCTGCCTACTCCTCATGTAGGGGTAAACCCCCAAGGCATCAGGCCATTACAGGTCTGGCAAATGGATGTCACTCATATTTCCTCCTTTGGAAGAAATCAATATTTACATGTTTCCATTGACACCTGCTCTGGTGTTATGTTTGCTACACCTTTAAGAGGTGAGAAAGCCTCTCATGTTATACAGCACTGTTTAGAAGCGTGGAGTGCTTGGGGCAAGCCCACAATCCTTAAAACTGATAATGGGCCAGCATATACCTCTACTAAATTTCAGCAATTTTGTCATCAATTGGATGTCACTCACTTGACTGGCCTTCCATATAATCCTCAAGGACAAGGCATTGTGGAACGTGCCCACCGTACACTCAAGTCTTATTTTATAAAACAAAAGGGGGGAGTTGATGAGACTCTGCCCTCCCTCAGTGCCAAGAGTAGCTGCATCTATGGCACTCTTTACACTTAATTTTTTGAATCTTGACGAGCAAGGTCGCTCTGTAGCCGATCGACATAGCTCAGACCCTGATAGACCAAAAGAAATGGTCAAATGGAAGGATGTCTTAACTGGTCTGTGGAAAGGCCCAGATCCTATTTTGATAAGATCCAGGGGAGCTGTTTGTGTTTTTCCACAGAGTGAAGACAACCCATTTTGGCTGCCAGAAATACTCACCTGCAAGATAGTAATCAAGGATGGTGTGGAAGATGCTGACCTCCCTAGGACTGCTCCTGATCCTGACAATGCTGAACTTGTCTCAGGTTCCCAGTATGAGAGGCGAACAGAGATGGGCCATTCTCTCAACTTTCCTTAAACCAATGCCAGTTCGCCACGATGCTATATTTTTTCCAAAATTCTTTACTACTAATAAAACATTAGATTTACCATATCTACCCTATGATCCTACCTGAGCACCATTAGGAGAAAATCGTTTTTTATTATAACAGGGTTCTTTATGTTTTCAAATTAATGGACCAGGAAAATGTATCAACCTCACAGCTCGAGCTTTGGGGAAGTTTAATGAGCACCGAGGAGGTTGGGTGAGCACAACCCAAGATACTTCCAACGCAGATATAACCTTTACAAATCGGACCTTCTGGCAGGAGGCAATTTGGGTTAATGGTACATTTCTACCACCTAACTTTTCAGACAAAGAACGTCCCCACCAACCAAAAATAGCCCCTCATTGTAGCTTGGAAGATGAAGGGCTGATACTGCCTTGGTCTGATTGTTAATCCTCCATCACTTGTTGGGCAGATCAGAGTAAAACCTTTTCCTTTTCTCCCAACATGATAGATGACCCAGAGAAGGAATTTGTTATCAAAAAGGGACTTTTCATACAGGACTTTAGAATGCAACCCTTTCACAAGTGGGTGCTTTGTGGAGTCAATGGCAGTTGTACAGAACTCAATCCTTTGATCTTTATCCAGGGAGGAGCAGTTGGAAAGGCTTCTTTTACTGGCATCTCAAGATTTTCTCAGTATTGGGGAATACATGATGCCTCCCAGGACTCTTATGGATATACTAATACCAGTGTAGAGATCACTGGGTTCAATAAAACTTTGGTAAAGCAGATTAATTATCCACCTACTCCAGTCTGTGTTTACCCCCCTTTCTTGTTTATTCTTTCAAATGATTCATTTGAAGTCTGTTCCAATGATTCTTGTTGGATTTCTCAATGTTGGGATGTAACAAAGAACACCTGTGCCATGGTGGCACGGATCCCACGTTGGATCCCTGTTTCGGTGGAAACACCCTCCACCTTATCCCTGTTTCGACAAAAAAGAGATTTTGGCATTACTGCTGCCATGATCATAGCAATTTCAGCCAGTGAAGCTGCTGCTACAGCTGCAGGGTACGCTATGGCTAGTACAGTTCAATCAGGCACAAAATTAAATCAGCTTTCAGCAGATCTGGCTGATGCCATCACTGTCCAAAATTGTGCTAGTATGAAGTTAAAGGGAGGGATGATGATTTTGAATCAGCGCCTTGACCTGGCGGAGGAACAGATAGGCGTTCTATACCAGATGGCCCAGTTGGGTTGTGAAAGAAAATTGGAAGCTCTGTGTATCACCAGTGTCCAATATGAAAATTTTACTTATGCAGCTAATCTGTCTAGACAGCTTTCCTTGTATCTTGCAGGAAATTGGTCCGAGGGATTCGATGAGACTCTTGAGGCCCTGAGGGTGGCAGTTTTAAAGATCAACTCAACGCGAGTGGACCTGTCATTGACAGAGGGCCTCTCCTCCTGGATTTCATCTGCATTTTCTTATTTTAAGGAATGGGTGGGGGTGGGTTTATTTGGTGTTGCCACCTGCTGTGGACTTGTGTTCATGCTCTGGTTGGTTTGCAAGCTCAGAACCCAACATACAAAAGACAAGGTTGTGATAGCTCAAGCACTTGCTGCCATTGAGCAAGGGGCCTCCTCCGAAATCTGGCTATCTATGCTCAAAAATTAGTTGACATTGGTGGCTGGCCTCTTTTGTAGAGTTCGCCCTAGGTCATTTAGTAGATATTGTCACATAGCACTGCAGTACCCAGGGACGGGCAACTTTCCTCATGCACAGATCAACCTAAGACATGGGGCCCGGTGGCGATAGGGTTACCCTATGACAGGAAAGGCTGTGACATTGGAGGAACGACCTAAGACAGGAGCCACAGCAGATGGACATGATTACACAGACCTAGTCCAGCCTCAATTTAATAAAATAAAAAGGGGGAGATGTGGAGAGCCGTGCCATGAGCAATCGCCATTATAAGATGGCGCTGGCCTCTGCTGTGCCTAACTAGTAAACAAGCCTTGTACGCAGGTGTGAGAGTGAACTCACTCCTAGTCACTGCCCATTCTCGGGGTGTAATAGTGGTGTGATGGGCGAGCAACAAATCAAGAGCTGACACACCATATCAGGTGCTGAAACGCCATGGCTGAGGGCTATATAAGTGACTCCATTTTCTGGAGTTGGGGTCTTCCCTCGTGAAGAAGCAATAAAGCTTTTGCTGCAGAAGATTCCGGTTGTCCCGAGTGTGTTCTTGCTGGTGGGGACAAAAGCTCGGGATATAGTATAGGGGATATTGGTAAATTCCTTACATCTGCATGTGAGTTTACATTTAACTCAGAATAAAACCTTCCTTTCTTTAAACGTGGATAGGGGAGGTTAATACACACAAAATTATGGACAGTATACGTAACCAATTATGAAGTCCCAAGACTTTTGCCAACCCAAGAAAGTCAGAGATTATAACTTAGATCCAGTGTTTCCAGGAATTCAGTAGCTGAGTACATCATAGATATATTATGGTATATTCCTCATATTTTTCACTTTTGGGGGTATATTAAAAAATCCTTTACATTTTTTAAAATACTGATAAAGTTTATAATAGCTCATTTATAAAAAAAAAAAATTCCACAATGAGAGGCTACAAGGGAACAAGGAAACATCTGTTCTGAAAATACTTCATGAAAATCAGCAACACAGAGTCATTACAAACATTTAACAATGTCCCATTTTGCTCCAACAATGACCAACATTTAATAAGTTTAAAGTTAAAAAGGAAGTTCTCTCTGAAACCTGCTTTCTTTAATCATACCAAGCTACTTGGGATAAATAAGTAGTTACTTGGCCACTTGTTGGTCACAATAATGAATTTCTTCCTCCCTTTGATGATCATTAGTCACCAAATATCAAGCTCTATGAACCTAAGTAGCTCTTAAATATGGCCTCAATTATTTACAAATAACTGCAGACAATTGAGTAAAGCTGGGAGAACACAATAATCCTTTACAAAAGAGTGTTTGTTCAGTAGCCAGGGAACAACTGTTACTATCCAACCCATTATTAGTTACCATTAGATTGTTGCTATTAGTTGGTATAAAAGTTTTAGGTATCAGCAAATAACAGATTATCTTGTGTCAGGGGGTGGAGTTTAGAAAGTGTGGTTTGAGGCTTATACGTCTAGATAAGTAGACTTCTTTTTAATATTTAATTTAATGTCCTAAATTAAAACTGATTTCAACTTAATTCTTTTTTCTTTAATAGAAACATGAGAGAGATTTAAGAAGATATGATAGAAATGGCCCGTTATTTTATCTAACAGAGGTG
The DNA here is from genome assembly GCF_978045245.1 of Mus caroli. Taxonomy (NCBI): domain Eukaryota; kingdom Metazoa; phylum Chordata; class Mammalia; order Rodentia; family Muridae; genus Mus; species Mus caroli. The sequence goes on along the minus strand of NW_028227257.1, from coordinate 40,784,013 downwards.
CATATATCTAATGCTTGACCTCATTTTTAGTTTTAAAAATCTCAGGTTTTTCTTATAAGTTCATGCTGTTCCTGTCCAGAGGCAATAGTGAACCATTTACTACCACTGGGCCAAGTTTATTTTCATTTCTACTTATATTTCATATAATTTATAATCCAGCATCATTTTGAGATAAAAAAGGAGCACATTAATTAGATCATAGTGATAAACCTCACAATTTAGGAAAAATATTTTAAAATAAGACCACAGACCATTGTGAAGCTAACATACAGGAAATACAAATGAAAGGGGGTAGAATAGGTCTGAAGCCAAGTCACCTAGCTCTTAGTTACTTCATAACTTTTATAATATCTACTTTTTCCATCTTCCTTTGTGTGATGAATAACCTTGTCATTTTAGTTATATTGGTGGTCAGGAAGCACACTAGAGGCAGAACACACCTCTGGGTATATCTGTTAGGGTATTTACAGAGAAGACTAGCAAAGAGGAGAAGGTCTTTGGTGATGAAGGCAGCTCCATCCCATAGTCTTCAGGCCAAAATAGGCTAGAAGGGCAAAGGAACGAGAGAAAGCACCAACCAGTGTTGGCATTGTTTTCCTCCTTGCCTCTTGGTCGCCAGTGAGGAACTCTGTTCCAACTAGCCTCTCAGCCATGATGGAGAAACCCAGGAGCTAAAAGAGATAATTTCTCCCTAAAGTTGTTTGTGTCATTTATTGTATAAGTCAAAGGAGTTGACATGCTTTGAATTGGCTTTATTTCTTCCTTTACTGTTCTTATAATCCTTGCTTTAAGATTGTGGAGCTGTAGAGATAACTCAGCAGTATAAAGTACTTCTTGCTTTTTCAGAGGATCCAGGATTAATTCCCTGCACCAAGATGGCAACCCACACAATTTGTAACTTCAGTCACAGGGGATCCAATGACTTCTTCTGACCTCGAAGTGTTCTGCATACACTGCACATGTAGAAATATACATGCAGGCAGAGCACCCAATAAACTTTTTTTTTTAATTTAAAAAGAGATTGTATGAAATAAAATACAGTTAATTGGAAACTATAAAATAATAATTGTTAAAATATCAAGAAACTAAAGCTGCAGAAATAGTTCTGACTAAAGATGTTTACACCAGAATATGCCTGAATCCCTGCCTTTCTCTAGATGCTGTCTGAAGACTTATGGTTGTAAATCTCAATAAAACCTTTACAAAGCAATTTGGTAGAAAAATGTTTGAGCTAACTGCCTTCTGCACTGATATGTGGAAGATTTAACTCCTCTTGCTGGTGCTCTCTCATCTTACAAAGAAGTTGAATACCCAAATGTCTGCTTCTAGTTGGTTCTTCAAGCAGAACACAGTTGGCTTTCATGGGGTGATCAATTTAACTCCTGGGCATACTGAAATGAATTTTTTAAAACTACACTGAAATGATAAAAAAGAAAAAGAGAGGGTAGGGGACTGTTTGGGGAATGAGAGTTTTGTTTTTAACCAATTTCTTAAGAATAATTTACCTTCCTTCATGAACATTGTTCAATTGATTTGAGGTTGTGTAGCTTTCCCTACTGCAAACTATGTTACTCAACTGACAAAATCAAATTTCCAGTGATTATTCCAGCAGGAATTATAGTAGGGGTCTGATACAAAGTTTGTGAAAACAGAATGTGGAATAGTGTTTAGACAAGCTATTATGCACTTACTATAAGAAATATGTTTGGGGAAATCAAATTGAAAGCACCTGGTAATAGAAATTAAGGAAGTGGAATCTATAGATAAATTTTTCTTTGCCTTGGGAACAGCTACAGACATATCTTAGACTGTACATTTCTTGTTCTAGTTATAGGTGTCATCAAGTCATCAACCCAGAGTTACAGAAGTGGCCAAATAGATACCAGAGTTTTCAAAGCAATGATAACACTGAACGTTTCACAAAGATGAGTGATAATGGAATGTTGGAAAATGACCTTACCTGAAAATACATCAGAACTGTGTGTTTCAACACTGGAGTGGCATCTTATTCTGACATATCCCTGTCCTTTATTTTGCATCCTTTTTGAGTAGCAACACTCCTCAAGAGACACAGAAAAGAGAATGTCTCATCTAAGACAGAATTGATTCTGCTTCTTTTTACAGGTACCTTCATCCACACAAAACAAACTGTCATCTGTTCTATGTCCTAGCCTTTCCAGAATTTGAAAGAGCTATCACATCCTTTCCATCCCTTTCTCACATCTTATATAAAAATATAAGAACATAGTCACTATAATTTTTAACTACATGAAGGTATTGTCAATAAAAAAGAATGAAAGAGGCATGTTAAAACAGAATAAAGAAGCTAGGGATGATTTTTTTCCTCTTTATTTTCTAAATGGTTTCTAAGTTTGTAAAATTGCTTTGGTAATAAGGAAATGAAGATATAAAACTTAAAATGACAATGGTGTTTCTTCTCTGAAAAAAAAAAGTCTAAGGAAAAATAGAAGCAAAATAACTTTCTAAATTTGAGCATCAGAGGATGGCATCTGATATGCTGTCTCCTTGGCAACTTCATTAATCTAAGGCCAGGAAAGCAATGCAACAGAGCAAGGCCACTGCACTAGGTGACAAGGTCATAGAGGTGAAAGCAAGGCTTGTAACTCAATCTAGCTATCACTTTACTGCACTTGATCATCCTGACAGTTTAAAATATAATGTATAATAACAGCATTGCAGTTCCTCTAATTTCCTTAGTCTTTCCCATTGCTATTTCTATTTAAACTGTCTCTGTGTTTTCTTTCATTGATAACAAAAAAATCTATATTTTCAATATTTTTGTTTTGATTTCATTATCAAAATCAAATTTTGAGTTGTGGTTTGTTTGTTTGTATTTCTTAGAAAAGATGTCTAAGGGTATCATATTTGTATCCTCACTAGAAAAAACAATTACTGTGGAGAATACCAAGGAGAACTGCCCAGTCAAAACCATGAGTTTGTAAGTAGGAGACTATTTAACATTTTACAAAGATTGATTTCCAGTCCATCTGTGTTTGACTGACAGAGAGGCTATTATGAAACCAAAAGTCAAGAATATTATATAATAGCAAAACATTACTTTAAACCTCATTTGTTCTGATTTACGGACCAGTCTCACCTAGATCTTTTACTACTACATTCGCCTTGAAGAGACATGCAACCACAACAGCCTGAGTGGGAAACAAGGAACACAGAGTGAAACTTCTGGTATCTTGTTTAGCAATGCTGCACATTGAATCTCCCAAGAGGACTGAACACCATTGCCCACATGATAACTTCTCTGTGACATACCATTATCTTTTCAGGTTCAGTTTTTCTGATTTCCCTTTCTGTGGTTACTTTTTAAACAAGCAGCTGGCACACATGGTTTTGTTTGTTTGTTTGATTTGGAGGTGGGGCTCAGAACAGATATGTAGATGTATGGCAAGCCCCTCAAACACACACACACACACACACACACACACACACACACACACAGGATCGTAAGACATGTTGTGATGGTTTGCATATGTTCAGCCCAGGGAGTGGCACTATTAGAAGGTGTGTTCTTATTGAAGTAGGTTGTCACTCTGAGTATGGGCTTTAAGACCCTTATCCTAGCTGCCTAGAAACAAGTATTCTGCTAGCAGCCTACAGATGAAGATGTAGAACTCTAAGCTCTTCCTGCAAATGCTTAGCTGGATGCTGCCATGTTCCCACCTTGATGATAATGAACTGAGTTGCTAAACCTGTAAGCCAGCCCCAATTAAATGTTGTCCTTATAAGAGTTGCCTTGGTCATGGTGTCTGTTCACAGTAGTAAAACCTAAAACCCTCACATGTTATCATAAATATCCAGTAGAAGAAATGCAGAAGCTAATTGGGAATCAAATGTGTAATCAGTTCTTAGTTAGGACAGGGCAGCATCCAGCCAAAATGCAAGCTCCACTGAAATTAAACTGAAACAAACAACTTAGGGGTTAATTCAGAACATCCTTTCTTACCTTACAGCCTCAGATATTCCATATCTGCCTTACAGGTATGTCTTCCTACTGAATGAGGAAATGGTGTTAGTTAGCAACTTAGATGAAAGATATATTTAGCTTCTCAAAACGGACAGTTAGGTGGTTTGAATAAAAATGGCCCCCATAATTTTCACAGGGAGTGGCATTATTGCAGGTGTGGCCATGTTAGAGAAAGTGTGTTCCTGCTACCTGCTAATCTGGATGTAGAACTCTCAGCTACCTCTTCAGAACCATGTTTGCCTGTGTAATGCCATGCTTCTTGCCATAAGGATAATGGACTAGGCCTCTGAAGTGTAAGTCAGGCCCTATTAAATGCTTTACTTTATAGGATTTGCTTTGGTCATGGTGTTTTTCAAAAGCAATAAAAACCTAACTAAGGCAGTCAGTATAAGAAAGTCTATAGACCCCAGAAGGCAGGGAGAGTTATGAGCCATGCTGCAGTAACTGGTGATTCATAAGCTTTTTTAAATTTTCCATTGAGCATCTAGATTTAGAAGAAAAGTGAGCCCATTTGCTATTAAAAGTCACTTTACTAAATCAGTACATGGACATTACTAAAATCACTCAAGCCTTCCTAAGAAAGGAAGACAAATTAACCAATGGGTGACCCAAAATTTGCTGTCTTTCTGCTTTGGAAATTATCTCACTGACAACAGGGTTTAGGTACTTGAATGTAATTTCATTAAAGACTTGCAAGGATGGGAGTTATAGATAAATCTCCTAAAAGACACCAACCATAGGTGATATCTTAAAAGCCCTTTCTCCTATACGACAGGACACTGAGCAATCAGATCAATAGCTTCCAGCTTAAAGGTTGATATTAAAGGTCTCAGAGGTGGGTTTGAGGTAGAAGATTGCCCATAGATCATGTAGAAACTCAGAACAATGGGTCTCACTGATCTGTTAGAGAAGTATCTGGGTATAACAACTAGTCTGACCATCCTGGAGGGCACAAGCTCAACATCATGGCATGAGTGACCATATCATGGCTCTGGTAATTATACTGGCCTCCAGCAGGGTTTTCCATTCTGTTCCTAGTAGCTGTCATATATCAAGTACTGGAAGGTGGCAATGAGTGGGAGATGTTGGGTAATATAAATGCCAGTCCTCTTACATCACATGGCAAATTAAGCTTCAGAGAACCCACACAATAAGTCCTTGCACACTGTGCCCTTGTTTGGCTTCTACCTTTCATTCCCCTTATCTGTCTTTCCTACATCCTCATCAGTTACTCCTAAAAGTACTCAGATCCTGACCCTAGGATGTAATTCTGAAAGACCTGACCAAAACAACTTTCTAAGCCACAGTGACCTTTAGTGTTGAATCTCAAAGATTCTACTTGTTCCTCGACTGTCCCATGAAATCTGCTGGCATCTGCTCCACACTGATTTTACTTATGCCTAATGCTCCCAGGCCAATCCACAACCTGTGTCCTAATTCCAGGGGATGTTGTATCGGCAAACCTTGGAGTTCTGAAATATTACCAAGTCTGTGTCTACTGTTTTAGCTATTTCTGTTCTGATCTATTGCTGCCAAGTTCCATGCAAATGTGAAACTGCCAGATCATGCTGTTCCTGCAAAGCAAATGGTCCTCCTCTAGCCTCACAAATGGCTAAACAGTCTTCTTCATAATTGCAATAATTCTACTAGCAATGGGGATAGCTATTATGTAGAATACTTACCAAATGTAGTCTTCTGGTGGAAAGAATTTATAGTCATCTCACTTAAGTCTTTAAGGTAGGAATCATTAACCCAAATATATTTTGGGAAAAAATGAGGCAGGAGGCAATGAACTCCCTAAATGTCATATTAACTGCCCTCTGTGGGAGACTACAGCTAGCTTAGCGATCTGATCCACCTAATGCCAAACATGGTTCTAAGCCCACTGTTAATGCTGCTCTCCACAGGGAAGAGTGGGGTGAGCTCCCTGGCCTTGGTGGGAGGTAGATGATAGAGCTAAGGTAACTTTCCCTAGGATATAAAAGCCCTCTATGTTATGCTCACTCTTTTCTTTGATTCCATGCAGGCCCTCCATTTCATGCTGGCCCTGCTTGCTCTTGCTTTAGCAGCCTGGAACACAAACTGCTGACTTTCTATCCCAATGGTCCTGCTCTATCACTCACTTTTGCACAAACTACTTCGCTCTCTGATGTAGTTCCAACTGCCATTCTTCCTATTTTCCATCCTTTTTCTAAGATTCTAAAATAGAACACACACACAAAAGCACTTATGGGCAGTGTAGAATTGACAAAAGCCAAGCATTTTAGCAACCATTTGTGCAGGAAACAATGTAATAAGTTTCTTCAGCTGAGAGGGTCCTCTTCCTCCTTGAACTCCATTCATACTCACTTCTCAGCTGGCCACTCTTCCTCCTTCCTACACAATTATTGGAATTCTTTCCTGTCTTTCATGTGTGTACAGAGGCCAGCCTGAAGCTAACTTGTACAACGGACATATATCAAAGGCATTTTTCAAAAGAACTAGTCTTTCCAAGCAAATGAGCTTCCTGCATCTGCTGCTAAGATGATAAGCACTTTTTCTTATGTGACAAATATAAAGTTAAGGAGAGCTGTCAGCACTGGGTAGAAAGGGCAACTGTTTGTGCCATGGTTCCAGCCCCTAGGAAATGCACATAAGGGGGGAAGGCATGTGTTTTCATGAAGCCAAAAGAAAAGGAACTGTCATCTTTTGCAGTGCTTCATGTATTAAACATGCAAAAGTTGTGGCCACTTGGATACGTTCATGTAGGAAAAATATCAATGTCTTTATTACATATATATGCATAAACATCTACAGATGCCCAACCACACAATGGTACTACTTACAACTTAGCTGTAAGTTGTAATGCAGTTCAAAAAATGTTTGGCTGAGGTATTCCTTAATATTACAAAATATGCCTGAGAACATCATAAATTCAATACTCATTGTCAAATTGTAATGATTTTTCTATCTTAAAGTTTCACCTATATCATAAATGAATGTCTTTTTCCTACACATTTATTGGACTTCATATAGTGTTCTTTAAATCATGATATATAAATCTAAATGTAAGATTCTCTCAAATGTGAAGATGCCTCTCCCCTATCCTAACCTCACATGCAATAGTTCGCAAATTTAAAAAACAAAAAGCTAAAGCAGTGGCTATCCCCTGTTTTAAAGCTACGACCCTTCCTAACCTACCAACCATAATCATTTCCATTGCTACTTCAGAACAGTACTTTTTCTACTGATGGTCTTAGGAAGTCCCCAAAAGAGTCACAACCCACAGGGTGAGAATCGCTTGACTAGATCAACCGTTTTTTAAATATATCCCTAATGAATGCAATAATTGATACATGAAAATATATTTACATATGAGTACACAATGAGTACATATATGTAAATAGCATACATATTAAAATAGCATATGAAATGTACTTATGTGGATAGGCATATGTATAGAAAGAAAGAATGACAATGAGGAAAATTAAACAAATTAAACAAGATGATTGAATAAGTGGAGAAGGACATTTAAATGGATCAATTGTTTGCAAAAGTGTCCCTAAGCAATGAATCAGTCTGTCCAATTATTGCTTTTATTTAATTGTGTAAACAAAGAAACTTGAAACTCTCTAATAAGTAAAGTGTCATGCTGTGTACTGCATATGTTTGCAAAATAAAATCAATTTTGAATTAAGAAAATATTCTACAGTATATGACCCAGATTGAGTGACAGTCTATAGCTATTGAGATAGCATAAAATATTTAGATACCTGAATAAAAAGTACTGCAGAAAAAACAAAGCAATTGTAACTTGACCCACTCCAATGTATCTCATCTTAAAAGACTAGAACACTTAAGTTTGTACAACCAAGGGTATCAGTGCCTTCCAGGAAAAAATTACAATTGAAAATATACACACACACACACACACACACACACACACACACACACACATACATATGTATAGATAGATAGATAGATAGATAGATAGATAGATAGATAGATAGATAGATAGATCGATCGATCGATAGATAGATAGATAGATAGATAAAGGGATGATATATATATATATATCATCCCTTTATCTTGTATTGGCTAGATCTGGCAAAACTTCTCAGATGTATAATATTGTAGGTAGACTTCAAAAATAATGGACACTAGTTCCTATCCTCCTATATCCTCAGGCATCATATCAAGATATGTAGTCTAATTTCTTTCCCTTTAAACCTGAGTCAATAACTTTCTTGGCCAGTACAATATGGAACAAATGGCATTCTAGAATTCTGATGGAGTCTTTTGGAGATTTCTTTCTATTGTGTGTGTGTGTGTATGCTTCCACAGAAAGAAGCCAATTATAGTTTTCCTGATCTGTAGTCTGTATGATGTCAACCCCACGGCAACCATCAAATTCTACCCATGGGAATGAACCAGACAGGATACTGGATCCAAAGATTGTTAGTCAGCTGGTTAATCCCATCTACTGACATGGGTAGAGACTATGAGTAGTCAAAAGCTCTGCCTATAGTGGTCACTGGAAACATTTGTATCCTTGGTTGTTTGATGGCATGAAGACAAAAATAAAACCAGTAGGCTAGTGGGGAAAGCAGCAACCGGTGCCACCTTTTACAGGTCTCTGATAGACCTTGGGTATCTTGACTCTTACATCATTATATGTCCTAGCTATTATGGAGGCTAAGTATTGGTTATAGCTGTCACTTCAGGAGCAGGTAAGCCTAAGTGTCAAGATTACTGTCTTAACTAGCCACTGTTACATCATTTGTGTAGGACTAGGAATTCTAGATTCTTCAAACATTTGTACCTGGGATACAGTTCTTGGTCCTGCATATATGAAACCTTGGCTATATAGATTTGACAGCCCTTTAAATATTCTTCCAATAACAAGTACTTTAAATTTTCCTTCTCTGGATCCTTTCAGATGTTTGTGTTTCTTTAGCCTCAACTCTCTGCCTTCTTTTGTCATCTCTTCTTCCACAAACCTTCCTATGCTGGCTGCTCTTGAATTGTTTAAATGCTACTGCTTCAGCTGTCAAGCAGTCAACTACCATGTTGCTACCACAGCCTAGCCTGATGACTGTTCATGTGTCCCTGCAACTACCACCATTGCTGCTTGCTACCTTTGCTGTTTATTTACTTATATCACCATCTTAACCTACACAACTGAAAGAAAATGGACCACTCAAGACAGCATCATAACAGCAGTGCAAGAATACCCATACACGGGTCTCTGAGGTGACACCCAAAGTGAACCTGCATATTCGGCATATCCAGACAGAGAAGCAGCATTTGGGCCAGTTACAACACACCTCACATGCAAATATGAGTTGGGGTTTGAACCAGTAATGAAAGTCATTCTATTAAGATTTTGAGGAAAGGTACCCCACTCTCAGCTAGGTAGAAATGATTAAGGTCTTCCTACAGTTCATAGAGTCTTGTGCATCTGGTCTAGTGCTTTCAATAGGAGTTTCAAAACTTTTTAAACACTGACAGTGACTTTTACAAGTTTCATTTAAAATGTTTTTTAAAACCTTTTACTTATGTGTATGTGAATCTCAAGGACATTATACAAAGTGAGAGGGAAATACTATACTGTCTCATGCTGGTGAAGAATCTAAGAAGTTGAATTCATGTACAAAAATAGAATAGACTGACTGTTACAAGACTATGGGATTGGAGGAGTATAGGGAAAGGGTGGGTGTCCTTGAACAGTAGACATGGTACTTATGAAATATAAATTTCATGTCTGTTTATATGGCAAGGTAGTCATAGACAATAATACATAGGCCTTGTTTGGTGTTTTTTCAACTTGATGTAAGCTAGAGTTATCTGGAAAGAAGAATTTCAATTGAGAAAATACCTCCATCAGAATGCCAGTAGGCAAGTTTGTAATTGCATCTTCTTTATTAATGGCTAATGTGGGGGCTGCCTCACTGGAAGCAGTGATACCCCTGGACAGGTGTTTCTGGATGGTGTAAGAAAACAGGCTAAGTACACATGGAGAACAAACCAGTAAATAGTGTTCCTTTGTATACTGTCCTTCAGTTATTGCTCCAGGTTCCTACCCCAACTTTACTCAATGAATAGAATGTGACCTGAAATTTTTAAGATAAAAAAAATATTTTGTTCTCCAAGCTGTTTTTGGTCACAATGTTTTACCACAGCTATATAAACCATAATGAAGACACTGTCCTATATAGTTCAAAATAACTAAAACAGGATTTTAAGTGTTCTTACTTACATACAGAAAATGAAATATAAACATCAACCCCACTGTGCTGGATAGTTTTATGTCAACTTGACACAAGCTAGAGTTATATGAAAAGGAGGAACCTCAGTTGAGGAAATCCCTCCATAAGATCCAGCTCTAGGGCATTTTCTTAATTGGTGATTGATAGGGAAGGGCCAACTCATTGTGAGTTGTGCCATTTCTGGGCTGATAGTCCTGGGTTTCATAAGAAAGCGTGCTGAACAGATTGGGAAAGGATTTTCACCAACCCTACATCCAACAGAGGGCTGATAACCAAAATTTATAAGAATCTCAAGAAATTAAATACCAACAATCCAAGTAAAACAAGCTAAAATGGGGCACAAAGATAAACAGAGAATTCCCAACAGAGGAATCTTGAATGACTGAGAAGGGCATAAAGAAATGTTCAAAGTCCTTAGTCATCAGGGAAATGAAAAGCAAAACAACTCTAAGATTCCATCTTACATTGATCAGAATGGCTGAGATCAAAAACTCAAGTGATAGCACATAATGGCAAGGATGTGGAGCAAGGGAAACACTCCTCCATTGCTGGTGGATGTGCAAACTTGCACAACCACATTGAAAATCAATTTGTCAGTTTCTCAGAAAACTGGGAATAGCTCTACCTAAAACTCAGCTATACCATTCCTTGGCATATACCCAAAAGGTGCTCCACTATCCCAAAAAGACACTTTCTGTTCATAGCAGCTCTATTTGTAATAGTCAGAAACTGCAAACAACCTAGATGTCCATCAACTGAAGAATGAATAAAGGAAATATGGTAAATCCACAGAATGAAATACTATTCAGCTATTAAAAACAAAAAATCATGAATTTTGCAAGAAAATGAATGGATCTTAAGAATATCATTCTGAGTGAGGTAACCCAGACATAAAAGGACATGCATGGTAGGTACTCACATATCAGTGAATATTAGCCATAAAATACAGGATACCCATGCTACACTCTACAGACCCAAAGAAGCTAAACAAAAAGAAAAGCCCAAGTGAGAATGCTCAAATTTCACTTAGAAGAGGAAATAAAATAATTATAAGAGAGAGATGGAAGGAGGGAACTGGGTGGGAGAGGGGATTGAAGAAGAATGGGGGGATCCAGGCAGGAATAACAGGGATGGCCAGATGACCATGAGGATGAATGGAAATCTGCAACTGACAGGGTTGGGAAGGTAGGGGCCATCTCCAGGAAGAGACAGAGACCTGAGATAAGGGAGGAGCCCAAGAATCAATGGAGGTGTCATTAGGTGTGACTTACAGCATTGGGGATATGGAACCTAAAGAGGCCATCTCCTGTTTCCAAGCAGGAAAGCCAATGGAGCAATAGGGTTACAAACCCACCAACAAACCTTTTAACACAAAATTCATCCTGCCTACAAGAAAAGCAGGAACAGATACTGAGGGAAAGGTTAACCAATAACTAGCCCAACTTGAGATCCATTCCATGGACAAGCACCCATCCCTGACACTATGAAAAATAATACTCTACTTAGCTTGCAGACGTGAGTCTAGCATGGCTGTCTTCTGAGAGGCTCCATCTAGCAGCTGATTCAGACAAATGCAGACACCCACAAAAAAACATTGGATAGAGCTTGGGGACTCCTCTGGATGAATAGGAGGAAGGATTGTGGTCCCTAAGAGGATAGAAACTCCACAGGAAGACCAATAGTGTCAACTAACATGGGCCCTTGGGATTCTCAGAGACTGAAGTACCAATCAAAGAACATACACAGCTGGTCCTAGGCTTCCCTGCACATATGTAGCAGATGTGCAGCTTGGTCCTCTTGTGGTTCCCAAACAACTGGAAGGGGGTCTATCCCAAAACCTGTTGCTTGTATTTTGGATATGTTCTTCAAGCTGAGCTGACTTGTCTGGCCTTAGTGGCAGAATATGCACCTAGACTCATAGAGACTTGATGTGCCAGCATAGTAAGATACCCAAGGGGTCCCCACCCACTCAGAGGAGGAAGGAAGAATGGAAGGATTGTAGGAGGAGTTTACGAGGAGGGGGCAGTGAGCAGGATATAAAGTGAATATGTAAAATAATAATAATAATAATAATAATAATAATAATAATAATAATTAATAAATAAATAAAATTTAGAAAAAGAAAGCAAGCTGAACAAGACATAGGGAGCAAGCCATTAAGTAGCATGGCTCCATGGTCTCTGCATCTCTCCTGCCTCCATGTTGCTTCCCTGCTTGAGTTTCTGTCCTTAGAGCTTTTGATATGAAACTGTTAGTAAATTAAACCCTATTGTCTCCAATTTGCTTTGGTCATGATGTTTCATCACAGCAAAAGTAACCATAACTAGGACACTAAATTATTTGTATAATTTCATACTTAATAGTTTTAATTTATTTAAATTATGTTAATATTTTTGTGCTGATGAACAATAGTTGTCCAACCCTGAATTTTAGGGTTTTCTTTTTTTTTTCTTTTTTGTTTTTTTGTTTTTTCAAGACAGGGTTTCTCTGTATAGCCCTGGCTGTCCTGGAACTCACTTTGTAGACCAGGCTGGCCTCAAATTCAGAAATCCACCTGCCTCTGCCTCCCTCCTGCGTGCTGGGACTAAAGGTGTGTGCCACCACGCCCGGCTTTTTTGTTTGTTTGTTTTGTTTTGTTTTTTATTTTAGGGTTTTCTAATCACATTAGAACTAAAATGCACATGATATATATTCTTTATCCTTACTTTTCTCTCTGGTTTAATAGATAATCATGGTTGCCATATTAACTACATTAGGATTCACAAAAAATTGAAGCTACTGGGCACACCTTCAAGAATTTTTTTTAATAGTATTAAGGTGGGAATATCCACACTAAGCCTGTGCTATAGTTTTTGTGGAAGCCCACATAAAAATATGGAAAAAGGAAATTTTTTTCTTTTTGCCTCTTTGCCCCTACTCTTGCTGGCAAGTTTATCTGCTCTACTGCTTGGGCATTCTTTCATTTATTCTAGAAAAAAATCCTTTAAGATTCCAATTCAGACTGAAGTTCAACAGTGTTCAAAGAATCTTTTAGGGCAGCACTGCCAAATTGGAACAGCTGAGACATTAGCCTTATGGACTGAACATCTACCAGATTCTTGGCTCTTTAATTGTGAGATAGCCACGGGCACTACATCCTGTCAATCAGTTTAATAAATTATATATATTATTTATATAATATAAATCACACACACACATTATTCATTCATTCCCTCAACTCTTTCATTTAAGAATTCTTACTAATATATATGGAGTATATAGAGGAGTCTTTAAGTTTATTTGCTTCATAGCTATAATTAGGCAACCTCTTACTGAAGTAAAAAGGAAACTTTATGCATAGAATATACAGTATCATGAGAAACTGATGAAATTTCATAAACAATAATAACCACTTTTTAAATATGACTCTGTCGGTACTCAGTTAAACACAGATAAGGATGGACTTCCTGGGTCTTTTAATATGTGATTAATACTAACATTTGGCTGTGTATAAAATGTTTGCTAAACCCATTTTCTTGCCTTTACAGTCTTCATGTGCAGTATCATTTTAAGGAGCTAGGGCTTTCTTCTAAGAGGAAGTCTTAGAAACATACTCTCATTCTTGTGGAATACAATCAGGAGTCCAATACAATTGTTGAGTATTTTCTGTGAACAGCTAAAAAGGTTTAAGTGTCACCTTTAAAACCAACAAGTGGTAGGAAGTGTAGTGTGGTCTTGCAATGAGTTGTTTCTGTGTTTAGGAGAAGGCCTTGAGGGACCCGCTGATTTCTTATGGGTGGTGCGTTGATGCAGAGATCAGACTAAACTAGCAGCCGCTCTCCTTGAGACCCACTCAGTGTCACCATGGAAAAATAACCTTACTAACCAGAAAGTTGCCAAAACGAACTCATGATTGTCTCTCTTTTTAAAATATGCATGGAACATTTAAACAGAAACTCATAAAAATGGTGTGTTTCACCCTGATGTGAAATGAGTCTTGATAAAACAAGAATTAAATTAATTGGCTAAGATGGAAAATCATGGTGACAGTAGCTTTTGTTGCCTGTGGCACTTCTTTGCTCATTGGGGGTAGGGGGAGGTTGCTGATATATTAGGCTACCAACAGCTTTTCCCCCTTTGTTTGCAGCTCTTCTTTTCTTTTTCAGGTTACAGAAAAATAGAAAAAAAAACATAACTCCACATTGCTGCTCAGCTATCCACTAATGATGTGTCTTTAGGAAATTCATTTAGCTTCACTGAACTTGTTAGTTCTCTGTGAAACTGAAGTGGTAAAATTAAATGATATAATATAAGGTGTTTTTCTGCCCTGCCATAGACATAGAAGGTGATTAAAAATGATTTATTTTCTCTCTGCTTTCTTCTTTTCCTTCCCGGTTGTCTAATGAACTCTCATCCCAGATCTGCAGAATACAGCACATTTTGAGTATCACAAAAGATCAACACCATGCTTATGAGCCATAATCTGAGATGCTAAGCAGAGGTCACCTTGGCAACGGAGGTTGGGTTTTCCATATTTACAAGAATGAACCAAACTTTGTAGAGACGATTCAAAAATGTGTGATCCCAAACATGAGAGACTGAGTTTTAGAAGTATTAGTTGTGGGGAGAGTGGTTTCTGCCAAGCTCCTTTCTCGGGCTTGAAACTATATTTGTGAGTTACAAAACATCTTAAAGGCTCACTACAGTCTTTGAAAACCTCCTCTGTCTTTTCCTGTCACTCAAGTCTCCCTGCCAGTTTCCCCTGCTGGAAGACAGCAGCACATTTACAGTCAAGACACTCTCCTGTGCTTGTTTTAGCAACTCTATCACACATGGTTTGAATTTACAGTGTTTTGTTTTTTTTTTTTTAATATCTCTGACTCTATAAAAGCTCAATCAAGGAAATGTAATTCTCCCAAATAACTGTCAACAATGCTTCCAGAACTATGATTGCTGCATAGTTGATTGGTTTTCAGTGACCATGGTGAGAAAAACTTTCCCAGAACCCATTCCAGAACAGATGTGAAACCTAAGCAAAGCATCAGCATAGAGACATATTCCTAAGATATACCCTGGCACAAGAGCACTAGACACTGGTGATTCAAGAGATCTTGATTACGTTTTGAAGACGAGAGAATTCTAATGTTTATGATTCCACTTGTGTCTGAAGTATGGAGAAAGAAAAATTCTATTTTCTTTCTTTCTTTGTAAATATTATAACAGTCCTACAAAAACATTTAATGCTGAAGACTCCAGATCAATCTTGTCTTGAGAAATGGTTCAATGCCCCCAGCAAAATTACTGGGAAGTGAAACCTAACAATAGACTAAACCACATAGAGTGACAGCATAAATCAATTTCAGGTATTAATATTTGTGAATTTATCAACATAAATACCATATAAAAAACCTGAAATGAATATTTACAATTACATAAAGGTATTGATTGGCATGCACAAATCAAAACTGTTCCTTATTGAGAAAAAAATTATAGAGTAGGAATAAATTAGTGCTCTAAAATAAAAATAGTGACAACCCAAAGATAATGTTAAAGTTATTGAGTAAACATTAAAAAAGATTCTCATGACTGTCAGGAATATAATCATAATACCTTTATTACCACATTTACATAGTACTGCTCTGGAAATACCAAGTAAAATAATAAAACAAAATGTCAAAAAGAAAAAAAAACGTTGTGAGAAAAAAAAGCAATAAAATATCCACGAGAAGATGTTAATATGGAGAACTTTAAAAATATTTAGTACCTAGCACAACTCATTTATAAGTCCAAAAAGTATCTAGATGCCAAAATAACATTCAAATCCCGGTAAGCTCCACACACACTGTCAGAAAAAGACAGACTGTAACCATAATCATCATATAAACTAACAAGTATGAAAATGTTGTACAGATAAAATTGATAAAAATATGCACAATCTATTAGTGAAAGTTTGTTAAACAAAAGAAATAGAAATGAAAAAATAATTCATTGTCATAAAGGTACTCCTGAGTAAGCTGTAAACCGAAACTGGTGTAAAATTTTTGAAAAGTAATACAATATTCAGAGCTACATAAATTCACTCTAGACCTAATACAGAAAAACAAGCAAGCAAAAATAACCTTGAAGATTAAGAGGGAAAGAGTAGGAGGCAGAGCAAGGCCAAGCAAACATAAAAGCCTACTGTACAGCCAGCTATGGAAATTTAAACAGTGTGACTCGGGTGGACAGACCACAGAAGAGGTCCAGAAACATGTATATACAAATAGCAATTAAACATAAAGGTTTTATACTTAGAGTCAGGAACACAGAGGCCTATTCAGAAAATATAACAGAATCATGTAGTAGAATTCTGGAAAAATTACACATATAAAATTATATATGAAATTATATATATATTATAATTTTAATATATGTATATATATTAAATTATACTCTTAACCTTAAAAAGAAAATTCCTAAAGATGCATTTATTATAGCAAATAAAAATAAATATAACTAAAACTACCATTATGAAATCTTGAGGTAGCTAAAATTCCTATTTCTAAAACCAAAAGTTAAAAAAAAAATCTAATATCCAACAATAGTAGTCTAGAAAACTCATTGTATAACTGTGGTACAATTTGAAACAGAAAGCCGATAACACAGTGCTGATAGCAAGCAGTTCCTGGCTGCATTAACGAAGAGGAATTAATCCCATGCATTTCATGTCATATGTCAGACAGACAAAGGAGTAAGACTGAACAATCCCTTTGTAGCCAGAGTCAAAGCTAAAAGCCAGGCATTAATAATAAATGAATAAAACAAAACAAAATGTGTTACCATGAAGAGAGAACATGGATGGCAAAAGAGCAATTGTGAGAGAGAAGAGCAGCAGAGCTTCCAGGTCTGTTGGCCTCATTCTGAAGGATGGCTTTATCAATGTGTAGTTGACTCATAAGCATGACACGTCACAAGAAAATAGTTCAAACACTCAAAATATCTGCATAAAATGTGCAAACAATACATATAAAACTAATTTTCTCAGATATAGATAGTCTCTACATATCAACTTAACAAAAGCAATGCACTCTTGGAACACAGAAGCAAGAGTGTCATAAGTTTACGGACAACCTGGGCTGTACAATGAGTCTTTGTCTCATTAAAGTCAAAAGGAGTGTCCAAGAGAGAAAGCGTTCCACACACACACCAATACATACCAGGCTTTGAACTTAGATCCTCGTTACAAATGGAGTTGTCCAGTCTTAGGGGTGCATATTAGTGCCTCTTTTCTGATGTAGCCAGGATCAGCTTGCTATCAGCAATGTGTTATTGGCTTCCTCTTTCAAAGTGTACCACAGTTTTGTTATGAGTTTATGAGTTTTTTCTACTGTACTTAAAAATTCATCAGAATTAGAAACACACAGGAAATGGCAACTCACCTTCTGGGAGTTTATTCTCTAGGTATGTTTGTTTGAAATACTGGTGATATACTATGGGATATACTATGGGATATTGTTTATAGCTACAAATTATTATCCATAGGAACTGAGAGGATAGATGTCTCAGGGGGTATAAGCAGATGGACCAGAATTTGATCCCTGGCAGCCATGTAAGGGCAGAGTAGACCAGGCAGTCCACCTATAATCTCAGTATGTGAGAGTTAGAGACAGATCACTAGGATAAGCAGGCTAGCAGAACTTACCAATAGAGAAACTCTGTACACAAGATGGAAACAGAGGGAGGAATATAGCCAATATCTATAACTAAATGCATAGGTGCATGTACAGATGGGCATATGTGTACACCACACACACAAGTGCAAAAAAAAATAAGCAAAATATATGTCTGTTAGTAAGGATTTGTTAAATTTGTGCCATTATTAAATATGTGCAAAGGCACTGGGTAACCTCTCCCCCCCCCCCAATTAGGCATGCCAGCAGTCAACAGTAAACACACACAAATCAGAGCAAGTCTAAATGTACTCTGCATGCAGCAATAAAAAAAGGAGAAGAAAAGGCCTTGAATTTGCAAAGGAATGGGGACATGGAAGAAATTGGAAGGTGTAGAGATTATGCAAATTCAGTACTCATGAAGAAAACTCAAAACATTAAAAGTACACTCTGGCCAACTATACAGTTAAATAGTGCACAGCCATTTAAGGAAATTTTAAAACTTGTAAAACTATTTTAAAAATTTAAAACTATTTCAACTGATATGTGAAAGTAGCCTTTAAAATATTCAGCCAGAGAAGTATTTAGTGTATATCATTCATATGATTATGAAAAAAGAATACTAATTTCTGTCAGTAATTGCACAGATCATTTGCTCTTGACAGCAATTGTGACTTCGGGACAAAGAAGAGACGATGACTTTATATCTGGATCTTATCCAGAACCTTCAACACTCTTTCTGTCATTTCCATTTCAAAATTTCTATAACCTTCCATCTGTAGGAATTTCCTTGTTGATAGTCTTATTTTTTCTTCTTGCTTTAATGTAATCCCATGAAGAGGAACTGCACAAGAACAAATAGATTGCATCTTAAAACTAGCAATTGCCACTCTTTACTAGATTCTGGAACTTTTTTATGTGGATCTCTATGTGGTGTACCGGCACATGTATGCATGTGTTTACATATATTGGGCACACACGTGTGTACAATGCATGTGCAGCCCCCAAGGCAGACATTAGGAGTTTTCTGCGGTTGTTCGATGCCTTATTCATTGAGGCCGGCTATCTCAAATGAACCCAGCACTCCTTTAGATAACTAGTCAGAATAGTTCCAAGGGTTCCTCGATTCTGACTTCGCAATGGAATTTTAAGTAGGTTGCCATACTCACCCAGCATTTATTTGGACTCCAGAGATCCAAATTCTGTTCTCATGTATGCACCCAGGTCGAATGACATCCCCATAGGGAGTTAGAACTTTTAACAAAATCTACTAAAATAAATAAAGCATTTTCAAATAAAAAGGCAAATGTTTACATTGTTAATTAGTTTTCCTAAATTGCAACAAAATTCTAGGGCTCAAAGATAATCATAAAAGGCAGGAACAAGTGGCAGATGGTCATTAGAGTTCATAGTTTAGCTAGGGTGGTTCATGCTTTTCTTACTAGGAAAGTGGTCAATAGAGCTTACGGGATTTACAAATAAATATCTACCCATCATTTATGGCTACTGAGCTTAAACACAATTTGATGATTTTAAATTATTTTTCTGCGTTATAGTTTTCTATATTCTATGAAAACCATTTTTAACCATTTTTGGAGTAAATCTAAGTGCTTAAAAAAGAACACAACATCTAACTTGGGCAAATTTGCATAAGAAAATGTACTGGCTGGTTTTGTGTGTCAATTTGTCACAAGCTGGAGTTATGACAGAGAGAGGAGCCTCCCTGGAAGAAGAGACCCAGCTATAAGGCATTTTCTTAATTAGTGATCAAGGATGGGAGGGCCCATTGTGTGTGGTGCCATCCCTAGGCTGGTAGTCTTGGATTCTATAAGAAAGTAAGCTGAGCATGCCAGGGGAAGCAAGCCAGTAAGTAACACCCCTCCATGGCCTCTGCATCAGCTCCTGCTTCCTGACTTGCTTGAGTTCCAGCCCTGACTTCCTTTGATGATGAACAGCAGTGTGGAAGTGTGAGTTGAATAAATTCTTTCCTCCCCAAACTTGCTTCTTTATCATAATGTTTTATGCAGGAATAGAAATCCTGACTAAAACAGAAACTTTTTTCCCTGCCAATTCATTTTCTCTTTGTCCCTGAACACCTACTGGGAAACTTGAAAATTGCATTTTAGTGCCAAAATTTTGGGAGAAAACCCATGGCCAAATGATATATGCAATAGAAATATGTTTCAATGTCCTGGTACCAACATTCCTTGGTATTGGGTCTCATTGCCTCAGCAAATACCCATTTACTCTTTATTTTCAGAAAAAGATATAGCATCATGTAGATCTCTATTTACTAGGGAAACATGCTGAGGAGCCTTAAGGTTATGTGAAAACATAATTGGTAGGACTTGGATATTTCATTGAGTAGTATGATATAGATGAGAAATAGAAGACCAGAAGTGGATAACGTTTTATCTGAATCTCTAGGCTTTCCAGGTGCTACCCCTTAATCCTCCAACAATCAGGGAAGATGAGTACATGATGGAGTTTGGAAAGAGCACTTCTGATTTATTATCAAATGTTAAAGCACTAAGGTTTGGTGTTGCTGGAACAAGCTAAAGAATAGTTGTGATGACAGTTGTCTGAGATCCATGCTGCAGTATAAGCCACAGTTCACAACTGACACATTAGAGTTATTTGTTTTGTCATAAATTACCACATTCTCCTTGATTGATAAGGGAGGAGGGAGGGAGGGAGG
The DNA here is from genome assembly GCF_978045245.1 of Mus caroli. NCBI lineage: Eukaryota > Metazoa > Chordata > Mammalia > Rodentia > Muridae > Mus > Mus caroli. The sequence goes on along the minus strand of NW_028227257.1, from coordinate 40,763,436 downwards.
GAAGGAGCAAGCAAGCGAGCCAGCAAGAGAGAGAGAGAGAGAGAGAGAGAGAGAGAGAGAGAGAGAGAGAGAGAGAGAGAGAGAGAGAGAGAGATGCAGAGAGATGCAGAGAGATGCAGAGAGATGCAGAGAGATGCAGAGAGATGCAGAGAGATGCAGAGAGATGCAGAGAGATGCAGAGAGACAAAAAGACACACAAAGAGAACAAATTTTATTGGTTCAAGAAGTCTCTGAAGTATCCACATTTTAAATCATTCTTTCTTCAGAAACTCCCGAGCATCACCATGTGGAACTATAGTTTGAAAGTAACCAAGAGCAGATGGTGGAGTGTATATGCGTATCTGTCGTTTAATTCATTTTTTAGTTTTCTGTAGTAGATATAGAAATGAATCAAATCCTAATTTAATCCCTGGCATGATGATGGTACACAGAGGTGTTTGATTGAATGGTTAGATAAGGCACTCCAAAACACAAAACACACACACTAGTTTAGAAGACAGATAGGCACACATCAAAAGACTTATAGTACAGGCTAAACAACAAAGAGAAGTTGGTTGTCCAGTTTGGCAGACAGGGAGCATGTAGGAAAAGGGGGAGCACCCTCACAGAACCAGGGAGGGGGGAGAAGGGGTAGGAGGCTTATGGTGGGGAAACTGGGAAGGGGGATAACATTTAAAATGTAAATAAATAAAATAACCAATAAAAATGGAAAAAAGAAAAAGAAAAGAAAGGGCAGCACATGATATCACGAAAAGAGGCCACAACAGGTTCTCTGACCAGATGGCTATGACCCCTTACAGAAAACTATGAGAGGCTTTGGGGTTCTTGTTTGTTTTGCTCCCTAGCAAGACATCACAATTATATCATTTTGTAGAATTCTGTGACTTTCTCTGACAGGCAGGTAGCCACTAACCTGAAGTTAGATATGTAAACTCAAATTAATATCAACATGGGAACACAATGGAGAGTGGGGTATTGGGTAGGGTGGCGAATATCTCTGTGGTGATAATGCCAGCCTGAGGGAACTTGAGAATCTAAGGAGAATCTGCAGATTGGGAAATGTGCCTTCAAAATCAATCTCTGACTCAACTTTATTATGTGACTCTAGGTTTCCCACATATTTTGCCACTATAAGACAAGAACTACAAAACCTATAAACTCAAATTTATTCACCTGTAATTCTTTGATTTTCAGTTTACACCACAGCATTACCTTGTGATTGAAACACTTGGATTAGACAAATTATATTTTGGCAGTTCAACTATGAAAGTGCACATTCAGCTTTTCATCCTAGAATCCATTCCATGTTAAGCATTTTCATTTCTGTAAGCTCCAAATTTAATCACGATTTTTGCAAAATAAGTAAAACCATGATTATAGATATGTTCAGTTATTCCTGAGCCCACATATTTACGTAAATGTGCTTGCATGTAGGTATAAAGTCAAATGATCTGTATTCTACTCACCACTCTGAAAGATGATTGTTTAAAAAAAGAAGGAATGAGGCTCACAATATTACCAGAAAAGGGTGACCTTATCTAGAATTGACACCCATATGGTACCTACCTGCAGAGAAGAAAGAAACATTTTGGATGTATCCAATCACATTCAAAATTCTTAAACAAAATCAAGTAGGCCAGCACTTTGTTACAACAGAATATATCTTCATAACTATGAGACCAAATTCTAAACAAATTAGAGTAGGCCAATTTCTAATCAATTTTTTGTGCATACGGCTACACCACACACACACACACACACACACACACACACACACACACACACACACACACACACACACACACACGACAAACTAACGATGATGTTCTATTAATACTCTGGCTACCACTCCCAGCAAGTCAGGAAATCAGCTGACTTGTGGAAACCTGGGCAGGTGACCACTGGAGAAGTGATTAGGGATGGCTGATAACTGTCTCTCAGGAATTCTGCTGAACTCAGCTAATGTGATTTTGCTTGGAATTTAAATCAAATTGTAGTCTGTGCATTAAGAGATAAAAAAGCTAATGCATCTTAAACCTGCCTGGTCTGTCTCCCTCCTCATCTTACTCTTTAAACCTGGCCAATATTTGTTCAAGGTAACAGGGAAAGTCACCATTTTCTGGATCAGTTTCCTTTTCCTTTGTGCATTCCGTGTTTTGTGATTTGAGAGAACTGGAATTTTAAAACCATCTCATCTTTCCTCTTTCCCTCTTTACTGTAGGAAAGGCTATCGACTTATTCCACATTTCATGCATGCATTTCTAAAAATTATACTCCTTGTATACTCATTGTTAGGTAATAAATTCCTACTGAGATGTCTCCTGGTCTATAAACCAAACCAGACTGTATTATAATAGATCCTAGCAAAGGAAAATCCTAAAAATATTAAAATTGATTGCTTTCTCTTAAATATTATTCTATAGTATACTAGTTCTTCTTTCTCTACTCCTCTACAACATATGTTGTCACCTGAGATTTTGATCTTAGCCATTCTGACTGGTGTGAGGTAGAACCTCAGGGTCATTTTATTTGCATTTCTCTGATCATTAAGGACTTTGAACATTTCTTTAGGTGCTTCTCAGCCATTCGAGATTCCTCAGTTGTGAATTCTCAGTTTAGTTCTATACCCCATTTTTTGATTGGGTTGGGTTTTTGTTGTTGTTGTTGTTTGTTTGTTTGGTGGTTAGTTTCTTGAGTTCTTTATATATTTTGGATATTAGCCCTTTATCAGATGTGGTATTAGTGAAGATTTTTTCTCAATCTGTAGTTTGTCAATTTGTCTTATTGACTATGTCCTTTGCCTTACAGAAGCTTTCTAGTTTCATGAGGTCCCATTTATCAATTGTTGATCTTAGAGCACGAGCCATTGGAGTTCTGTTTAGGAAATTATCCCTTGTGCCAATGAGTTCAAGGCTCTTTCCCACTTTATCTTCTATTAGATTCAGTGTATCTGGTTTTATGTTGAGTTTTTGATCTACTTAGACATGAGCTTTGTGCAAGGTGACAAATATAGGTCTATTTTCATTTTTCTACATAAAGAGCAGCCAGTTAGACCAGCGCCATTTATTGAAGATGATTTCTTTCTTCCATTGTATATTTTTGGCTTCTTTGTCAAAGATCAATTGTTCATAAGTGTATGGTTTTATTTCTGGGTCTTCAATTCTATTACATTGATCAACGTGTCTGTCTATGTACTAATACCATGCAGTTTTTATCACTATTGCTCTGTAGTACAGCTTGAGGTCAGGGATGGTGATTTCCCCAGATGTTCTTATATTGCTAAGAATTGTTTTCACTATTCTGGGTTTTATTTTCCCTTTCCAGATGAATTTGAGAATTGCTCTTTCCATATCTTTGAAGAATTGTGTTGGGATTTTGATGGGGATTGCATTGAATCTGTAGATTGCCTTTGGTAAGATGGCCATATTTACTATGTTAATTCTGCCAATCCATGAGCATGTGAGCTCTCTCCATTTTCAGAGATATTCTTCAATTTCTTTCTTGAGAGACATGAAATTATTGTCATACAAGTCTTTCACTTGTTTGGTTAGAGTTACCTCAAGATATTTTATAATATTTGTTGCTATTGTGAAGGGAGTTGTTTCTCTAATTTCTTTCTCACCCTGTTTATCATTTGTATAAAGGAAGGCTACTGATTTATTTGAGTTAAATTTATATCTGGCTACTTTGCTGAAGTTGTTTATCAGCTGGAGAAATTCTCTGGTAGAATTTTTTGGGTTGCTTATGTATACTATCATATCAACTGCAAATAGTGATACCTTCATTTCTTCTTCTCCAATTTGTATCCCCTTTTATCTCTTTTTGTTGTCTTATTGTTCTAGCTAGCTATATTGAGTACTAGATAGATAGATAGATAGATAGATAGATAGATAGATATAGATATAGATATAGATATAGATATAGATATAGATATAGATATAGATATAGATATAGATATAGATATAGATATGGGAAGAGTGGGCATCCTTGTCTTGTTCCCAGTTTCAGTGAGATTGCTTCAAGTATGTCTCTACTTAATTTGATATTGGCTGTTGGTTTGCACTAAATTGCTTTTACTATGTTTAGATATGGGCCTTGAATTCTTGATCTCTCCAAAGCTTTTAACATGAAGGGATGTTGTATTTTGTCAAATGCTTTTAGTGCATCTAAGGAGATGATCAAGTGATTTTTTTTTTGAGTTTGCTTATATAGTGGATTACATTAATGGATTTTCTTATATTAAACCAACTTTGCATTTCTGGGATGAAGCCTACTGAATGATGGATTTGTACCCAACCAACGGACAGAAGCAGCTTACCTCTGTTGTTGAATTAGGAAAAGCTGAAAGAAGCTGAGGAAAATGTAGACCCTGTAGGAAGATCAGCAGTCTCAATTAATCTGTACCCCTGAGATCTCTTAAACACTGGATCACCAAACAGGCAGCCTACAACAGTTGCTATGAGGTCTCCAACATACATACAGTAGAACACTGCTGGGTCTGTGTTCATTCAGAGATGATGCACCTAACCCTCAAGAGACTGGAGGCCCCAGGGAGTTTAGAGATCAGGTGGGGTGGGGGATGGGGACATCCACGTAGAGACAGGTGGGTGGGGAGGAGGTATGGGATGTGGAACAGTCAGAGGGAGGACAGGGGGTGGAGTGAGGGGGATAAAATATGGAGTTTAAAAAATAAATTATTTAAAATGTAAATAAATAAAAATATGAGAATTTGAAAGTCTTTACCCATAGGTTAGCTTTATCCCTGATGTCAACAATTATATTCAGTTATTTGAACATTTTATTTACAAATACTTTTTACATGTGGTAATCTAGATGCAAAAGTAATAATAAAGAATTATTTCACAAATAAAAATCAATGGGGACATTTTCAGATGTACAATTACATTTTCCTCTCTAATCTCTTTAAAAAGGTATTGAAAAACAAACACACCTTTCAAAATGATTGTATCTTTTCATTTTTCCTCACCATGTTGACTATTGAGACATTCATTAACTATACCACATGGAATCTCTTTAGAATAGTAAAAATACCAGGTCACCGGGAAATCAACCTGCTGATATGGCATAGAGGAAAACAAGGATTAACAAGACAAACCTGCAATAAGGCTGGAGAGAGGGAGGCCAAAAGCAGACTATGACCATCACCAAATACACAGCACCCAAAGTTAGAGACAGACACACCAAGCTGGAGCCTCACACAGACCTGACTCTACTCCTCAAGGTTGATTAGATACCTAATCCTAATTTAGTTCCTGTGACTACTTTGTATATTGTTGTAAATGGACATCCACTTGTTACAACATTAAAGACAAAAACTATTAAAGAATAATTTACTCCCAATTCTGAGAAGGTGCACAGTGTCCACACTTTGGTCTTCATTCTTCTTGAGTTTCATGCGTTTAGCAAATTGTATCTTAAATCTTGGGTATCCTAAGCTTTGGGCTAATATCCACTTATCAGTGAATACATATTGTGTGAGTTCTTTTGTGATTGTGTTACTTCACTCAAGATGATGCCCTCCAGGTCCATCCATTTGGCTAGGAATTTCATAAATTCATTCTTTTTAATAGCTGAGTAGTACTCCATTGTGTAAATGTACCATAATTTCTGTATCCATTCCTCTGTTGAGGGACATCTGGGTTCTTTCCAGCTTCTGGCTATTATAAATAGGGCTGCTATGAACATAGTGGAACATGTGTCCTTTTTACCGGTTGGGACATCTTCTGGATATATGCCCAGGAGAGGTATTGCTGGATCCTCCGGTAGTACTATGTCCAATTTTCTGAGGAACCGCCAGACTGATTTCCAGAGTGGTTGTACAAGCTTGCAATCCCACCAACAATGGAGGAGTGTTCCTCTTTCTCCACATCCTCGCCAGCAACTGCTGTCACCTGAATTTTTGATCTTAGCCATTCTGACTGGTGTGAGGTGGAATCTCAGGGTTGTTTTGATTTGCATTTCCCTGATGATTAAGGATGTTGAACATTTTTTCAGGTGTTTCTCTGCCATTCGGTATTCCTCAGGCGAGAATTCTTTGTTCAGTTCTGAGCCCCATTTTTTAATGGGGTTATTTGACTTTCTGGAGTCCACCTTCTTGAGTTCTTTATATATATTGGATATTAGTCCCTTATCTGATTTAGGATAGGTTAAGATCCTTTCCCAATCTGTTGGTGGTTTTTTTGTCTTATTGATGGTGTCTTTAGCCTTGCAGAAGCTTTGTAGTTTCATGAGGTCCCACTTGTCAATTCTCGATCTTACAGCACAAGCCATTACTGTTCTATTCAGGAATTTTTCCCCTGTGCCCATATCTTCAAGGCTTTTCCCCACTTTCTTCTACCCAGGGAAGGAGTTACAGAGACAAAGTTCGTAGCTGTGATGAAAGTATGGACCATTTAGAGACTGCCGTATCCAGGGATCCATCCCATAATCAGCTTCTAAACGCTGACACCATTGCATACACTAGCAAGATTTTGCTGAAAGGACCCAAATATAGCTGTCTCTTGTGAGACGATGCTGGGGCCTAGCAAACACAGGAGTGGATGTTCACAGTCAGCTATTGGATGTATCACAGGGCTCCCAATGGAGAAGCTAGAGTAAGTACCCAAGGAGCTAAAGGGATCTGCAACCCTATTGTTGGAACAACAGGATGTACTAACTAGAACCCCGGAGCTCTTGTCTCTAGTTGCATATGTATCGAAAGATGGCCTAGTCAGCCATCAATGGAAAGAGAGGCCCATTGGACTTGCAAACTTTATATGCCCCAATATAGGGGAATGCCAGGGCCAAAAGAATGGGAATGGGTGGATAGGGAAGTGGGGGGGGCGCTATGGGGGACTTTTGGGATAGCATTGGAAACGTAATTGAGGAAAATATGTAATAAAAATATTAAAAAAAAAAACCTGGAATTAACAAGAAAAAAAAAAAAAAAAAAAAAAAAGAATAATTTACAACTAAAAATAGAGTGGTTAAAAAGAACTATTAAATTGCTGCTTGAAGCCTTAATAAACCCCTTCATACAATTGTTCTACATTCAAATTGGTGACTTGTGACAAATAAGCAGAATTCTTCAGAAGCTCTGTTCTTTCTGAAATGCTACTTAAGATTGTGAGATTGTGATTAGCCAGAATAGATTCTGACTGGAGGCGAAATTACTTTCTGTTAGCCTTGACATCAGAACCTGTGGAGAAAGGAGACTCCCTCTTCAGTAGCTATCAGAGGAAGCAAACATATCACTTAAATCTCTAACTAGTTACCAGCTTGAATTTGCTATAATAATCATGCTCTTTTGTGAAAAATCAATTAAGTGGAAGATATTTGTCATTCACTGTCTATAGTCTTCATGGAAACCAAGCAAGTAGGTACTATTATTACTCTGTCTTTGATAGAGACCAAGGCTCTGGGAAGTTACATGGGTTCCTAATACAATAGCTAATGAAGGCTGGAGTTAATGCATGAAATTAGGTCCCATCAGTTCTAAAATCCATGCTCAATCTAGTATAACACTTTTCTATTTGTAACTTAGGATGCAGTCTAATAAATTGCAAAATATATGTGCCAGATGAGAGAAGAGAGCCTCTGGTTGAGCTACACAGAAAAAGCATATATAACTGAAGTCATGTAACTTAGATTCTGTATTCCTTCTCCTCTGTATACAACAGCCCCGTGGCCTTCTGTGGAGACGCTGTATTGGATCCAGAATCATCTCACACATGTACAGACATAGCCTTGTGCATGTATTGGGTCACAGATTTAGGTGCTTACTCTATCCCACTGTCCCTTCTAAATAAATGGGGGTTCCTTTTCCTCCAGAGCCATGAACTTTAAAGTCATGAGACTGTAATTTATGTGATCATTTCTTCCATTGAATTTTAATTTCTGTATCCAAGTTCCAAACTCAAAGTACAAAAGAATAAAATTAATCAAAAGTGATGAAAACCAATGATCTCAAGAAGAGAAAAAGCAAGCATGATATGGAGGCGTTAGAGAAAGGACTGAAAGAGCTGAAGGGATTTGCAACCCCATAGGAAGAACAATATCAACCATCCAGACCCTCCCAACCCCCCAAATCCCCACCCCCCACCCAGAGCTCCCAGGGGCACAAACACACAGTACACATGGAGCAGCCCATGGTTCCAGGTGCGTATGTAACAGAGGATGGCCTTGTCAGACATCAATGAAAGAAGAGCCCCTTGGTCCTGTGAAGGCTTGATGCGCTAGTGTAGGGGAATGTCAGGGTGGGAAGGTAGAAGTGGTTGGGCGGATGGAGGAGCACCCTCATAGATGCAGGGGGAGGAGGAATGGGATGGGGGTTTTTGGAGGGGAAACAGGAAAGGGTGAAAACATTTGAAATGTAAATAAATAAAATATCCAATAAAAATATTCTAGTCAACATCTATAGAATGCATGATTTTCAAGTACATGGGGACTATTTATGTATTAGGCCTTATTCTGGGAAATAAAGAAGGCTGAACAAATCTGAAAATAAAAGAAACAAATGTCAGTTGCATTTCATATACTTCAAACCTATCCTCTGCATATGTCTTCATTTAATTTGTATTATTTCATTTTGTGTTCACATATATGAGTATAAGAAGGAAAACTAAACTACCTATTTTTCTCTGTGAATCAAGTATGAAAATTTAAAAAGAGCAGTCTGTGGGCTCAGGAGTACTCTTGGCAGTGCTGGTCAGAGCAGAATGTTATTTTAAATTCTCCTCTCATTAGAGCAGGCACTTTGTTTCTTCAGAGTTCCTATGCATTTGTGTCAGAGCTGTACTGGCGTTTTTACTGTAGTGTTTATAAATCGTGATGCAGTCCCACTGCCGTTTCTGACACACTCATTAATTTGTTCCCAGCGGCAGTTCATTACCGACATCACAAGCAAAGCATGCTCTCTCCCTGGGCACAGAGGGCCCACCGGAAATTAAGCAGACAGGGCTGCCATGCCCCTCAGAGCAACCATCCAGTCTTGTCTCCTTCAGCAGGCTGGAGGCAAGCACAGGAAAGTGGCTTTTGAAAGGATTCTGCCTCCTGTTGCCTGACACCTTCTGAGACTTCCTCTGAGAGGAGCAGTGCTTCTTGCGAAGGCTGGGATCATGCTGTTCCTTCCACAACTTGTCTTACTCTGGAAGGAGTTGAAAAATAGCTCCTGATTTTTAACACAGAGAAAGCTTAGCTCTGTCCCTTGTCTTCCAATGTGATTCTGCTTCCTGGGTGCACAGCTTTCGGGACTTCAGGAAGGTTGCTTCCTTTATTGATGTCTCATCAGGGGTTCGCGGAAAGGAAGTCAGCTGACTCCACAAGAGAAAGCCGAGCCCTGGCAAATTTAGTTTTTGAGAAACTGCTATTTTGATTTTTTTATTGTTAATTATTAGAGAGTGAGACAGCAAGGGATCAAGATTGGGAGCTATATGTGGACACATGTGCCACACATAAGTATGGAGGTGAGAGAACAACGCTCTGGGATTGGTCCTCTCCTCCTAGCTTTTTGTGAGTTCTAGGGATTAAACTAAGGTCTCGGCTTGTGTAACATGCCTCACTACTCACTGAACCAACTAGCCGGCCCTCAGGAAGCCTTAGTTTTAGGCAAACTCCACGTTCTGATTGAGGGAAGGAAGATGTTTTCCGTTACTGTTACTTTTTTTGTTGTCTTCAGAGTCCTGTCAGTCTCTGGGCCACAACAGATCAACACCATCCTGACCACGACTCCGTCCTAACCAGGAACAAAGTAGGGTGAACTCTGGGCACCTCAGTAGGCCCTGCCCAAGCTTCACTATCTACCATCATTTATTTTGGCTCTTCGGTTCTCTTTCATGTCGTGGGCAAGAGAGCTGTGGATGAGATAGGGTGTTGGAAATAGGTGCTGTGTGCTGAAAGACAGAATTTAGAGGGTTGAGGTCAAATCACTGTCCTCCCCTATCATGGAAAATATGTCAGTGGTTTCTAATTTATATCATAAATGAAACTGATTAAGAAAATTTAAAATGAAAAGGGATGATTGCTTCTTAACATTGAGTAACTGTTAAAAAATAATGTAGATGGGTTCATAGACAAGAAACCAGGATAAATTATCCTTCAGATGATCTTAAGGTATTAATAAGAAGATATTAAGAACTCTTTGACTCCTTTGACTCATTATTTTCTTCCTAAATTGACACAGGACTCCTTTCAGGTGTTCAATAATTACTTATAGAAATGACAGCATGAATGAGTTGATTCTGATACTGTAATGACTATTTTTCAGTCATCAGAGCACACTATGTGGAAGCCTCATAATAGTTGACTTGTGTGACTCAGAAGATTATCATGACATCAGCTTGAAAATGGCAGTATGCACTCACATTAACCATAGTGTCATAAAAACTACTCTGGGTCAGATAGCTATGAGATATTGGTTATCTTCAAGAGTATCCACCCCTTAAAATTCATCAAAAAGCAAATAAACTAAAAGAATAATATATCAGCAGTATTCTCTTTAATACTACTAATGCATTTTCCATACTCTGCCCATCCTGTTTCCTCAACAATTTCTTTTTAAGATGTGTTTAATCTTATTTTGTGTGTGTGTGTATGTGTGTGTGTGTATGTGTGTGTTTCCTGACTGCACATCTGGGCACTGTGTTCATGCAGTATCTGTAGAGGCCAGAGAGGGTACTGAATACCCTTTGGGGTTGCAGATTATTGTCATCCGTCATGTACGTGCAGGAAATCAAGCCTGAGTTCTCAGGGAGGGCAGCCAGTACTCCTCTTACCCACTGAGTCACAAGCCCATGCTTGACTAGTTTTTAGACAAATAATTCATGCGACACAGAATGTGAACTTAATAGGTGAATTCCCAACAGATTATAGTTCTTGTACTATAGATGTGAGGAAGACATAAAGTTCCCATAAAAGTTCTTTATAAAGCTAAGAATTGCCAGCAAAAGCAATAGAGTCAAGCCAGCCTACTTAGTCAAGGAAAACGAAGAAATGGACACCCACCCTTAAAGAATTTTCTTTAAAATTGCCTAATATTCAGGATTATGCATAGAACATAATGTATTCAATCCTTACCTTGTTGATACCTTTCCTAGCTTAATTTCTAGTTTCCTCCTTGAAAAACTGAAATAAACACACTCCTGCATATATCACATCACAGCACACCTTTTTGTGCTTTTATTTCTCTAGGCAAAATCCCCCAGGGCAGGACTGCTTGTGCTAAGGTATCAACATTTATAATTGTATACAATATTTCTAAGTAACTTTTTCAAATGTAATAGCACCTTGCTCCCACAGTGGGAACATAGAGTCCCCTTGCCCCCTCACCTTAACCTTGTCATGCAAAAATAATAAGTTACCACACTGAGTTGAAATTTTTGATAATTCAAAACACAGTATTTTTTTATGTGTACATTTTTCTTTGTATGGTTAGGGTTTTTTAAAAAGCATGTGTTCTTTTTTCTCTTCTTATCTGAATTGCCTCTTCATACTTATTGAAATTTCTGGCCTCTGGATCTTTCTCTAGTCACTTGAAAAGTATGGCCAGTAGCAGTCTTCTTTAATAGCCTAACTGTTGTAACTAACAATATATGGAGCTTAAATGTTCACGCCTATCTTCCATCATCTGCAGTGCTTACTATACTGTTTTATATTTACACAGCCAAATTCTTCTATTTTCTGATATTTCTGTCTCACTAAAAAATGTCCTATCCTCTCAGGTTATAAAGATATTCCTTTATAATTTGTTTCAGAAATACCATTTTTATTTAGTTTTTCTGTCAGTGTACAACATTTGTTTATAGCGTACAGAAAGGTTCTTGTTTCTTCTATATGAGTACTAATGGTTTCACCCAACATAACCAATAAACCCTCCTGAACTAACATGCAATATCAGCATGATAAATTCCACCCCCAACACACAAACACCAGGTAGTAATTTCTGTTTTCTCAGCACTCTGACTGAAGCATAGTTGGTAAAAACCATTAACATCACAAGAAATAATATATATTTTGCAAACAGAAAGAATTTGACCTTAACATAGTCCATATGTTTTATCTAATTTCTAGAAAGAAACTTCTCAGATTTAGTTCAATGATAATTCAAACTCAACAATCTCATACTCACTAGATTCTATGAATCACACTCTTTTCTGAATACTTCTTTTACTACTTTTTTTCTTCTTTTTACTTCTTTTACTTTCTTTTATATTAAGTAATCCTAACGGACAATATTATCTTAATCTTATGTCTCTATGTAAAACTTCCACATAGAAAGTTTAATTATTCAAGATCATAAGTGTGGTAAGTGATAGGGTGGAGACTTTTAGCTTCCACCTGTGGCCTTAACTTTTTCCTGAGGATACTTTTAGCTTCTCATAGTATACTTATCACAATACAGAAGATAAGCGGTAAACTTTGGTTTGATTGGATTGGATTTAAAACATAAAACTTTTTATGCCACAAAGTCTTCATAACATTAGGAAATAATGACCTAAAATGCTTTCTCCTTCTTGAAAACTCAAAGTAATTTCAAAATGACCATTTCAGCGACTGCAAACGAACAGCTCTAATGAGTTCTGTTCAAGAATCTTCTTCTCACCAGGAAATGATTGAAGACAAGGAGATAACCTCTCATTAATTCCTTATTAACCATCTTAATCAGGATTACATCACTGCCTCTCTGAGCATGGACAGTTGTCAGCAGGCTCTGTAGCTTGAATTCATTAAGCCTACAAGGTGGGAAGGTCTAGACAGCCAGCAGGTTAATTTCCTATCCCCTAGGGGAGCTACATTTGATGAAGATGGGCCTTTCTCATTTCTAATAGAAGCTTATTTCCTTGTATTTTACTGCCACACATCCCTTGGAATCCAGCACAAGTTCTTTGCTAGAAAGTTCTTAGAAAAAGTCAGAGCATACAGACTGAGCACTTGAGATAAGGGAAGAGTCCACATCTTCAGCTCCTCCAAGGAAACAACTGTCTGGCCACCATAGGAAAGTCCCTAGGAAGCTGTTGTGCTGGTGGGTTGGAAGATAAAATTCTCCAGGCAAAATGGCTTCCGGTTTCTCTGTGATGAACACCAGAAGACCTGGTGTTCCTTATATTCAGTGTGTACAATGTGAATAGGGAAAAGCACCCCAAGTTCAAGCCTGAGTGACTATTGGCCTTCAGACTGGTTGGGGTGTGGGGTTTGGGGTAAGTAGATCAATCAGAGTCAGTGAGACATGAAAAGACTCTGGGAGAGTTCGTGATGTTGTAGGTCATGCAGGAGACTGTACATTTATGTGTACACACCCTAGGGAATAACTATCATGTTTCTGACCACCACACTGTTACCTTCTAGATATTGGCCTTGAATACCATTTAACCTCTCCCTACCTTGGGTCTATCATTTATAGAACAATAATACTCTTTTTTTTTTAATTATAAAATTTTTTATTGGGTATTTATTTCATTTACATTTCCAATGATATCCCAAAAGTCCCCCACACGCCCCCCCACTCACTCCCCTACCCACCCACTCCCACTTCTTGGCCCTGGCATTCCCCTGTACTGAGGCATATAAAGTTTGCATGACCAATGGGCCTCTCTTTCCACTGATGGCCGACTAGGTTATCTTCTAATTCATATGCAGCTAGAGACAGGAGCTCGGGGGGGGGGGGGAGGGGGAGGTAATTGGTTAGTTCATATTGTTGTTCCACCTATAGGATTGCAGATTCCTTCAGCTCCTTGGGTACTTTCTCTAGCTCCTCCATTGGGGGCCCTGTGATCCATCCAATAGCTGACTGTGAGCATCCACTTCTGTGTTTTCCAGGCCCTGGCATAGTCTCAAAAGAGACAGCTATATCTGGGTCCTTTCAGCAAAATCTTGCTAGTGTATGCAATAGTGTCAGCGTTTAGAAGCTGATTATGGGATGGATCCCTGGATATGGCAGTCTCTAGATGGTCCATCCTTTCGTCTCAGCTCCAAACTTTGTCTCTGTAACTCCTTCCATGGGTGTTTTGTTCCCAATTCTAAGAAGAGGCAAAATGTCCACACTTTGGTCTTAGTTCTTCTTGAGTTTCATGCGTTTAGCAAATTGTATCTTATATCTTGGGTATTCTAAATTTCTGGGCTAATATCCACTTATCAGTGAGTACATATTGTACAAGTTCTTTTGTGATTGGGTTACCTCACTCAGGATGATGACTTCCAGGTCCATCCATTTGCCTAGGAATTTCATAAATTCATTCTTTTAATAGCTGAGTAGTACTCCATTGTGTAAATGTACCACATTTTCTGTATCCATTCCTCTGTTGAGGAGCATCTGGGTTCTTTCCAGCTTCTGGCTATTATAAATAAGGCTTCTATGAACACAGTGGAGCATGTGTCCTTCTTACCAGTTGGAACATCTTCTGAATATATGCCCAGGAGAGGTATTGCGGGATCCTCTGGTAGTACTATGTCCAATTTTACACAAAGGGTAAACAAGCTGAGAAAGAAATTAGGGAACAATAATACTCTTAAGAGCACTGCTCCCATAGAAGTTATGAAGATTGAATGGGTTCCTATTGACAAATTATATGTTAGTATCACTTTAAAAGTATCCTTAAATATTAGTTACTCTAAACATGCCTTAAGAAGTTTCCCATGCTATTCTTTGGTATTTGTAGTTCAAATGAATATATAATCTGGGACCAGCAGAGCCACCAGGGTCTGTGAGCATCTGAGGATCTTAATAAAGAAGGGACAAGTATGAAAACAGTTCCTGGTGCTGTTGTCACACATTTAGATTAAGCTGTGCCTAGGTAAAGGCCTTTCCCATCACACATGGGTGTGTGTGTATGTGTATGTGTGTGTGTTTGTGTGTGTGTGTGTGTGCATATTATACATATATATATATCTGTATATATATATATATATATATATCTGTATATATATATATGTGTGTGTGTGTGTGTGTGTGTGTGTGTGTGTGTGTATGTGTGTGTGTGTGTGTGTCTGTGTGCCTTAGTTTTTTGTTATTCTTGTTTTATTGAAAAGTTGAGTAAGACCTAGGAAACTGTCCCATATAGTTCTTTCATTTGTGGTGATAATGTATTATCATGTATTATCAAAAGCAGAATGATAAGGATATAGGACATGGATCTGTTAGATGGAGAGAACTTCCATGGGAAGTTTTGCGGTAAGATGAGAGGGTAGAGCTGTGAGTAATTACAATCTCTTACATACATGCATGAAACTATCCAAGAATAAATCTAATTTATTTTTTAATGGAAAAACTCAAAGTGGGGGAAAAAAACCTCACCCAAAAATTTTAAAATAGAGTAGTACACTTGTCCCAGGAACAGACTTTAAAACATCATTATTGCAAAAATGTTACAGTTTACACTAGGGTACACTCATAGTATATATGCCATTGGTTTACATAAGATTGTAATGAAATTTATTAAGCACTATAGAATCATAGAGAAGCATTCAACTGCCCTCAAACACTTCTGTGCCCTGACTTTTCTTTCCTTCCTCCCAAATCCCTTTGTGGCAATTAATCTTATTACTCTCTTCATAGTTTGACTTTTCAGAATGTTATAGTCAGAATGATAGAATATGTGACCTTTACACTTTTATAGATAATCTTCTTTAACTTGGTTATTTTCATCGTGACTTTTTATAACTTTTATCTCATTTGTTCTAAGTAACATTTTATTCTCTGAATATACCACATTTTATTTATCCATTCACCTATGAAAGAGTATCTTTATTGCTTCCAAATTAGAATAAGTATCAATAAAGCTGATAAGAGCACCATTGTGGAGTTTTCTGGAAAGACATAACATTCTAGATCATCTGGACAAACACCAGGAGTCATTTCTGCTGGTTTAAACTCTGAGAGAAGGCTTTGTTCTGTAAGAGGTTGCCTGTCTTCCAAAGAGGGTCAGGCTAGTCTCCAATCCTATCTGACCATTGCTGAATGGGCAGTGTTCACATGACTCCAACTCTTTACCAGCATGGTTTATTCTCAGTTCTCTGGATTGGGGCCATTTTAATAGAATTTAGTGACATCTAGTTGCTTTAGGTTGCATTTCTCTGATGTCATGTGATGGGGAGAACCTTTTCATGCACTTACTTGCCACCTATTCATCTTCCCCAATGAATATACTTTTATTTTTCATTAAGCTTGCTTGCTTTATATTTTATGAAAATTGAACTTCAAAGAAAATCTTTGCTACCTCTCTCTGTAAGAGGACCTCTAACAATTCCATGCCAATTATTGCTGAGCTAAAAGTGAGTATACAATGGCCTGACCTCTTCTTTCCCTTTTCATCCTCCATTCTCAAATGACCTCCAGCAAATACAGGTGAAACCCACACACTGAATGAATTACCGCACAGCCTGTGGCTCCATTCTTGAAGTCTGGAATAACAATATAGCATAATACCTAACATTTCTGCATTATTTGGTAGGTATGAAGAGCACATACTGATGAGAGAGAAAAGGTAGAAACTACAAGGAAATGCTAGACACTGGAAGGAGATGCTCATTAGTAGGGCATAAGGCTTTCAGGGGGTGTATAAACATCCATCAGAGAATGAGGACAAAAGGAGTCAGCTAGGCTACTGTAAGCCAACTCTGGTTTCATCGTGCTAGTAGGACAGATGTGTGTACATATGCTTTTATTTGCTCAGAAACCCAGAGCTTTGCTAAAATCTCATTATTGGCCTGCAGAAACCACACTCATCTCCCTCTGTCTTCTAAACTACAAATGATTGTGTTATCAGTCCAGGAATTCATTTCAAATGTCCCATTTCTCATGTATTTGCTTATGCAACTTTTTTGATCTAAGATGTTCATATGTATGCACACACACACAGTCCATGTCTCAGGTTTCCAAATCATTCCAAATCTTTTAAGATTTGTATGTCTGCTCCTACTTGGTGCAATGATATACTGCTAGTGAGTTAGGACTTCTGCCAATACTACATCCCATCCCACCCCCCAAAAGGAAAGGGAAAGGCCATGGTGGAAATTTGTTATTTTTATTCAAATAGGTTAGGCTGTAGGAAGTTTTGTTTGATAAACAGTATAGTTTAATTTAGAGTTTGCTAATTTCACTATATCCGTACTCTGTATGGACACATATTACATTCACACTCACCATTGCCAGTTGGAAGTCAACAAATAAATGAACTCCAAACCGATTAAAGATATGCTATGGTGTACCTTTATTTTGAATTTCTACTTTGTAGATACATCACGTTGCCGTAAATGGCCTAAAGAATGGAGCAGCAAGATACAACAAAGCAGTAAGCAGTGATTATGAATGTTGAACCTTACCTTTGTTTTTAGTATAATGCCTTTACTCACTAGGTTGTATGATTTAAATTTTTATATTGTCCATATTTTAAGTGAGCTCTCAAAATTCTTTCAAATTCATCATTTGCTTTTATCACCAGTACAAATTTGATCTAGCACTCTACTGTGCCTTCTTCACCTGTACTTTCTCTCCTTCTAGAACATACTGAAGATGACATAAGTAAAGATTCACACAACAAAATTAAAATAGCATATATACTGTTTAATAGTGAAAAACACGGAGAAAAACAAAACACGGTTAAAGAAGATATGGGAGGGGGAAAAAAAAGAAGATATTGGAGAATATTTTAGGTAATATAAACTAGAAAATCTCCTTGAGGGAGTGGCTAGCCTTCAAAGATTAAGCAAGGTAAAAACAAAAAACAAACAAACAAACAAACAAACAAACAACTCTAAAGCATATTCCAACCGAAGTCCGAAGTATGTTCTGACTTAGTTAATACAAATCCCCCGAGGAAGTATTTAGCTTTATATATTCATGGAACATTGTGACACCTAATATGTCTAAAGAGATATTTACAGGTGAGGATGCTGGGAAGGATAATTGAAGATATCATAAAAGAATGGACCCTACAGAGTCTTATGAGCCAGGGTGGAAGCTTGTACTTTAATTCAGATAGGTTAAGCCTTAGGTGGTTTTGTTTGAGAAATTGCATAATTTAATGCAAGTTTTAAAATATTACATAATCTCAACTGTTGTGTGAAAAACAGACTACACACGTGCAGTAATGGCAGAGGGAAAGGTTTTGCAAGGAGAAGTGAATTAAAAAAAAGAATGATTATTGCCATTTGTAGCCAAGATTAAAGAATACAAAACAGGTGGTAAAAATCCAGTGATATGAAAACAGCAGTCATACATAGCACATAAACAAATGGGTGTAGTTATGATCACTCACAAACTCGTACTTATAAAAGTAGCCTGCAGAACAGAATGGGCCTACAAGCCAGAGTATGCACCAATCCTCTGCTGTAAAGCTCAGTGCACATAGGAATATAATGTGGGCCACAATTACAATTTTAATACTTTTAACAACTGTATTACCTAAATAAAAAAATACAGACTAACCATATCTCAAATATATCTAACCCATTTCGAAAATACAATTATTGATATGTTGAATCTTGGCAAGTCTTGGCCATGTATGTGAAAGAGAATGTTTTTTTGTTTTTTTGGGGTTTTTTTTTTTTGGTTTTTTTTTTTTTTAGCTGTTTTGTAATATTTGTTCTACGCAGATTTCAGCTTTGTTAATTAATCCTCATTAGGAAGTCTTTATTGATTGCATTAAATATATTCCTATATCTAGACTATCTTTAAAATTTGTACATGATTTTGGTCACATAATGTTTCAAATTGTCAGTCTATGGGAATAAAACTTTATCAGAAGTAAAGTACTTACTGCAGTAACTAATGGGTGTGAAATATCAACCTCTTTGATTTTGGTACAAAATTCTTCTCCAGGATCTCATTGGAAAATGGTTGCTACATAGGAGCTAGAATCCTGATTTTATGGTACATGAAAGTAATTTAAACAACTACTTTATTCTCTTCTTTACAAGCACACAGACTGGGCACCCATCTTCCTATTGAATTTCTGTCAGAGAAGGCTTTGCACAAGGTCAACATAACAAGATTCTCCAGCCGGTACTGCAAAGGACTTTAATATATTCAGAGGGTTTATGTCAGATTCCAAGCACTAAAGATTGAGCTGATAATCGTAGGTATTTGGCAAAGGCATTAGCATTTCTGTCTGTGGAGATTTCGATGCCCTATTAACTATTCTGAATCACTTACCCAGTGAGGAAACATACCAAGTTGAGTGATTTGAGTTAGGGATTTCTCACTGCCCACCACAGGCAATATCATAGAACTCCCTAGTGCTGTCTGCAAGGGGAAATGAACCTGGATAGAAGACTGCTTTGACTCCTAATGAATATGAATGCACAAACATGAGCATTTCAAAAAGCAACACTGGGAGTAGAAAGAGAAGCAACCTGCTTTGAAGTGTGATCCCTCTGTGAAGACACTGAATGATTTTTCTTAAAGACTGGATGATTTGCAGCACTTCTAAAGAACATCCTCTCTGGACAATTGTAGTCAGTCTTTTCATGCTTTGTGGGTTCTTTTTTTTTCTATCCTTTTCCACCCCTTTTCTGCCCTTTTAACCCCCTTATATTAGATATGGGAGATAAAAGGATAGAACGGAAAGGGAGTGATGTTATCATTAGACTACTTCCTGCTGAATAGGGGCATCGAGTTCCTTGGGGCAAGTTTGATCTTCATTGTCAGGATATTGAATTTCTTCTTCTCAGCATTTCTTTTTTATGCAGGACTACTTAACAAACCACAACCACCAACAACCAAAAATCTACCAACAACGCACCCTGCCCCTCAGAGCCTTTGCATTTATATACTTTTTGAAAAGTCCCCAGAATTCCAAACATCACACAATTGCAGAAACTATATGCCACTGGCAAAATCATTCCCCTGCTAGAGCATGAGACAAATCGTAGCTGACATGGACAGTCTGAAGCAGCGCCATATCCCACACCTGCGATTAAAATGAGAACATATTCTAATACTATTTCTGTGTTTTTTAACAACACCAAAATTCCAAAATTGTCACTACACACATACATCCAGGATGCTTCTCAACAACCCCTGAGGTATAAGTCTCCTTTACAGAGGTGACTTTCTATTTAAAACAAAATGTTGCAAAAAGAGATCACTGTGTTGACAATAACTCAGAAGAAATTATGGAGGAAAATAAAATGAGAGCCAACTTGTCAATTTGTTGAGAAAGATAGTCAATTTAACTGTTTCCAACAGAAATGCAGAGCTCTTGCAAGTATCTGAGATGAAAATTGATTGTTCTTGGTATACTGAGTCCAAATGTGCTTCATGACTATCAAATGATGGAACTAATATCTCATTCCATCTACAGATTTGTCCAGGAGAAATAGAGGCAGCTACAAAAGTAGTTATTTTGTGACTGATGCATGACTTCCTAAAAAAGGATTCCACTTTTTCCTCAGTAGTGACAGAGTCATTAATTACACTAAGAAAGAAAAATGGTATTTGAACTTGACACTTACTAGAAAGTGAATCAGATCTAAGAGGCCATTAGGAATCACCCCATAGTGTGACCCCAACATAACGCCACATATTCTTGAGTGACATTTTCAGCCTTTAAAATTCTGTTTCTAGAAATAGGAAAATGAAAATGATTTACTGTGGTTTTCATATTCCAAACCATCCAGCACACTGCTATTCACAAAGCTGAGCCTCTCAAATAAGTTGAGTACAAAGTTATTATTATGGAAAATTCACTGGGAACTCAAAATTTCTAATGTGATTCTTAATGTTGAGCCTTAATCAAGGCTATTTGTTTTTCTGTTTGTACTTATAATCTTAACTCAAAATATATACTTCTGATATCAGCCTTGACCAAAAACATTTCTATCCCTGTTGTTATGGGAGGATTAAAGGATATAAGCCTCATCTGACCCAGCAAGGATTCACATTTGCATGTTTGCTTTGTACAACAGGAAAAGATCAAATATGTGAATTTTAGGCATTATAGAAGAATCCAAGTTAGATTGCATAGACCAGAAATCTTTATTCAATGACATCATAGAAGAATATTTCTGAAAACAATGAAGAACACCTGTATAGACACAAGAAACACACAAAACACTAGGTCTAGAGAAGAAACTCCTCATGACATGTTATAAAGTACAGAACAAAGGGCACTGAAAGCTGCTAGAGAAAACCAAAAGTTAGAATACCAGTTGATTTCCAGGTGTCTAAACTTTAAAAACTGAAGAGCTGAGACCAATTACCTTCTAGTTCTAAAAGATCACAGCTTGCCAAACTAAGCTTCTTTACATATAAACTTTTCTTGCAGGAAAAAGAAAAGTTTCCATGATACACACACACACACACACACACACACACACACACACACACAAATACTTTTTTTTAAGAGTAAAAGAGTAGCAGATCAATTTCTTTGGAAGAAATTTTAAGAGGAAATAATATTAAATCTGTGAAATGGAAATTAAATAACATTAAAATCAGGCTATCTGGAAATTACAGTGTAATTGCCTACATTAAAAGAGCCAAAAAGTGCACAAATAAATGACTTAGGGATGCAATGCAACCATTTAGAGAAATAAAAATGAACCAAATGCAAATAAAGTTGATAAGAAGAAATAAAATAAAA
Organism: Mus caroli; assembly: GCF_978045245.1. Taxonomy (NCBI): domain Eukaryota; kingdom Metazoa; phylum Chordata; class Mammalia; order Rodentia; family Muridae; genus Mus; species Mus caroli. The sequence goes on along the minus strand of NW_028227257.1, from coordinate 40,741,861 downwards.
GCAAAAATTAAGGAAATTTTAATAAAGAATAAATAATAATCAAATCTAAGAGCTTTTTAAAATAATATATAAACGAATTGGCAGAGCCTTTGCCCAATTAAACAAAAAAAAGAAAGACTAAACTTGACCTAACAGAATCAGGAATGAACAGGAAAACATCACAACAAAAGAATACCCAATGTTCATGCTTTATAAGCATAGGCTTGGTGGGATAGCAATTTTCATTTAACAAGACTTGGGTAGTAGGTCATTCTAGGAATAGAGGACACAACTGAGATGTAAGTAAAGAGAACCTGAATCAACAAAGCCATAGAGAAGCCAAAGAAAGAGTGAAGACATCTACAGCAAGTCTAGTCTTGGAGAGTTGACAGTTAAGGAGGATGAAATACGAGGTTATATTGCAGCCTTATGGTAAGAAGAGATTTCCTGATAAATTGCTTCACATCAAAAGGAAACTAAAAGAGCATTTTTGAAGAGGAGACTGTGATAAGCTGGATAAGAACAGTTTACGGATTTGCTGCATAACAGTGACAATATAATAGCATGTCCAGTCTCATTATTTATCAGAGATGTATGAGAAAAATAAAACTTTTTCTGGGACCATAAAAACAAAAAGAATGACAATGTGCAGTGTTGAGGAAGGTGAGGACTCAGACAAACCTAATAGGCCATTCACGGAAATATAATTCACCCTGATACTCAGGAGACACCTGAGTAGCCAGACCAAAAACTATTGTTTTAAAACTTTTACTGAATAATTTTAAATTTATGAGTATTTAAAACTCTTATCAATATAATTAAAAAATAGTAGAAACATATTTCACAAAATTCTGCTATATCAAATGTTACCTAGAAGGTTTGGGGAGTGCTTTTATTCAGTAATACATCATTTCAATAATGACTAAAACCAAACAGGTTTTAAAAACAAATATAAGTGAACAATTAATATGCAAAACATAGGCCTTACATATATAAAAATTATAATATCCTTTGATACTTTTCATTATTCTCTCCAATTACTCACAAATATACATAAAGACAAATGTGGGAAAAAAGTTCATTTGCAGTATGGAAATGGGGAAAAATGGAAAATAAATTGGTTATCAATAGAAAGATATATTATGGCTTACCATCTGTCTAGATTAGGTTCCTGTTGTAGACAAAATGCCAGCTAAAAGCCTTTAAATAATAAAAATTTACTATCTTATAGTTCTATAAGTCAGGCACATACTGTTTCATAAGCCAAAACTATGATGCTGCAAGTTATATTTCTAGAGGGTCATCAGAGTGTCCTTTGCTGTTAGTAGCAATGTGGTCCATTTTCACTGCTGGGATTAAAAACATAATTTTCCCCAGACTTAGAAGATTCCATGTTTCTTTGTATGTAGTCCATCCCTACTTCAAAGTCAACCATGGACCATTGGGTCTGCTGACCTTTCCCTCCATCTACTTCCACTTTGAGTGCTCATGTGGTTAGTTTGAGCCCACCTTACTAACTGAGGACAACTTTCCCATTTTTTAGTTCCAAGTTCCCTACCCTTAATCATACCTGAAAAGTCTTTATTACCATGTGTCTTAGTCAGGGTTTCTATTCCTGCACAAACATCATGACCAAGAAGCAAGTTGGGGAGGAAAGGGTTTATTCAGCTTACAATTCCATACTGCTGTTTATCACCAAGGAAGTCAGGACTGGAACTCCAACAGGTCAGGCAGCAGGAGCTTATGCTGAGGCCATGGAGGGATGTTCTTTACTGGTTTGCTTCCCCTGGCTTGCTCAGCCTGCTCTCTTATAGAACTCAAGACTACCAGCCCAGAGATGGTCCCACCCACAAGGGGCCTTTCCCCCTTGATCACTAATTGAGAAAATGCCTTACAGTTGTATCTCATGGAGGCATTTCCTCAACTGAAGCTCCTTTCCCTGTGATAACTCCAGCTGTGTCAAGGTGACACAAAACTAGCCAGTACACCATGTAATATATTCACAAATCTCAGAGAATAAATGTGGTTTTAAGACTGATATCAGTCTTATGTTTATTACAACTTCTCTACTGTAGAAGGATTCTGAGGACATCACAAGCATCATTTTCTGTAGCCTGCAGGAGATGACAAGGAAAGTCATAAGTAATGCTGCCCCCAGAAAAGCTTACATCTCCTGGCCACCTACTTCTAAGGAAGCTCTTGGTTGTCTTCTCACTTCCAAGAGTTAGGGATGTGATCTGCTTGACAATGGCTCACACTTGGCTATTTTGATCCTGTCTTTATCTTATTAATTTAAACACATTTTCTCCAGATTATATCACAAAAGTCTTTTAATTACTTTATATCTTATTTCTATTGATCAAAACACTCAAGTTCATTTTTATAAAATGAAAGCAGGTGCTTTTGTCCTTAGGCATGCCATTGCAGTCCTAACAACAATGGTGTTTTCCTTCTGTTCCTAATGACTGCCATTATCGTATAGCAAAGCCCCAGGTGCTCATAAGACCCATTTCCAGACTTGTGTTCTTTCTATTGGTCTCATTTTTTATTTTTTATTTTTTAGTTAAAGCACCTCTTCTTAATAATTAGAGGCTTACTTTTTATACTTTATACTTTTATTTTTTACATTTGTTGCAAATGTGTTCTTTATTATCCTGTGGTTATTATTTACTCAGTCTAGGGAATTATTATAGAATTATCTAATTCTATATTTGATTTTTCAATGGAAGATCTACTTAAGAAATAATAAACATATCTATTATAATTTTAAGAATAAGAAAAAAAATGGGGAATAAATATGTAAAATTGTGAGAAAATGTAGCCAGAATATAGCCAAGGGTATCAAAAATGATAGCCATGTATAGCTATTTAAATATAAAATATATAGATAGATTGGAGTTTGTTAACAATTCTATATCTCAATCACTTGAGCTACATTTCAAGTTTTTAATAACTAAATGTGACTGTTGCCAACCATATTAAATACTGCAGGTATAAAACAGGTTCAACATTCCAGGTATTTATTGACCAATAGTATTTTAGACTATGTTCAAGGAAGACCTACTTCCTCTCCTCTCTATTACTACAATGAAAAGGATTCACGGTCATATTCTTTTTAAAAATGTTTATTATTTATTTGGGGTGTGTGTGTGTGTTACTTAAATGTATAACTGTGTACTACATACATGCCTGATCTAGGGGCCAGAAGAAGGCATTGAATGACCTAGAACTGGAGTTATAGACAGTTGTAAGCTGACATGTGGGTACTAGGAATTAAACTGAAGTCTGAAAGAGCATCCAAGCCTATTAATCACTGAGCCATCTCTTCAGCTCCCACCCCCATCTTTATATTATTATGTGTAAAGTTTAATCTGAAAATAAACTCAGCAAGGGAGAAAGCATAAAGCAGACAAAGGTGTGTGGGAGAAATGCCTGCATTAAATACAGACAACAAAGGAAAACCTAACAAGAGAGATCAACCAGAGAAATCAAAGAGAGAGAAACCTGCTATAGGCACTGAAGTCATATCCCAAGGCTCACAGAAGAGGAAGAGCTTGGTTAATGAGCAGGTTTCCAGGCTCTGCAGATGCTGTAAGGAAGTGTGTAACACTTTGGAACTGTGTTACTATGAGATGAGAAAGTTTAAGCATTTGGTTTGTCAGTATCTACTTCACTTTGGATGAGGATATTTTTCCTTAGGGTTGTTTGAATAATCAACGGTGGTACCCTGTCTCTCAATATCAAGCCATCTCCTGCAGTCACAGAAGGACATCAGGCAGAAAGACTCAGGAGCTTGGGGTGCCAGGCACTCAGGGTACAGGAATGGTACCCCAGAGCAATGACGACTTCTAAGGTAAACTGAAAGGATTATACAGAGACATTGACAGCATCTTCTGTATGTGGATGAGGTTACTGGGAGATAACAAATAAGTTTCCTCACCAAAGGATATTCACAGTATAAAAGAGAATCTGTCAACAACTGACACCAGCTTATCACATAGAATATTATGGTTCTCAATTCTGCACTGCCATCTGAAAGAGGCTATAGGCCACCTCATTTCACCAGGGTCCACTGTCACAGGCACATCTGTTTGCATTCATGATCCTCTCTCTCTCTCCTCATGGAGAATTCAAAAGCAATAGGTAAAACAAACCATGTTGTCCAAGTCACCTTCTCAGAGAACCTATTCCAAGTCTGATCTGGGCAGTGAACTGAGAGTCAGATATGCTTTTCTCCTGCCTTAGCTCAAAGACCCAGAGTCAGTGCTTCCTGGCATATCCTTCTCTTCATAGCATAAGAAGGCCCTCTCCCCTACAGCTGGGCTTCCAAAAGATCTACCTTGACATATACCTTGATTTCTGACAATGAAGCATTAAGCATTTTCCCCTTTAATTCAAATGTAAATATGATTATAGATGATCCGTATTACATCATTATAGCCTACTCTACCTTGTCCTTTTCCTTAATTTTAACAATAAAACCAAGAAATAGAAGAAGAAACCAACATCATATGAAATCCATACCACCAACCAAGTTGCTAGCATTTCTGAAGAGGACCTCAATTACCACTTGGGGGGGCCAGGCAAGCACGACGAAGGCTATAGGGCGTCAGCCTGGGACTCTGAGCTGATCTTGCCTTTGCCCTAATAGTTCTGATAGCATTAGGTAGTGCCTCCACTTCACTACTCTAGTGATTAAAAATGATTCTTAAGACTTTGTCTCGTTTTACATTTTTATCTTAGAAAATGGCTTTCTGCTCATTTGGTCCTGTGGCAAAATCTATTCTCCCTCCCTTGAATTTTGTCTAGGCTTGTGTTTTGATTTTCCAACAGAATGCACAGGAAACAGTAGCCTTCACTTGTTGGTTGTGAGTTCAAGCTAGGGAAACCTACTCAAAGATCATTCCAGAGCACAAGTCGCACCAACAAGACTATTGTAAACCAGCTCACCTCTACTGACCCATCAGCTGACCAAGCATTCATACACAAACACTGAACCCAGTTCTGAAAAGAACCAGAACCTTTCCTATCCAAAACAACAACATGCAAATGTACTTATTTAAGTTACTACATTTAAAGTGGTTGGTTAGACAACAAACTGTAACTAATGGAATAACTGTGTGCCTTAAATTCATCATCTGCAAAGAAAACAATTAAATAGTATCACTCCGATGTGTTTGGTTGTTTTGTGCATTATCATCCAGAGCTTCATAATTGTGTAGTTTACATATAAAACAAAACTTCAAAGTGTATGGATTAGTTTTCTGGACACTAGAGAGCTAAGAGTTTTAGCTGCACCCTGGGCTCATGAACACCTAGGCACTAGGAAACACCATGAAGATCACATGTAAGAATACCTAGGACACCAAGCATTGCAGTAGTGCCGAAGGCAGGGTAATACTCATTTTTGTATTAGAGCCACTCCTCCTTTCAGCCTCACTCCCAAACCCTTTCTCACCTCCAGTTCCACATTTGGGAGATTATCTACATTTATATTATATCCAAACTTCTTCTTTCAGCTCTGGACAACACAGTTTTAAAGCCTTAATAATTGCCTGAAATTTCTATAGTGCAAATGGGTTAAGACTGTAAAAAAAAAAAAAATAGCAGCCTAATGAATTTGAGAATTGCTCCTTCTACCTCTATAAAGGATCGAGTTGGAATTTTGATGGGGATTGCATTAAATCTGTAGATTGCTTTTGGCAAGATGGCCATATTTGCTGTATTAATCCTGCCAATCCATGAGCATGGGAGATCTTTCCAACTTCTTTTTTTTTTTTTATATTTTTATTACATATTTTCCTCAATTACATTTCCAATACTATCCCAAAAGTCCCCCATAGCGCCCCCCACTTCCCTACCCACCCATTCCCATTATTTTGGCCCTGGCATTCCCCTATATTGGGGCATATAAAGTTTGCAAGTCCAATGGGCCTCTCTTTCCATTGATGGCCGACTAGGCCATCTTTCGATACATATGCAGCTAGAGACAAGATCTCCAGGGTTCTGGTTAGTACATCATGTTGTTCCAACAATAGGGTTGCAGATCCCTTTAGCTCCTTGGGTACTTTCTCTAGCTTCTCCATTGGGAGCCCTGTGATACATCCAATAGCTGACTGTGAACATCCACTCCTGTGTTTGCTAGGTCCCGGCATCGTCTCACAAGAGACAGCTATATTTGGGTCCTTTCAGCAAAATCTTGCTAGTGTATGCAATGGTGTCAGCGTTTAGAAGCTGATTATGGGACGGATCCCTGGATACAGCAGACTCTAAATGGTCCATCCTTTCATCACAGCTACGAACTTTGTCTCTGTAACTCCTTCCCTGGGTGTTTTGTTCCCAATTCTAAGAAGGTGCACAGTGTCCACACTTTGGTCTTCATTCTTCTTGAGTTTCATGCGTTTATCAAATTGTATCTTATATCTTGGGTATCCTAAGTTTTGGGCTAATATCCACTTATCAATGAATACATATTGTGTGAGTTCTTTTGTGATTGTGTTACTTCACTCAAGATGATGCCCTCCAGGTCCATCCATTTGGCTAGGAATTTCATAAATTCATTCTTTTTAATAGCTGAGTAGTACTCCATTGTGTAAATGTACCATAATTTCTGTATCCATTCCTCTGTTGAGGGACATCTGGGTTCTTTCCAGCTTCTGGCTATTATAAATAGGGCTGCTATGAACATAGTGGAGCATGTGTCCTTTTTACCGGTTGGGACATCTTCTGGATATATGCCCAGGAGAGGTATTGCTGGATCCTCCGGTAGTACTATGTCCAATTTTCTGAGGAACCGCCAGACTGATTTCCAGAGTGGTTGTACAAGCTTGCAATCCCACCAACAATGGAGGAGTGTTCCTCTTTCTCCACATCCTCGCCAGCATCTGCTGTCACCTGAATTTTTGATCTTAGCCATTCTGACTGGTGTGAGGTGGAATCTCAGGGTTGTTTTGATTTGCATTTCCCTGATGATTAAGGATGTTGAACATTTTTTCAGGTGCTTCTCTGCCATTCGGTATTCCTCAGGTGAGAATTCTTTGTTCAGTTCTGAGCCCCATTTTTTAATGGGGTTATTTGACTTTCTGGAGTCCACCTTCTTGAGTTCTTTATATATATTGGATATTAGTCCCTTATCTGATTTAGGATAGGTGAAGATCCTTTCCCAATCTGTTGGTGGATTTTTTGTCTTATTGATGGTGTCTTTAGCCTTGCAGAAGCTTTGTAGTTTCATGAGGTCCCACTTGTCAATTCTCGATCTTACAGCACAAGCCATTACTGTTCTATTCAGGAATTTTTCCCCTGTGCCCATATCTTCAAGGCTTTTCCCCACTTTCTCCTCTATAAGTTTCAGTGTCTCTGGTTTTATGTGAAGTTCCTTGATCCACTTAGACTTGACCTTAGTACAAGGAGATAGGAATGGATCGATTCGCATTCTTCTACATGTTAACAACCAGTTGTGCCAGCACCATTTGTTGAAAATGCTGTCTTTCTTCCACTGGATGTTTTTAGCGCCCTTGTCGAAGATCAAGTGACCATAGGTGTGTGGGTTCATTTCTGGGTCTTCAATTCTATTCCATTGGTCTATTTGTCTGTCACTATACCAGTACCATGCAGTTTTTATCACAATTGCTCTGTAGTAGAGCTTTAGGTCCGGCATGGTGATTCCACCAGAGGTTCTTTTATCCTTGAGAAGAGTTTTTGCTATCCTAGGTTTTTTGTTATTCCAGATGAATTTGCAGATTGCACTTTCTAATTCGTTGAAGAATTGATTTGGAATTTTGATGGGGATTGCATTGAATCTGTAGATTGCTTTTGGCAAGATAGCCATTTTTACAATGTTGATCCTGCCAATCCATGAGCATGGGCGATCTTTCCATCTTCTGAGATCTTCTATAATTTCTTTCTTCAGAGACTTGAAGTTTTTATTATACAGATCTTTCACTTCCTTAGTTAGAGTCACGCCAAGATATTTTATATTATTTGTGACTATTGAGAAGGGTGTTGTTTCCCTAATTTCTTTCTCAGCCTGTTTATTCTTTGTGTAGAGAAAGGCCATTGATTTGTTTGAGTTAATTTTATATCCAGCTACTTCACCGAAGCTGTTTATCAGGCTTAGGAGTTCTCTGGTGGAATTTTTAGGGTCACTTATATATACTATCATATCATCTGCAAAAAGTGATATTTTGACTTCATCTTTTCCAATTTGTATCCCTTTGATCTCCTTTTGTTGTCGAATTGCTCTGGCTAGGACTTCAAGTACAATGTTGAATAGGTATGGAGAGAGTGGACAGCCTTGTCTAGTCCCTGATTTTAGAGGGATTGCTTCAAGCTTCTCACCATTTACTTTGATGTTGGCTACTGGTTTGCTGTAGATTGCTTTTATCATGTTTAGGTATGGGCCTTGAATTCCTGATCTTTCCAAGACTTTTATCATGAATGGGTGTTGGATCTTGTCAAATGCTTTTTCCGCATCTAAGGAGATGACCATGTGGTTTTTGTCTTTGAGTTTGTTTATATACTGGATTACGTTGATGGATTTCCGTATATTGAACCATCCCTGCATCCCTGGGATGAAACCTACTTGGTCGGGATGGATGATTGTTTTGATGTGTTCTTGGATTCGGTTAGCAAGAACTTTATTGAGGATGTTTGCATCAATATTCATAAGGGATATTGGTCTGAGGTTTTCTATCTTTGTTGGGTCTTTTTGTGGTTTAGGTATCAGAGTAATTGTGGCTTCATAGAATGAGTTGGGTAGAGTACCTTCTGTTTCTATTTTGTGGAATAGTTTGTGAAGAACTGGGATTAGATCTTCTTTGAAGGTCTGATAGAACTCTGCACTAAACCCATCTGGTCCTGGGCTTTTTTTAGTTGGGAGACTATTAATGACTGCTTCTATTTCTTTGGGGGATATAGGGCTGTTTAGATCATTAACCTGATCTTGATTCAACTTTGGTACCTGGTATCTGTATAGGAACTTCTCCATTTCATCCAGGTTCTCCAGTTTTGTTGAGTATAGCCTTTGGTAGAAGGATCTGATGGTTTTTTGGATGTCTTCTGGATCTGTTGTTATGTCTCCTTTTTCATTTCTGATTTTGTTAATTAGGATGCTTTCCCTGTGCCCTCTAGTGAGTCTGGCTAAGGGTTTATCTATCTTGTTGATTTTCTCAAAGAACCAGCTCCTTGATTGGTTGATTCTTTGAATAGTTTTTCTTGTTTCCACTTGGTTGATTTCACCCCTGAGTTTGATTATTTCCTGCCGTCTACTCCTCTTGGGTGAATTTGCTTCCTTTTGTTCTAGTGCTTTTAGGTGTGTTGTCAAGCTGCTAATGTGTGCTCTCTCTAGTTTCCTTTTGGAGGCACTCAGAGCTATGAGTTTTCCTCTTAGAAATGCTTTCATTGCGTCCCATAAGTTTGGGTATGTTGTGGCTTCATTTTCATTGAACTCTAAAAAGTCCTTAATTTCTTTCTTTATTCCTTCCTTGACCAAGGTATCATTGAGAAGAGTGTTGTTCAGTTTCCACGTGAAGGTTGGCTTTCTATTATTTATTTTGTTATTGAAGATCAGCCTTAGACCATGGTGATCTGATAGGATGCATGGGACAATTTCAATATTTTTATATCTGTTGAGGCCTGCTTTGTGACCAATTATGTGGTCAATTTTGGAGAAGGTACCATGAGGTGCTGAGAAGAAGGTATATCCTTTTGTTTTAGGATAGAATGTTCTGTAGATATCTGCCAGATCCATTTGATTCATAATTTCTCTTAGTTTCACTGTGTCCCTGTTTAGTTTCTGTTTCCATGATCTGTCCATTGGTGAAAGTGGTGTGTTGAAGTCTCCCACTATTATTGTATGAGGTGCAATGTGTGCTTTGAGCTTTACTAAAGTTTCTTTAATGAATGTGGCTGCCTTTGTATTTGGAGCATAGATATTCAGGATTGATAGTTCCTCTTGGAGAATTTTACCTTTGATGAGTATGAAGTGTCCCTCCCTGTCTTTTTTAATGAATTTGGGTTGGAAGTCAATCTTATCAGATATTAGAATGGCTACTCCAGCTTGTTTCTTCATGCCATTTGCTTGGAAAATTGTTTTCCATCCTTTCATTCTGAGGTAGTGTCTATCCTTTTCTCTGAGATGAGTTTCCTGTAAGCAGCAAAATGTTGGGTCTTGTTTGTGTAGCCAGTTTGTTAGTCTATGTCTTTTTATCGGGGAGTTGAGTCCATTGATATTAAGAGATATTAAGGAAAAGTAATTGTTGTTTCCTGTTATTTTTGTTGTTAAAGTTGGCATTTTGTTCTTGTGGCTGTCTTCTTTTAGGTTTGTTGAGGGATTACCTTCTTGTTGTTTCTAGGGCGTGGTTCCTGTCCTTGTATTGGTTTTTTTCTGTTATTATCCTTTGAAGGGCTGGATTCGTGGAGAGATAATGTGTGAATTTGGTTTTGTCTTGGAATACTTTGGTTTCTCCATCTATGTTAATTGAGAGTTTGGCTGGGTATTTTAGCCTGGGCTGGAATTTGTGTTCTTTTAGTGTCTGTATAACATCCGTCCAGGATCTTCTGGCTTTCATAGTCTCTGGTGAAAAATCTGGTGTAATTCTGATAGGCTTGCCTTTATATGTTACTTGGCCTTTTTCTCTTACTGCTTTTAGTATTCTATCTTTATTTAGAGCATTTGTTGCTCTGATTATTATGTGTCGGGAGGTATTTCTTTTCTGGTCCAGTCTATTTGGAGTTCTGTAGGCTTCTTGTATGTTCATGGGCATCTCTTTCTTTAGATTTGGGAAGTTTTCTTCTATAATTTTGTTGAAGATGTTTGCTGGTCCTTTGAGTTGAAAATCTTCATTCTCATCCACTCATATTATCCGTAGGTTTGGTCTTCTCAGTGCGTCCTGTATTTCTTGGATGTTTTGAGTTAGGATCTTTTTGCATTTTACATTTTCCTTGATTGTTGTGCCGATGTTCTCTATGGAATCTTCTGCACCTGAGATTCTCTCTTCCATCTCTTGTATTCTGTTGCTGATGCTCGTATCTATGGTTCCAGATTTCTTTCCTAGGGTTTCTATCTCCAGTGTTGCCTCATTTTGGGTTTTCTTTATTGTGTCTACTTCCCTTTTTAGGTCTAGTATGGTTTTGTTCATTTCCATCATCTGTTTGGATGTGTTTTCCTGTTTTTCTGTAAGGACTTCTACCTGTTTGATTATGTTATCGTGTTTTTCTTTAAGGATTTGTAACTCTTTAGCAGTGTTCTCCTGCAATTCTTTAAGGGATTTTTGTGCTTTCTCTTTATTGTCCTCTGCCTGTTTAGCAGTGTTCTCCTGCATTTCTTTAAGTGTGTTATTAAAGTCCTTCTTGAAGTTCTCTATCATCATCAGGAGATATGCTTTTAAATCCGTGTCTAGCTTTTCCGGTGTGTTGGGGTGCCCTGGACTGGGCGAAGTGGGGGTGCTGGGTTCTGATGATGGTGAGTGGTCTTGGTTTCTGTTAGTAAGATTATTACGTTTACCTTTCGCCATCTGGTAATCTCTGGGGTTAGTTGTTATCGTTGTCACTGTTTAAAGATTGGAGCAGAAGCTGTGTTCCACTCACCAGCAGTCTCTAAATCCTGCGGCGGGGGTCGTGGGTAGCTGACGGTACCCAGGTGCTGGTCCAGCCAGAAGAGGCCTGTGGTCCTACACAGGCCGTTTTTCTGCTTCCCTAACTAATACAGTCTCTGGTCCCGCGTGCAATTGGATTGGAGCAGAAGCTGTGTTCCACTCTCCAGAAGTCTTAAGATCCTGTGGTGGGTGTTGTGGGTAGCTGGTGAGTGTCAGCCGACCCTGCGCCCCAGCTGCGCCGGTGCTTTTCTGACCGGAAGAGGGTTGTGGCCCTATGTAGGCCGGATTTCTCTCTCCCCAACCAGAGCAGTCTCAGGTCCTGCGTGATTGGACTGGAACAGAAGCTGTGTTCCACTCACCAGCAGTCCCAAAATCCTGCGGCGGGGGTCGTGGGTAGCTGGCGGGTGTCAGGCAACCCTGCGCTACCGCTACCCTGGCGCTGATCCGGCCGGATGAGGCCTGTGGCCCTACTCAGGCCGGTTTCTGCTTCCCTAACTAATGCAGTCTCAGGTCCCGCGCAATTGGATTGGAGCAGAAGCTGTGTTCCACTCACCAGCAGTCCCAAAATCCTGCGGCGGGGGTCGTGGGTAGCTGGCGGGTGTCAGGCAACCCTGAGCTCCCGCTACCCCGGTGCTGATCTGGCCGGATGAGGCCTGTGGCCCTACTCAGGCCGGTTTCTGCTTCCCTAACTAATGCAGTCTCAGGTCCCGAGCAATTGGATTGGAGCAGAAGCTGTGTTCCACTCACCAGCAGTCCCAAAATCCTGCGGCGGGGGTCGTGGGTAGCTGGCGGGTGTCAGGCAACCCTGCGCTCCTGCTACCCCGGTGCTGATCCGGCCGGATGAGGCCTGTGGCCCTACTCAGGCCGGTTTCTGCTTCCCTAACTAATGCAGTCTCAGGTCCCGCGCAATTGGATTGGAGCAGAAGCTGTGTTCCACTCACCAGCAGTCCCAAAATCCTGCGGCGGGGGTCGTGGGTAGCTGGCGGTGTCAGGCAACCCTGCGCTCCTGCTACCCCGGCGCTGATCCGGCCGGATGTGGCCTGTGGCCCTACTCAGGCCGGTTTCTGCTTCCCTAACTAATGCAGTCTCAGGTCCCGTGCAATTGGATTGGAGCTGATGCTGTGTTCCACTCACCAGCAGTCCCAAAATCCGGAGGCGGGGGTCGTGGGTAGCTGGCGGGTGTCAGGCAACCCTGCGCTCCTGCTACCCCGGCGCTGATCCAGCAGGATCTCTTTCCAACTTCTGAGATCATCTTCGATGTCTTTCTTCAGAGACTTGAAGTTATTGTCATACAGATCTTTCACATGCTTGGTTAGAGTCACTCCAATGTATTTTATATTATTTGTGACTATTGTGAAAGGTGTCATTTCCCTAATTTCTTTTTGGTTTGTTGATCCTTTGAGTAGAGGAAGGCTACTAAACTGTTTGAATTAATTTTATATCCAGCCACTTTGCTGAAGTTGTTTATCAGGTTTAGGAATTTTCTGGTGGAATTTTTGGGGTCACTTAAGTATACTGTCATATCAGCTGCAAATAGAGATATTTTGACTTCTTTCTTTCCAATTTTTATCCTTTTGACCTCCTTTTGCTGTCTAATTGCTCTGGCTAGGATTTCAAGTACTACATTGAATAGATAGGGAGAGTGTGGGCAGCCTTGTCTAGTCCCTAATTTTAATGGGATTCCTTCAACTTTCCATAGTTTGATGCTGGCTACTGGTTTACTGTATATTGCTTTTACAATATCTAGGCATTGACCTTGAATTACTGATCTTTCCAAGACGTTTATCATGAAGAGATATTGAATTTTGTCAAATGACTTTTCAGTGTCTATGAAATTATCATGGATTTTTTTTCTTTAAGTTTGTTTATGTAGTGGATTATGTTGATGGATTTCCTACTTGATCATGATGAATGAACATTTTGATGTATTCTTGGGTTGGTTTGCAATAATTTTATTGAGTATTTTTGTGTCAATACTCATAAGGGAAATTGGTCTGAAATTCTCTTTCTTTGTTGGGTCTTTGTGTGGTTTAGGTGTAAACGTAATTGTAGATGCATAGAACAAATTGGGTAGTGTTCCTTCTGTTTCTATATTGTGGAACAGTTTGAAAAATATTGGTATTAGTTCACTACACCGTCTGGTTCTGGGTTTTTTGTTTGTTTGTTTGTTGGGTTGTTTTGTTTTGTTTTTGTTTTTTTTTTTTTTTTTGGTTGGGAGACTTAATGACCACTTCTATTTCTTTAGGGGTTATGTGACTCTACATGGTTTATCTGATCCTGATTTAACTTTGGCACCTGGTATCTGTCTAGAAAATTTCGTCCAGATTTTCTAATTTGGTTGAGTATAGGCTTTTGTAGTAGGATCTGATGCTTTTTTTTTTTTTAATTTCCTCAGTTTACGGTGTTTCCTTTTCATTTCTGATTTTATTAATTTGGATAGTGTCTCTGTACCCCCTGGTTAGTCTGGCTAAGGGTTTATTTATCTTGATGATTTTCTCAAAGAACCAGCTTCTGGTTTTGTTTATTCTTTGTATAGTTCTTTTTGTTTCTACTTTGTTGATTCCAACCCCGTGTTTGACTACTTCCTGCCAACTACTCCTCCTGGGTATATTTGTTTCTTTTTGTTCTAGAGCTTTCAGGTGTGGTGTTAAGCTGCTAGTGTATGCTCTCTCTAGTTTCTCCTTGGAGACACTCAGAGGTACCAGTTTTCCTCTTAGCACTGCTTTCATTGTGTCCCATAAGTTTTGGTATGATGTGGCTTCATTTTCATTAAACTCTAAAAAGTCTTTAATTTCTTTATTTCTTCCCTAACCAAGTTCTCATTGAGTGGATAGTTGTCCAGCTACCATATATATGTGGGCTCCCTGTTGGTTTTGTTGTTGTTGAAGACAAGCCTTAGTCTGTGGTGATCTGAGAAGATGCATGAGATTATTTCAATCTTCTTGTATCTGTTGAGGCCTGTTTTATGACCAATTATATGATCAATTTTGGAGAAGTATCATGAGGTGCTGAAAAGAAGGTGTATTTTTTGTTGTTGTTGTTTTGGGATGAAATGTCCTATAAGTATCTGTTAAATCCATTTGGTTCAAAAAGAGAAATTCTCAAATTCATTTGGAATAACAAAAAACCCAGGATAGCAAAAACTATTCTCAACAATAAAAGAGGTTCTGGTGGAATCACCATCCCTGACCTCAAGCTGTACTACAGAGCAATAGTGATAAAAACTGCATGGTATTGGTACAGAGACAGGTAGGTAGATCAATGGAATAGAATTGAAGACTCAGAAATGAACCCACACACCTATGGTCACTTGATCTTTGACAAAGGAGGTAAACCATCCAGTGGAAAAAAGAAAGCATTTTCAACAAATGTTACTGGTTCAACTGGAGATTAACATGTAGCAGAATGCAAGAAGACCCATTCTTGCCTCATTGTACAAGGCTCAAGTCCAAATCGATCAAGGACCTCCACATAAAACCAGATACACTGAAACTAATAGAGGAGAAAATGGCGAAGACCCTCGAACACATGGACACGGGAAAATTTCCCGAGCAGAACAGCAATGGCTTACGCTCTAAGATAAAGAATCAACAAATGGAACCTCATAAAATTTCAAAGCTTCTGCAATGCAAAGGACATTGTCAACAGGACAAAGCCACAACCAACAGATTAGGAAAAAATCTTTACTAATCTTACATCTGATAGAGGGCTAATATGCAATATATACAAAGAACTCAAGAAGTTAGACTCCAGAGAATCAAATAACCCTATTAAAACTTGGGTACAGAGATAAACAAAGAATTCTCAACTGAGGAATATCTAATGGCCTAGAAACACCTAAAGCAATGTTCAACATCCTTAATCATCAGGAAAATGCAAATCAAAACAACCCTGAGATTCCACTTCACACCAGTCAGAATGGCTAAGATCAAAATCTCAGGTAGCAGCAGATGCTGGTGAGGATGTGGCGAAAGAGGAACACTCCTCCATTGCTTGTGAGATTGCAAGCTGGTACAACCACTCTGGAAATCAGTCTGGAAGTTCCTCAGCAAATTGGACATGGTATTACCTGAGGACCAAGCTATACCACACCTGGACATATACCCAAAAGATTCTCTAACATATAGCAAGGACACATGCTCTACTATGTCCATACCAGCCTTATATATAATAGCCAGGAGCTGAAAAGAACCCATATGTCTTTCAACAGAGGAATGGATACAGAAAATGTGGTCTATTTATACAATGGAGTACTACTCAGTTATTAAAAACTATGAATTCATGAAATTCTTAGGCAAATGGATGGAACAAGAAAATATCATCTTGAGTGAGATAATTCAGTCACAAAAGGACACACATGGTATGCACTCACTGATAAGTTGATTTTAACCCCAAAGCTCAGAATACCTAAGAAACAATTCACAAACCACACAAAGCTCAAGAAGAAGGAAAACCAAAGTGCAGATGTTTCGGTCCTTCTTAGAAGGGGAACAAAATACTCACAGGAGCAAATACAGAGACAAAGTGTGGAGCAGAGACTGAAGAAAAAGCTATCCAGAGACTGACTGCCCCATCTGGGGACCCATCCTATATATAGTCACCAAACCTAGACACTATTATGGATGCCAAGAAGTGCATGCTGACAGGAGTCTTATATAGCTGTCTCCTGAGAGGCTCTGCCAGAGCCTTAAAAATACAGAGGTGGATGCCACCCATTGGACTGACCATGAGGTTCTCAATGGGGTCCCCAAAGGAGGAGTTAGGGAAAGGCCTGAAGGAGCTGAAGGCATTTGGAACCCCAAAGAACAATAATACCAACCAACCAGACCCCCCCCCCCCAGATCTCCCTGGGACTAAACCACCAACCAAGGAGTGCACATGAAGGGACCTATGGCTCCAGGTACATATGTTGCCAAGGATGGCCTTGTCAGTCATCAATGGGAGGAGAAACCCTTGGTCCTGTCAAGGTTCGATGACCCAGTGTAAGGAAATTTGAGGGCAGAAAGGCGGGATTTGGTGGGTGGGTGGGTGGGTGGGGGAACACTCTCATAGAAGCAGGGGAGGGGAGTTGAAATAGAAGGTTTCCATGGGGGCAGCGGGTAAGTGAATAACATTTGAAGTGTAAATAAAGAAAATATCCAATGGGAAAAATGTTTTAAAAAGTGATAGCAGCTTATGCTAGACAAAACATGAATATCCTACTATTTGCTCACTGGAAACAAAAGGCTTCCACCTGGAAGATCCACGAGTCAAGATGATGCATTAATTATTATGGTAGTTTATTGTCTCAGAATACATATAGATATGCTGATCATCACTTTAATTTTTATGAAATAAAACATGCAAGGGAACTAAGACATTTGCTTCAAATATTGGTCATTCACTGTGAGTTTGAACATATTACTTAGATTAGCTAATTATTAGAGAGGGGTAAGATGAGATTCCCATGTTCATTATAATAAGGTCATTATGATAATCAAACGAAGCTTACAGAGAAACAGTACAAGTCACTCTCATTTAGCAAGTTAGCATTCATTTCCGCTACTTTGTGCATTGATTAATTTCCTACAAATCATTCAAAGTCTAGCTTAGATTAGGCCCTTTGTAAAGTCATTGTTCGTAATGGCAGTTCATGTTAAATTTCTTTTCTCTGGCCTCTTGTTTACTCAGGCAAATTTCTGAGGTTGAACTAGGTCTATGGATACTGTAATTACCAGAATTCCCCCTGCCACATCGGGAAAGGTACAGTAATCAATCTAGAATATGATTAATCAGACTCATCACAATACAAGTGACCCAGTGTTATTTTAGGAAGATTATGAGAACATAGAATAGGGACCCAACAGGCTATTTCCTAGTTCTCATATCCAAATTGGGATAGAGGTTAACAACCACAAAAACAGCTTCTTGATAATGATAATCTGGAATGGGAAAGGGCTTACTTCAGCATATTTGTTCTTATGACTTGACTCTTGTGTGTTCGTGTCTGTGTGTCAGGGAGTGTATGTGTGTGTGGTGTAGTGTGTAGTGTGACTTTCAACTATTTGCCTCCCACAAGAGAGTCATTACCCTGACAATTAACAATATTTTTATTGACATTTGCGTCTAATATACACTCAATTATATCTGACTTCCTTTACTTGCATTTTGTTTGTACCTCCAGCTATACTGTTACATACAGCTACACATTCTGCTTACTCTTGTGGACACATATGAACTCATGGTGGTTATATGCACCCAGTGTGTTTCTCATGATCATTTGGGCATGTGGCTCTCAATACTCATATTTCCCTCTTTATAGAGGACTATCTAGTCCTTAATTTTGGAAATATGCATACCGAGGAATGGAGTTTCTGATTCATAACTTTAGATGCTACTAAAGCTTCTCAAACTAATTGTACTATATTTTACTTTTACAACAATAAGATCTGTATGACCCACAGGCAGGGTTAGGAAGGAGACAAGAGGACAGAAGCAAAGGATAAAAGACAGTTGTTAGAGTCAAAATATCCATTTGATCTACCAACATTACTGAGCACAGGAGTGCACAGGCACTGAATAAAGATACAAGCGTACACATAAAGTCATAAATTTCTTACATGAATTTCTCAGGTCTATCAGCCACAATAAACCCTTTGTATTAGTTCTTTTTTAAAAAAATAATTAATTACTTATTCACTTTACATCCTGCTCCTCTCCCAGTCCTTCACCCACCCCTTCTTCCCCTTCTCTTCTGAGTAGGTGGGAGTCTTCTTGGGTATCCCCCAACCCTGGTACTTCAAGTGTTTGAGAGGGTAGGCCCATCCTCTCCCACTGAGGCCAGACAAGACAGCCAAGCTAGAAAAACATATATAGACAACAGCTTTTGGAATAGCCCCAACTCTAGTTGTTCAGGGCTCACATGAACACCAAGCTCCACATCTGATACATATGTGTGGAGAGGCCTAGGTCCAGCCAATGCATGTTCTTTAGTTGGTGATTCAGACTCTAAAAGCCCCTAGGGTCCATGTTAGTTGTCTCTATTGATCTTCCTGTGGAGTTATTATCCTCTGTGAGGCCTGCAACTCTTCCTCCTATTCCTCCATAAGAATCCCCAAGCTCCATCCACTCTATGGCTGTAGGTGTCTGTATCTGTCTGAGTCAGCTGCAGGGTGGAGCCGCTCAGAGGAGAGCCATGGTAGACTCCTGTCTGAGAGCGTAACAGAATACCATTAATAGTTCCAGGGATGGGTCTCAAGCTGGGCAGGTAATTGGTTGACTATTCCCTCAGTCTGCTCCATTCCCTGTGCCTGCATTCCTTAAAGACAGGAAAATTTAGGGTTGAAAGTTTTGAGGTTGAGTTGGTGTCTCTATAACTCCACTGAAGTTCCTGCTTGGCTACAGAAGGTGGCCTCTTCAGGTTCCATATCCCCAGTGTTGAGTCATAGCTAAGGCCACTCCCATTGATTCTTGGGTGCCTCCCTTATCCCAGGTCTCTGTCTCTTCTTGCAGATGCTTCCCACCTTTATGTTGCTGTGAGGAAACTCCTGGACTTAAAGTAGCTTATGGAAAAATAAAAAGAATTTATTTTGGCTTATGGTTCCAAAGAGTCCATCATGGTAGTCAGGCATGGTGGCAATAAAAGAAGCTTAGAGACCATACAATCTGGAAGCATGAAGCAGAGAAAGTGAACTAGAAATGTTATACTCAGTGACATACTTCATCCAGAAAGGCCAAACCTCCCTAACTTCACTCATCAACAGTGGGATTAAAAAATACTAATGAGGACCTTATTCATTCAAACCACCACATCTTTAGAAATTTGACTAAAAATGTCAACAGTTTCATAGTGGTGTGTGTTTTTAAGATAAGTTCTCCAATGTGTCATGTAATGACAGGCCCCTTTGCCATCATCTCTCTTTCCTGTACAAAGAGGAATATATTTGTAGATAGTTGAAAGGCAAGAAACTAAAAATCCTAGGAAGACAGAGGAAAATCCATATGTGAAATAAATATAGCAGTTTTCTCCTAGCTCTTCCTCCATTTTAGATACTTCAATTTCATCTTACTAGCTTGAAATCAGGGGAAGCGTCTGCCTTAACATTCAGTTCTTTCCCATTGGCATGCTATGAATGATCAGATTTTTGGTTCAGAATATTTACTACTATTAATAAAGAAATTCTTGTTGCCATGCCAATGTTGTAAAAGTTAAGAACATACCTACTTATTAACAAGATACTAATGTTCTGTTGAGAACACAAAGGACTGTGAATATTGGCTTTGGGATTAACAAGTTTTTAAGGTACCTCATGCACAGGAAGAATTCTGGAAGGCTTCACTGCCTTTGTGTCTTTCTCTTCACAACTGCATATCAATTTTTAATCAATGGCTTGAGGAAGATTGCCTATGTTCCTTCATTAGGCTGTCACCATCCCCAGGGAGATGCCTTCATGATATTGCCTTCAAATAGTGCTGTGAATGATACAAATAGAGATTCCTTAGAACATGTATCAGACTCTCTAGTAATAGATAAAATCCCCATTTAAAGAGTCAGGAAAAATATAGGGAGAATGGTTCAAATAACTGATTCCTAAGTAGAAAGCCAACTGATGGATTTTTAAATGTTCTTTTCTTATTTGAGATATTATCATGCACTCAGTCTCAATTATAACACAACATGGTCACAGATCCAGTTCCATGTCTACACTGAATAGATCAATACAATAAGGACAGTGTCTGCATCAAAGTTTCTCTTCGCCAGGCCTTATAGTTGATGGCCACCATTCCAGCTACTTGGGAAACCAAGGAAAGAACATTTCAAATTCAAGACCAGTCTGGGAAGCGTTGTGAAACCTGTCTCGAGATACAAATAAAGAGCAGGCTATGAATTCAGCCTGCTAATAGGACTGAACATGAGTGAATGCTTAGATTATATCCCAAGTGCTTGGGGTGGGGGTACAAGAAAAAAATCTGCTTCTTAATGTAATCTGCTTCTCTGATGGCATGTTTTTGTTAGCAACCAATTTTTTAAGATTTATTTGTAGAACTCTATGAAAGAATGGATGGCTTCCCAATTACCCTCCTTTCCGTATCCAATCGAGCCAGATAACTCATATTCCAAAACTATATCTCAAGTGTCCTTTGACATGGTTGAAGGAGCTAATGCAATCACATATGATTGAATAAAATTTATTACTAAGAGACCATGCTTTCCCAGGCCAGCTTTAAAGATCTCTTGGTTTAGGTTTATGAAAAAGACAAACCTGGTTCAAACACTAGGACATTGTGCTGACTAGCTTTTTGTCATCTTGACACAAGCTAAAGTCATCTAAGAGAAGGAAAACTCAATCAAGAAAATGCCTCCTTAATATTGGACTGTAGGCAAACTTGTAAAGCATTTTCTTAAGACTGATGGGGGAAGACCCAGCCTACTGTGGGTAGTATCAACATTGAGATAGTGGTCCTAGGTTCTATAAGAAACAGGATGATCAAGTCATAGGGAGCAAGCACTAAGTAGTATTCAGCCATGGCCTCTGCATCCAGGGTCCTGCCCTGTTTGAGTTCCTGTCCTAATTTCCTTCAAGGATGAATACTGATTTGACATAAAAGCCAAATAAACCATTCCCTCCCCTAGTTACTTTAGTCCTGATGTTTTATCACAGCAATAGAAACCCTAACAAAGACAGCCATTGTCTCTGAGAGAATAAAAACTAAAGCATGGCTTAATTTAAATTCTCTTGTTTCAGCATGGCATTTGGGGCCATCTTTTTCATTTCCCTGATGTTCTGTAAGTGAATGGCATCAGGAATTATTTGAACGAGGCCCAAAGTGCTTTCCCTCTCCAGTGTTTCATCTTATGTGCTTTTCCTTTAGATGAGTGTAGATAGTGATTGGGGAAACTGTGTCTTCTGTAGCGCTTCAGAATGAAAAGAGTTGGGACTGCATTGCTTCGAAGGGGCTTCAGTCTCAGTGTCTTCATCATGATGGGTCAGTAAACCCTGCCACCTCTTGTCCTAATCTTATTGGTGCTATGATTTGTCCACAAATATTTATTCAGGATATTGCATTTTTTAGAGTGTTTTCTTTGACAGTGTGCCTGGGAGAGTAACAGAAAAACAATATAATTTATTGTCCTTCATAAATATCTAGGGGAAGAAAAGGAAGATAATATGCAAATCCTGAAATTCACAAATGAGATGGGATAAAAATCTCTGCAGAATTTATAAAGTCTGCACGATGCTTTCAATTGTGATGTATTACTCTCCCCTCCCCCACTCTCCCATCTACAGCAGTATCTTCAATATTTTACTGAGCTGGGCTAACATACAGCTCACAATTTTAAACTGACAAATCTAAAAGCATAAATTTTAGATGCTTTTTGCAAAACAGCTAGGCAGAGTACAGAATGTACGTTCTGAATATTATAGCCTGTCCTAATTCATGCCAT
Organism: Mus caroli; assembly: GCF_978045245.1. Taxonomy (NCBI): domain Eukaryota; kingdom Metazoa; phylum Chordata; class Mammalia; order Rodentia; family Muridae; genus Mus; species Mus caroli. Next base: position 40,719,862 of record NW_028227257.1, on the reverse strand, counting down.
TTTCACACACTTTTTCCCTTTTGGAGGATTTTGGGGCATATTTCAAACAAATATCAGTGCTTTGTGTTTATGCCATGTGATAAAGAGTATCTGGGCCTGTCTGTAGGAAAATATCTGTTATCCTGATCATCTCTGTTATGGGAAAAAATGGATTCTATTCTGAGGACAAAAAATAAGAGTAGCCTCAAAAACATTTAAAATCTGCTCATTTGGGATGTGCTAGGGACATTTGTCTGTTTATTACTAAACAGGGTTTTATCCACACATAAATAGAACATTATAGAAAACACAAGGAAAAGTGCATTGCTTCCAACTGTAGCTATCTATCTGACAAATTTGGCGGGGCTCACACCTCTGAATATATGATATGCAGCCATGAGAAGAAGCACCTTTGCAATGAGCATTTCAAGAAATTATTATTAAGAGAATCTTCATGGTAATGGCTTAAAATAATTCAAGGGTGGCTTTCTCTTAAAGACCTCGGAAGAGGAATGGCCGAGGGAGAAAAGTGGACTGACAGTCTCAATGGTTAGACTCACTTAAGCAATGGAAGCACAGGAAGTATGGAGAGAAGATTCTGAGACTCTGATACTTCCTCTCTAATTCCTATCCCAACAAGGGAATTCTTTATATTTACTTATTATCCATTACATCCACAGACACCAAACCCCAACACTATTGCTGATGCCAAGATATGTTTATAGACAGGGACCTGGTATGGCTGTCCTCTGAGAGGCTCTGCCAGCATATGACTGACAGATGCAAATACTCACAGCCAACCATTGAACTGAGCCCAGGGATCCCAATGGAAGAATTAGGGGAAGGGCTAAAGGAGCTGAAGGGAATTGCCACTGCATAGGAAGAACAACAATATGAATTAACCAGACCCTTCAGAGTTCCCAGGGACTGAAGCACCAGAGTATGCATGAGCTGGTCCATGGCTCCAGCTACAGGAGATGACTGCCTCATCTGGCATCAGTGGGAGGGGAGGTGCTTGGTCCTGTGGAGGCTTGATACCCCACAGAAGGGGGAGCCTAGAGGGCTAGAGGGGTGAGGTGGCAGTGGATGGGTAGGTGGGGGAGCACCCTCTTAGAGGCAAAAGGGAGGGGTGGGGTGGGTGAGGCGTTTATGGAAGAGAGACTGGGAAGGGTGATATTTGAAATGTGAACAAATAAAATGATTAATTTTAAAAAAAGATTTACTTATTTATTTATCTTATGTGAATACACTGTCGCTCCCTTCAGACACACCAGAACAAACCACTGGATTCCATCACAGGTGGTTTTGAGCCACCATGTGGTTGCTGGGAATTGAATTCAAGACCTCTGGAAGAGCAGTCAGTGTTCTTAACCACTGAGCCATCTCTCCAGTTCCAAGAGAGACATTCTTAATCAGTTTCCTTTCCTCTAATGCTGACTCCTTGTTTATATACCCAGCTGATGACATTAATAAGAGGGAACTTGCATGTTGCTGCCATTACAGAGCCTTTTCACTCTGCCCAAGTCATCCAAGTGAGCAAGAGAGTGAGGAGGTGGCACACATCAGTCACCCAGCACTCAGAGGCTGGAGCAGGAGGATTATGAGCTTGAAGCTGCTGATCTGGGCTACATAGAAGGATTCTGATGATGAGTAGAAAGGGGATGCAGAGTAGGGCATGACTAATAATAAAAATAGGTTGAAGGTACAGGGCAAGAGAAACAGGAAAATACGTGGGAATGGGATTAAAACCCATATTTTCTTCTTGTTTATTCGAGAACACAAATAGGAACAGTGAGTACAAGACACTGAAAGCTATCACTCACCAAGTCCATATCAGGCAGAAAGACATGGTGGTATTATTACCTCTTCTTGCCTCCATCTACACAAGAGGTTTTATTTCCTGTCTCTCTTTGGGGAGCTCAGGTGAAACAGTAGAAATCTACAGGTGCTGTTCTGCTCCTCTCATGGGCCTCCTTCTTGAAGGACGTTTTCTCTCTCACTTCAGGTGCACCTATCTCTCTGCCCATTTTCATTCTAGCTAAGTTTCCTTTCAAATGCTTCTCTGCCTTTATAGAAATTCCAGGCTTATTGCCTGTAACAAAGGAAAGATTGGCAATTCTACTGGGATGTTTTACTCCAGGCAATTCAGGATACAATTACTAAATTTGTAAGCACTAAATTCTGATCATTAGAGTTTGAATTTAAGCTGAATGGGGTGCTGGAGAGGTCAAGCCCCAGTGCTCATTTGTAAAATGGGGATAATAATGGCCACAAAATAGTTCGTTGCTAGGATAAATGAGGTAATGTATCGAGCCTATTGTCAACTGCCTGGTTATTAATCCATGTTAACTGACATAGTCAAGCACTCTATAAACATTACTATATAGCAACAGTATTTCTAAATAATAAATTTGGGTGTCCTTTTTCTTCACCCGTATTCCCTATGGGTAGCTTAGCAGCATGGATTTTTCTTCTCAATCACACCAGCCAGGGTCAAGCATTTCAAGACACAAACTTTTAACCCATATCATATTTACCAGTCTTTGCATTCTAAGAGGCAATAAGTCTGGGATTTTTCTAAAGGCAGAGAAGCATTTGAAAGGGAAGTTAGCTAGAATGAAAATGGACAGTGAGGTATATGCAACTGAAGGGAGAGAGAAAACAAGTCTTTCAAGAAAAGGGTCCACGGGAGAAGCAAAAACAGAACGCCTGTGGCTTTCCACAGCTTCACCTCTGCACCCCAAAGGAGGCAAGAAATAAACCATCTTGGGAAAGATGGAGGCAAGAAGGAATAATCACACTTCTACCTCTTTCTGCTATTTCTCCTTGTGGTTTGAATGAAATTGAATAAACAGAACCTGTCTTAAGTGTGACAGTAGTGAACCTATAGTCATGACTAGAGCTATTAGAAAAACATAAGCCACATTTTGGACTCAGTTTCCTGGGCTCCATTCACTCACCTCCACCAAAAGAAATGAATATATAAAGGAAAGGAGAGGCTAAAGGGAGGAAAGAAGGGAGAAGTTGAGAAAAAAAAAAGAAAGGACAAAACTTAAATTTAACATTTTAACATAATATAGCTAAAGTATTGTTGTTTTAATGATTGCTAAAAAATAAACCAAATCTGTCATGAATTTAGAATTAAGTCTATGTACTAAATTTACAGTATATTTCAATTTGGATGAACAATATCCCAAATGTTCAATTGCATGTGTCCAATGGCTATTCATTGGTTAAGATTCTTCAAAAACACCTAGAAATGTTGACGCATAAACTCTATTTAGCAGATATTTTAAAACATACACAGAGAAATCACTTGGTCAATAGTTCATGTGTAAAAGCAGTGTCCCAGTACAGACCCTGTGATTCTGTGACCTCCATTGGAATTCTCCTCAGGAAACACAAAGACGATAATAATATCAGAAAGCCAATTAGAACACAAGAAAATACAGAAAGTAAAATTCTACAAATATTCTTTTACCTTTATCACCATAACAATTTTATACCGAGATAATTTTTACCTTTTAAAAAGCAGCTTATCCCAGGACTGAGGAATAACTAAGTGAGTAAAGCCCCTGGCTTGCCAGCATGACAGTTACAAGGCAAATTGTCTGCCCCTACATAAAAAGCAGCTTTGAAGCTATGCATTTGTAATTGAAGGTGGAAACAGGCAGCTTGCTGGCCAGGCATACTACCTAACACAGTACACTACAGATTAAGTAAGAGGCAATTTCTCAAATAATAATAATAGTGTAGAGAAGTGATTGTGAAATACATCCCATACCAACATTGACCTCTCGCTCATTTCTTATGCCTATGTGGGCCAGCACATGTGCATACAGACATTCATCACACACAGAAAATAGACCCACATACACAATTAGCTTATTGTGAGCATGATGGTCAAGCATAAACCATAGAAAGACAGTTTGCTGCCTTGATCCTTATAGTAGGTAAATCAGAATAATCAAATCCATTTGTCTTGGTACATTCTTTAAATAGTTCACACTATGGACTTTTAGTGGTCCCATGTGTCTAGGAAAGATATTATTAGTAAGTCTTGGTTTCAGCAAAATAGAAAGTCTGTTCCAGATACTTAAATAATTTATCCTAACCGTTCTGTTTCTCTAGAGCTTCTGGTACTACAAACTGTGTTATTCTGGATTGTCAGGGTTTTCTAGAGGAATAAAACTGATAAAATTGATGTGTGTGTGTGTGTGTGTGTGTGTGTGTGATTTTTTTAGAGTAACTTACAGGTTGTGGCCTTATTAGTCCAACAATGACCAATGGAAAGGCAAAAAAAAAAAAAAAAATTCTGGTAGTTTATCAGTCCAGGAGTTGGGATGCCTGATCTACACTCTACCTTGTAGTTTAAAAACAAAACAAAACAAAACAAAACAAAACAAAACAAAACAAAACAAAACAAAACAAAACAAAACAAAACCAGTTTCTGGTGCCAGTGAATGGCCTCAGCAGTAGATAGATAGACTTGCCAGCTGTAGTGAAAGAAAGCAGGCAAAAAGCAAAAGGTTCCCTTTTCCATATTTTTATCCCTCAGGAAGCATGCCATAGACTAGGGTAGGTCTTCTGATCTGAAATGATCCAACTGTAGGATGAATCTTCTTGCCTCAAATGACCCAGACTTAGACTGGGTCTTCTTCAAATGATCCAGTCAAGAAAATCCCACATGGGGTGTTATGCTTCTTTGCTTTTAGTTTATTATAGTTGACAGAGAAGATTAGTACCACAAACACCACAAACATCATGAAGCAAATTGCCTGTTTTATGATCAAGAAGGCAAGAGAGGAGGCAGAAGATGCTGGGGTTACATTTCTTTCTCTCTCTCTTTTTTTTTAAACTGGAGATTTTCTTTATTTACATTTCAAATGTTATCCAGTTTTCTTGTCCCTCCTCTCCAGAAACCAGCTATCTCATCCCCCCTACCCCTGCTTCTATGAGGGTGCTCCCCTACCCATTCTCTCCTGCTTCCTTGCCCTCGAATTCCCCTACACTGGGGCATCTGAACCTTCACAGGACCAAAATTCTCTCCTCCCATTGATGCCTGACAAGGCCATCCTCTGCTACATATGCAGCTGGAGTCATGGGTCCCTCCATGTGTACTCTTTGGTTGATGGTTTAGTCCCTAGGAGCTCTGGGGGGTTGGGTTGGTTGATACTGTTCTTCCTATGGAGTTGCAAACCTCTTCAGCTCTTTTAGGCCTTTCCCTAACTCCTCCATTGGGGACCCTGTCAGTATCTGGCAAAGCCTTTTAGGAGACAACTATATCAGGCTCCTGTCAGCAAGCACTTCTTAGCATCCATAATAGTGGCTGGGCATGGTGACTGTATATGGTATTGATCCCCAGGTGGGGCAGTATCTGGATGGCCTTTCCTTCAGACTCTGCTCCACACTTTGTCTCCATATTTCCTCCTGTGAGTATTTTGTTCTCCCCCTGAGTAGGACTGGAGCATCCACACTTTGGACTTCCTTATTCTTGAGCTTCATGTGGTCTGTGAATTGTATTTTGGGTATTCTGAGCTTCTGGGCTAATATCCACTCATCAGTGAGTGCATACCATGTGTGTTCTTTCGTGACTGGATTATCTCACTCAAGATGACATTTTCTTGTTCCACTCATTTGCCTAAGAATTTCATGAATTCATTGTTTTTAATAGCTGAGTAGTACTCCATTGTGTAAATGTACCACATTTTCTGTATCATAATTTCTTTGGAGGGCACACGTTTAATAAGTGAATGGCCTATGCCATGCTGTCCAAAGCTTCCACCTTGCCAATGTTTCCTACAGAGATTAACTTTATAGCTTATGAACCTTTGGCAAACATTTATCTGAGCCACACAAAGTTGAGAGATAATAAGGTATAGGTTGCTTATTTCTGTCACTCATGCTCAGAGATCCCAGTGTTCCTTTGCTTCCTATACTTCCACTCTGCGAAAGCTGATAAGAAACTCAAAAACTTAGGTTTAGAAATTTACTCAGTCTTTGTCAGAGAATCTATGTAATACAAACTCAAGAAAAAAATGGAAAGAATAAATATCTCATTTTACTGTTGGTAAAGTTTCAATTTAGTGAGAATGAAATAATACCTCAAGATCACATAACTTGCAAATAACAGGGGAACATTAGAAAATTTCCATTTATAGAAGAAAACTGTCAATCTGCAGAAAGGGATAGGTAATTTGCAAAATGTATTTACAACCTGAGTCGTCTAGAGTATATAACTATAGACACTCTGAAAAAGATCAATAATCTGATAAAATGAAATGAGATATGCTCAAAGACTATTCTATGATTAAGGATATACAGATAGACCAGGGAATGCTTTGATGAGCTATGTATAACAAATCTATGCATATAAGTTTTTTATTGGAAAGTTCTTGGTAATTTCTATAAACTGGAAATCATGCAAATGTCCATCGGTGACAGAATAGATTACACATAATTGCAGTACCTTCACAGACTTGAAATGAGATGCAATGAGAGGGAATTAACTGCTAGCATATGTAACAAATGAGTTTCATACAAATATTGGAAAAGAAAAAACAGATGCAGTACATGATTATATACTCCTACGTATATAAAGTTTGAAGAGAAAAAAATATATTCTGTGGAATTTGAGGTCAAGATGTGTTGTTGGCATGAGTACATAGCAACATAGTAAATAGAAGGGGACCTGTAGGGTGGAGCCATCTAGATGCTGAACAGGTACTGCTTCTTGCTCCTGGAGTTGAATATGCGCTTCATGTCTGAAAATGTACAGGGTTATGCACACAGCCCAAACTCGTCTTTCTCAGTGTCTGTTATACTCCTATGAAGTATTTTACATGAAGAAAAGAAAGTCTAGATTTCTCCATAAGCTAGATGCTTTCCTTGGCTGTTGGATTTGGAGAATTTGAGCCCTCCACTGCATAGCGTACATCACTTCCACAGCATTTGTTACCCTTCTTGTTGATGATTCCAAGCAATATAACACCTCTGTTTGCTATGTCAGTAGTTTTAGAAAATAATCTCCTGGTGATGAGAAGTTTCATTTAATAAAATAGCTCCTTGGACATTTTAGGGCAGCAATTACACTGAGACTCTTGAAAAACTTGTGACAGGGTGATACAATTTAGAACATGTAGAATAATTTTTCTTCCTTTCTTATAATCCACAGCTATCTATAAGAATCCATAGGAATGATGCTGACTAACACATTGCCAACAGGTATTCTTGAAAACAGAGAAAGCCCTGCTTGACTATTTAGTCATAAGAATGTGCCTCGAAGGCCATTAAGGTGTGCAACTGAAACACCCACAAAAGGTGTCTACTAAGAAAATTTAAGAATGAGATCTCCCATGCTCATGGATTGGCAGGATCAACATTGTAAAAATGGCTATCTTGCCAAAAGCAATCTACAGATTCAATGCAATCCCCATCAAATTTCCAACTCAATTCTTCAAGGAATTAGAAAGGGCAATCTGCAAATTCATCTGGAACAACAAAAAACCTAGGATAGCAAAAACTCTTCTCAATGATAAAAGAACCTCTGGTGGAATCACCATGCCTGACCTAAAGCTGTACTACAGAGCAATTGTGATAAAAACTGCATGGTACTGGTATAACAACAGACAAGTAGACCAATGGAACAGAATTGAAGACCCTGAGATGAACCCACACACCTATGGTCACTTGATCTTTGACAAGGGAGCAAAAACCATCCAGTGGAAAAAAGACAGCATTTTCAACAAATGGTGCTGGCACAACTGGCGGTTATCATGTAGAAGAATGCGAATTGATTCATTCCTATCTCCTTGTACTAAGGTCAAATCTAAGTGGATTAAGGAACTCCACATAAGACCAGAGACACTGAAACTTATAGAGGAGAAAGTAGGGAAAAGCCTCGAAGATATGGGTACAGGGGAAAAATTCCTGAATAGAACAGCAATGGCTTGTGCTGTAAGATTGAGAATCAATAAATGGGACCTCATAAAGTTGCAAAGCTTCTGCAAGGCAAAAGACACCGTCAATAAGACAAAAAGACCACCAACAGATTGGGAAAGGATCTTCACCTATCCTAAATCAGATAAGGGACTAATATCCAATATATATAAAGAACTCAAGAAGGTGGACTCCAGAAAGTCAAATAACCCCATTAAAAAATGGGGCTCAGAACTGAACAAAGAATTCTCACCTGAGGAATACCGAATGGCAGAGAAGCACCTGAAAAAATGTTCAACATTCTTAATCATCAGGGAAATGCAACTCAAAACAACCCTGAGATTCCACCTCACACCAGTCAGAATGGCTAAGATAAAAAACTCAGGTGACAGCAGATGCTGGCAAGGATGTGGAGAAAGAGGAACACTCCTCCATTGTTGGTGGGATTGCAAGCTTGTACAACCACTCTGGAAATCAGTTTGGCGGTTCCTCAGAAAATTGGACATAATACCATCAGAGGATCCTGCAATACCTCTCCTGGGCATATATCCAGAAGATGTTCCAACTGGTAAGAAGGACACATGCTCCACTATGTTCATAGCAGCCTTATTTATAATAGCCAGAAGCTGGAAAGACCCCAGATGCCCCTCAACAGAGGAATGGATACAGAAAATGTGGTATATTTACACAATGTGTACTACTCAGCTATTAAAAGGAATGAATTTATGAAATTCCTAGGCAAATGGATGGACCTGTAGGGCATCATCCTGAGTGAGGTAACACAATTACAAAGGAACTCACACAATATGTACTCACTGATAAGTGGATATTAGCCCAAAAACTTAGGATACCCTAGATATAAGATACAACTTGTTAAACACATGAAACTCAAGAAGAACCAAGACCAAAGTGTGGACACTGTGCCCCTTCTTAGAATTGAGAACAAAACAACCATGGAAGGAGTTACAGAGATAAAGTTTGGAGCCGTGACGAAAGGATGGACGATCTAAAGACTGCCATATCCAGGGATCCATCCCATAATCAGCTTCTAAACGCTGACACCATTGCATACACTAGCAAGATTTTGCTGAAAGGACCCAGATATAGCTGTCTCTTGTGAGACAATGCCGGGGCCTAGCAAACACAGAAGTGGATGCTCACAGTCAGCTATTGGATGGATCACAGGGCCCCCAACGGAGGAGCTAGAGAAAGTATCCAAGGAGCTAAAGGGATCTGCAACCCTATAGTTGGAACAACAATAAGAACTAACCAGTACCCCAGAGCTCTTGACTCTAGCTGCATATGTTTCAAAAGATGGCCTAGTCGGCCATCACTGGAAAGAGAGGCCCATTGGACTTGCAAACTTTATATGCCCCAGTACAGGTGAACACCAGGGCCAAAAAGTGGGAGTGGGTGGGTAGGGGAGTGTGGGGGGGATTGTGTATTGGGAACTTTTTGGATAGCATTGGAAATGTAAATGAGGAAAATACCTAATAAATGAAGACAGCTACAGTTTACTTAAATATAATAAATAAATAAATCTGTTTTTAAAAAGTGAAAAAAAAAAAAAAAAAGAATGAGAGGAGCTCCTCAATCCTCTCTGACCCAGTGTATCTATGCTAGTTAGCATGATGACAGATAAGTGGCTGCATCTGCCTTTTCACAATAGCTGCTTTCTTCAGCATGGAGAAAATCTCTATATACATACTAGGAGATGATTGTGCCCTCTGGGGTTTCTATCATCAGTAATGTAATCAGAAACAAGGGATCACTGGCCTTATTTCAGCAATTATCATGAACAGTGGTTCTGAGATGTACTAATCACCAGTCAGAAAGTGTCTGGGCCCAAAGATGACCTAGGATCGGGGAAGCTGGTAGAAAATAATGAATAGTTTATTGACACAAATATAACTATTAAACTTCCCAAGATACCGTCTCAATCCAGAGGGATGGTCTCTAGAAAAGGAGAGCTACTTGTACTGGTGTGGTGGTTATCAAGAGATCACTTATCACTGAATGTAAAACCCAAACTGCAGGTGCAAAACACAACACTCTTTGTATTTCTTCTTTCAGTTTCTAAAGATCTATATAGAGCTTAGCAAAAGATAAATAAAATTTCCACCAAGGAATCCATTAAAATTTAACTAGAGTTATAGATGTAGAAGTCAAGTGCCATGGCTTCAACTGCTTCAGTTAGTTCTTATGATAACATAACTGTTCCAGAAGCCTATTTTTAAAGTATTTCATTTTAACAGGTTTATTGAATTTTAATTAGCATATGCATACTGAATATATCTAAATATATAGTTTGGTATGTTTTTGCATATGAGGACAAATGTGAAACTACCATACTTTTTACCCCAGAAAAGTTCTTCATGATTTTTGGCAAACTATTATTTTTACCTCATTTATGGGCTAATCTGCTTTCGGTTCTGGGAATTAATTTGTTTTGCTTTGAGTTTTATGTATCAAGAAGTATGTTAACACAGTGCATGATCTGAGATTTATACTGTTCCATAGAATATGGTTTATTACTTTCATTGTTCACTATTATTACATTGACAGATAACACACGAGAGAGAAAGAGTACCTTAGAGAGAAAAGAGTCTAAGAATTACAAGAATCAAGCCTGGTAGAACATACATCCAGCTCACCATTTGACATAGGAGAAGGCATAAAGAAAGAGACAATATTTTCTTCTTTTCCTCTCAGCATTTACATCCATGAAACATTAGAAAATTAGACTATCAGCTGCTTTCTTTCCATAGACACTTAGGATGGGATGAGACAGATAGGATAGGCTTTATAGATGTTAAGAACCCATAAAACCAGGAACAAAGTTTAAATTCAGAAGCAACTCACCTATGTCTGCTACATAGTGTAGCAAAGACAATCTGGTACTCATGTTAATCCCAGCACCGAAGTAAATAGATGTGGTGTGAAATATCCCTAATGAAAAAAGCAGAAATTCTTCAGTTGAACTTTTTTAAAATCACAAGTACCTGAGAAGGCATCGTAGGATTAAATGCATACCAAAATAAGGAAGACTGATGACATTCTAATTATAACTTAGACAATAGAGTAGGTCATACCTTATATACCGAGCACTAACTAATCTCAAGGCACACCTATTAGATTATCATATATATGTTACAGCAGTATATCTGAGTGATTATAATGATATTAATACCTTGTAATGAAGTTCAAAGCCTGTGAGATAAAAATCTCTAAAGAGAACACTTTTAAGCTGGCATTTATTTGTCTAATGTGTATATCATCTCTGCTTTGAAATATCCCCTTCTCTAACCTACTCATCCTGTCTCTACACAATAACCAGGCAGACCATTTCAACTCTTGCATATTATAGCTATTATGTTCAGATTTCCCAAGTAGAAGCCAGTGCCTGTTGGTGTGCTAGCATGTAGTGGTAATCAGAACACTATGGGAGCAGCTCTTGAGTTAGCAGTGGTGCCTTACTGGTGTTGGGTGGGGTCTAGGACAAAGAAATATGTTGGGGGAAGAAGGTTAGAAGGGGAAGGTCTGTGGGATTCACAGGAGAAGGGAGAGGAGGGAAGGCTGCCACAGATGTTCTGCTGCAGAGTACAGATGAGACTGGAGGATTGTGTCGCAGGGGGGAGAGAGAAAGAGACAGAGAGAGAGACAGACAGACAGACAGACAGACAGACAGACAGACAGACAGAGACAGAGAGGGAGAGAGGGAGAGAGAGAGAGAGAGAGACAGACAGACAGACAGACAGACAGACAGACAGAGACAGAGAGGGAGAGAGAGAGAGAGAGAGAGACAGACAGACAGACAGAGAGGGAGACAGAGAGGGAGAGAGAGAGAGAGAGAGAGAGAGAGAGAGAGAGAGAGAGAGAGAGAGAGAGAGAGAGAGAGAATGTCTGTGGGCAGTCTACCTAGTTTTCTGGCAGGTGTGACCTGTGATTCAGGAGGGGCGCCTGCTGTAGTGGGTGTCTGGGATAAAAGGCAACAAGTGGGAAGGAGTTAGGAGAGGATGATCTGTAGGATCCAAAGGAGATGTGGGCAGGGGAGGGAAAACCTTGCTCCCTGTCTTTTGTTGCAATGCTAAGGACACAAATGAGGGTCTGGGTCTGGTGAAACAGAGCAAGAGAAGAGAAGATCTACCCTGAGACATTTCAAAGGAAATGATTTTCATGCATTGTTGGCATGCATAGTACATAAATAGATAGTTTCAATGTATAATTGGTACATATTTATGTGGTTTGGTACTGTAATTTAATGAATATTTTAATTTGACAATCAAATCACAGTGACTAGATTCCCTGTACTTACACATAGAAATATTTTTTTATTTCTTTATGTTATGAACCCTCAAATTCGGTTTACCGAGTTAATTCAAAATGTAGCATTACTTGTCACAAACTATAACTGCTCTACTGTGCCACACAACTAAAGAATTAACTTCTCCACTGTGTTTCTGTACCCATTACCCACCTGTCACTATTGTCTTTCTCTCTAGTCCTCTTCATTCTTAATGGCCTCTAAAGAATAAATATTCTGTCTATTTAATTCTAAATTATTTCCATAGGCCCACATTTTCCTCCTCTAATCTAACATACTTTGCTCCTGCTGTCTTGGTACTGATTTATCTTCAGTTCAGAGTAATAGCATCAGAAGTCTCCTTGTTGTTCTTCATTAACAATTCACTTAAAATATTTTAAAGAGCACCTGCCACACCCTTTGCCAGGCTTGGTGCCCAGTCAGGAAAGAATAGGGTGTAGTCCAAGTAGCTCATAGAACCATGGAGATTAAATTTTAGCAGTAAAAAATAAAATGTGTCTTTTTCTTGACCAGAGCCCCAAAAAACAAACATAATAGTGGAGGGTAAGATTTGGAGAGGAGTTGGGAAATTAATATTTGAGATGCTGTTGGCAGGTTAGAGATTCTGGCCTTATTCAATGAGCAATGTGAACACAGTGGCAAGTTCCCAACATCTGAGCAGTGTGATAAGATTTGTGTTTTAATAACAAAATAAAACAAATCTCGGGAGTAGCAAACGGATTCAAAGAGAACAATCTAGACCAATCACACATGGTTTTCTAATATTCATAGGATTAAAAAGTAATAAAACACAATCAACACCAATACTCAACTGGAAATGAAGTAAGCCTTGATAATTCAGAAATGATGAGCAGGGTAGAGATCCTGTCCATAGAGAGCTGTAGAGAGCCAGTTCCCACCAACGAAGTTTAACAGGGAGTCCAAACAGCTTACAGCACTCTGAGTTTTCCCTTTCTAACCAAAAGATCACTCAAATGAGAGTAGGGATTCCATTTTAGCTTTTCTTTATCACTCTTAGGGACATGCATTATTGCTGACCTGAGATGCAAGACTTCCAAGTCCCAACCTTCATCTTTTGCCTCCTCCCAGGACAGAGTGATGCCTGCCTTTCACTTGTTCCAAAACACTTTGATAATCCCAGATGAGCTCCTTATTAGCAGACTCTCACCATAGTTTTCTAAAGTAATTATAATTACTTTTCAAAATATATAAATAGGTGGGGGTGGGTATGTGCAAACCTATAGGGTCAGACATCTAGGATTCCCCTGAAGGTAGAGTTACAGGCAGTTGTAAGCCACTTAGTGTGGATGCTGGTGAGTGAAACCAGGTCCTTTGCAAGAGCTCTAAGCATTCTTATCCAATGAGTCGTCTCTTCAGGAATACTCCCCATGTGTTTTGAGGAGCCTTAACTCTCTCAAGGCTGGAGATACAGACAGGTTTTTAGAATGCTTGTCTATCATTCAGGAACCCTCTGGGCTTGAGTCTCAATACCTCATAAAACTTGCTGATAGACTCCTGTAATCCCAGCACCAAAAAGCTAGAGGCAGAAAGATCAACCTAAGGTAATTAGCCACCACCACTAAAGGACCTGCATCAAAATCCAAACAAAATGAAAACACTAACTCCTTTTTTTTTTCCAATTCAGAAACTCAACCAGTTGCATTATCTTTTCCTTTTATATTCTGATGAGAAAGTTTAGAAGACACAGAATGTGGAATAGCAACATTTACACATCAGGCTTCTGATCAGAGAGTGTTAACGTGGCAAGGCAAAAAAAGAAAAAAGAAAAGAAAAAGCCAGCATTCTTAAGGATATAGCATATAAAATATTTGGCTTCTCTCAAAATAAACATTATACTTACATTAGAGTCAGTTTTGGCTCTTAGGGGCAATAAGTTCTGTTCATTTATCTAAACATAAATACTCAACTTGAATAAGAATGTCTATCAAGAGCTTCAGTCTCATTAAATCAGCTACAACTTAAACACCAGGGGGAAAATTGTATGTGTTCATTTTGTGTGTGTTCCCACTTTCAAGTTGCTGTACAAGGTTCAGACGTGTTAAAAAAACAGCATAAATATACTGAAGAACCACTAAGAACATGCTAATCTTCTCCATTGTGTTGATTTTTTTAAACGTGCATTTCAGGCTTGTTCTTGAATTGTCTTGGTGGACTGCACAGTGTTGTAGCCACGGTGATACCAGGAGGTGGTTGTTCTACAGACCGGTGATCAACAAGTATCCAAAGGTCACTGCCAAGTTTAAAAAGAGAGGGTCCCAGAAGCAAAATTGATGCCATATTCTAAGCCCTAGTGATTAAGACCAGCAGTTCCTGGCCCAAAACATTAAGAGTAAAAGAGTAGGACTCAAGTCAAGCATGAGATGGTAAGTATAGGATTGTATGAAACAATCCAGCCCTGCCTGGAAGTCCAGTTCGAAGTAAGAGGCAGCATGGTCCTGGTAGGCCTTCCATATTCCTATAGGAGGTGGTTGACACTTATTCAGCAGAAGATAATGTTTACATTGGACTCTGTTAAACAATCTGGTCAATCACAAAGTCTATACTTATTTTTCTTTTATGTCTCTGTATGAACAGGAGAGGCAAGAAGTAGGAATATATTCAAATTTAAACATGCTTATTTTTGGAAGGCATTTATTTCTTTTAAAAATCAGAGAAAATCTGCCAAATAGCTAACACAAATCCATCTGGGGAAAGCGGGTGGGAAGAGATTGTAAACTGCAGGTTTTCTATTGAGATGCTAGAACCAGTTGGTTGCCATGGAGAAATGATAAAGAGAGATTTTCTTCAGCATTGTAATCTGATTTGGAAAGGCAAAACTGAGACTGAACCCAAAGTCTGGATTTCAAGGGAAGTGGCTGAGCTGGGACCTCATGGGTAACATTCAGAAGAAGGCAGGCCTGAGATGTTAGGACTGAGAGAGGGGAATGGTAAGACTGGGAAGCTCTGAGCAGCTTCCAAATGGGATTGTATTCTAGCCATTGTTTATTGAACCTGGGACCTGTGTCCAGAGTTGTGACAGTCACCTTCTAGATACGCAATTATTTAATATGTATATTTTACAAATAACTAATATAACAGAAATTATTTCCTTTATTCTTTACAGGAAGAAACTGAGATCAGACAGGTCACATAATTTGGACAATTTATATTGCTATAAGACACCAGACTCCAGCCACACTCCTTCACCTCCTAAAATCTGAGCAGTTTAAATAAGAAAAGGAATGTATTGTGAACACTGTGGAATTTGAATCAATAATAAAACAACAAAATAAACTCGGAGCAGATTCAAACTCTAATTATAGATAATGATAGGACATTATCTCTTAAGGCTTAAATATTTTTAGATTGGTATTTATGTTTTCTTTTATCTATTTAAAAATGAGTTTTATTAGGTCTTTACTAAATGCTTATATGTCATTTTTTTAAAATCAGGAAAGAAATTATCCAGTTTTTTTTAGTAAAAAACAAAAACAAAAACAAAAAAACACTGTTCACTACTTCTTTGAGCAGTTCATATAATATGTTCTGATCATATGCAGTCCCTCCCTTCCAGATTAATCCCCACTCAATGCTATATACTTCCCCTTTTTAACCCATCAAGCCCAATTTGTATTACCCACATGTCCTTGAATGTTTGACCTACAGTCTTAAATAAAGCAGATCCTCCTTCTTCCAGCAGCTACCACTTATCAATGGCTTATTGGCAGGGAGTAGAATTTTGTAGTCACCTTCATTTCCATTATTGTAATTGGCCAAGCATGAACTTACATGAATCTTGTGCATGAATCTATGGGTATAGCATTAAGTCATTAATGAGCTGGTTTCATGCTGTCTATTTAGCAGAATAATAGTTGAAGTTCTACCCTAGGGCTTATGATCTATCTAGCCACAGGTTCTTAGCTCAAAGATGGTGGATCAGGAGATGAATCTAATCATAAATTGGGGAGTTATTCCCATGATAATCATGCTAGCACTATACTAGTGGGCATGTCTTGTCGGGTAAGTTATTATTGTATCTTGCAAGGTTGAGAATTGGACAAGACTGATAATTCCTTTCTCCTCTAATAGCTGGTATAGCGCTGTCTAGTACTATGAAAGCTCGCCAGTAGAGACGAAGCTTCCAGGTCAGTACTAGCTTAATATCTCTATGTTCTGTGACTCGTATATGTAGTGTTTTCAGCAATTGGGTATTGCCATCAAGTTCTGAAGTAACAAAGAGGATTGGAAATAGCCTGTAATGTCTGGAGTCCTATGGGAACTCATTCTCCAGTAAGTTACAAAAGAAGAAAACCATAAAAATACTGGGGTTATTGATTCATTAGCCTGCGATCTTTTTATATGTCATCCTGCTATAGGATAATTCTGTTTTAAGTGACAGGGTACATTGTGCACAGGCATTAGTGAGCTTCTAAACATTTTCAAAAGATTTTAGTGTTTATCTATCCCTCTGTCCCTTCTCTGGACTGCTTTCCAATTTAATCCTTCCCATTCTGTTGATTTCCTTTAAACTTCTCTACTACATATTTCTATCTTCCTTCTCTTGAAAGTTCCTGCATTATTTGGTTTTATCCTGGGTCCTTGATACTGGCCTAAAAAAGAAAAAAAAAGTGTAGTGATGAAATGACTCCTAATGGTATTCTGCTATATTCATAGATCAGTGCCTTATTCAGCCATCGCCAGAGAAGCTTTCATGGCTAGTGGGTTTTATGGGATTTCTCACTGTGCAAAAAGTGGGTTTCTGACTTGTACGCCTTCTTTAAGATTTTTATCATCTGTTGACTTGTCTTATCCAACATTGAGGTGGTAAGGTTTTCTTTTGTTTTATTTTATCTTATATTTTTATTTTGTTATGAATTTTTAAAAATAAACAAATGAATAGATGAATGAGTGAATGAAGAAATGAAAAACTAGCCACAGGATAAAGGTTAGCAACTGAGCTGTCACTTACATGTGCTGAAAAGGGGTAATGAGTTTTCTCCAATGCAGTAACACTGCTTATATACAACTAGTTCAGGACAGACATTGTGTTCAGGAATATTTGACCAAAATATGCTGGACTACATAGTTCTTTGTGTGTTTGTTTAGTTACAGTTTGGTGGATGTTTGTTTGTTTTCTCTTTTTGGGTGGTGTTTTATGTTGTTTTCTAGGTTTATGGGTGGTTTATTGGTATATTGGGTTTTGTTTGCATTTGAAAGAAGAACTTAAAATTGAGTAGGTAGTGATAGGGAGAGGGTTTGGAAAGACTTGGTTAAGGGAACATGGAATATATTTATATTTAAATCTAAAAAATTGTTTTTAAATAATAAAAATAATAAGATAAAAAAGAGAACCCACCTGCAATGACTTTTTATTAATTTCAGGACAAATTAGAAATTCAGAGAATAAACACACACACATGTCTATATACATATTCTATCATATACCTACAACTCAACAGAAAGCCTTATTATTCTACCTAACAATAAAGCAAATATGTAAATAGCTTTTCTTCAAAACGTGAAAGGTGCTCAGCATCATTTATTGACACAAAACCCTAAAATGCCATAAGGAAATAATACTCTGTACTTGTTAGGGTAGCTAACAAGTTATCAGAAACAATGGTGAAGGGGTGGAGATATGTGGTAGAAGGAGTGAAAGGGGGCACAACCATTATAAAAAATAATGTGGACGTTTCTCAAGGAAAATTGAACAGACGACCTAGCAATCTTGCTTCTGGTTATATTCAGTAACAATAAAATCAACACCTCAAATTTATAGTTACTACCAATGCTTATTATAGAATAATCACAAAAGTAAAAATATAGAGCCAAGCTAAGTGTTCATCAATGGGTGACTAGATATGAGAATATGGCATAACTAAGGCATAAGAAAGAAGAAGCCACTGGTACTAATAGTTCAATATCATGTTCCTAGTGTGTATATACATGGACTTAGGTCATTCACCAGCATAGGAATAGTGAAACAAAACAAAACAGAAACATGTCATTATGTGAGGTGGAATAACTCAGAATGAGAGAGAAATATTGCATATTTATATTACTCACTAGTATGGGATATTAAAAAAAAAACTTACAAACACAAAACAGAAATATGATATCCACAAAGTGAATGTTAGAGAAAATGGGAAAATATTGAGCATGGTGTGTAAACATTCAGTTACACGATGTTCTGGGGATCTGTACACAACATAACAGCTACAGATCATCTTACTATATTATTTTCTCAAAAATTTTCTAAAACCTTCAATATTA
Source organism: Mus caroli (assembly GCF_978045245.1). Lineage (NCBI taxonomy): Eukaryota > Metazoa > Chordata > Mammalia > Rodentia > Muridae > Mus > Mus caroli. The sequence continues at coordinate 40,701,348 of NW_028227257.1, read as the reverse complement.
AATGTTCTCACCTATAAATATAGAGAGATGCACAGACATACACACACCTATAAGTATACACATATACACATATTGACATACACACAGACACAGAGACAAACAGACACACACACATGTACATGCACATGCACACAGGATGATAACTATTAGGCTATGACCTTAATTCATTTTAATATTTATTTTATAATGTATAACAAATAACCTTTAATGTAAACAATTGGCTCTATGAATTATTTTTCAGCCAGCCAAAACCTCTCTGTACTATACCTGAATGGAATTTCCTCCAGTAAATTGAACCTAAATCTTTTCCCTTGTAGCCCCATGGAGAATGTGAAAAGTACGTGGCTTTCCTTCTTGCAAAGTTTTCATGCATCTGAGAAGTATCTCTGAAGGAAAGAAGAGATTGACTTATTAACCAAAAGTAATACATCCAAACACTTATTTTCCTTCAAAGTATATTGAACATTGTAAACAAATAAAGCTAGTATTGGTTCAAACTTAAGCCACATATTTAATTGTTTATGCCTTTTCATTCATTAGTAGGCAACAATTATATACACAAAATGGCATTCCAAAATCTTTATTACCAAATATATCTCTAGGACATTTCTGCAGGCAAGGGATGTAGCAATACACTGGGTTTTACCCCAACATTGCAACTGAAGGACAGAAAAGGAAAATGTGAGCATATACATTTATTTCAGGGTTTTTTATTTAATTTTTGTTTCAATCTAATAAATTTTTAAATAAGTAAGTTATCACAAAAATCACACACTACTTAATCCCTAAGGGCCTGGTTTTATGTTTCTGACTATCTTAACTGTATGACTTTGGTTGGTGGAGTTAGCATCTGTGTGCTTCAGTTGTTTGTTGGTAAGATTTGGGCTTAAATCTGCTTACATATTACAGCAACTCTGGGCCAGGAACTGGGTGGACTGATCTGTCAACGTGCGTTTGGTAAATTTTCATGCACCTGCAGTGCACAGCACCATGATCAGACTTATATACAGATAAGGAAGCCAGGGAACAGAAATGTAAAATTATAGTCCCCAAATCAGGCAGCTCATAAGCAAAGGGTCTCAAGCCCAGGAAATTTGCTTCTGGCATCTGGAGTCTTAACCACTGCACACCTGGCTTCCTCTTGCAAATTGAAATCTTAGATAGTGGAAATAGGAAGCAATTGCTGATCTCCAACAAATGCTTACATTGCATAGGGAAGTGAACTTCCTCTCTAGTGGCAGCCCTACACAATGTACCTGTGACCCTCAAAAGCACTAAATGAGATAAAATATGATTTATTTAAGAGGCAATTAAATAAAACTCCAGGAGAACAGGGTAGCATGAAAATGAGATGGGAAAGCGATGAAAATTAAATCAGGTAACATTAATGGAAAAGTTATGCCTTTTAACCACAGCTGGATCACACTTCTGACCTTCAGAAAAGACTGGGCCCTTCAAGGGGCTGGAAATCTGGAATGTCTCACACCAGCGTCCATTCTTCATGCTATGCAGACATTCCTAGGTTCTCCTTAGTGCATTAACTACAGGCACCTTCAGTGGTGACTATAGACTATCCTCAAACCTACTTCTGTGAGCAAAGAAAATTTTAGAATAGTAGTTCTCAGCCCTCCTAATGCGATGACCATAAATACAGTTCCTCCGGTTGTGGTGACCCCCAGTCAGCAAATTATTATTGATGCTACTTTATAACTGTAGCTTTGCTGTTTATACATTGTAATGTAAAGACCCGTGCTTTTCAATAGGCTTGGATGACTCCCACCCCAAGGGGTCACAACCCACAACTTGAGAGCCACTGCTTTAAATTTTATAGGAAGGACAAAAAAACTAAGGCACAGGGGGAAGATTTTTGACAGCATGTGTGAAAAAGTGCAAGTTGCAAGTACCAAATTATTTATACTCCAACTTCTTAGGAATATTTATGAAGTGTTCCAAGTGCAGAGATGCTGGTGTAATTTCTGAGTTAAGGCATGCTTTCTTCGTGGAGTTTTGCTTTTGGGAGTTATTGTGTTACTAGCCTCACTCACAACTATACACATGAAAAGAAATGAAGAGGTTCCAGTGTGCATTAATTCATTCAACAAGTTTGTATGGCTATCTCTATGTAATTAAGATATCAACTAAATACTAGGGATGCGTGAGTGAAAAATAAAATACAATAAAAATTAGTCAAAGGTTCACCTACATTCTTGTAGGAGGCAACAAAAAAATAAAGAACTAAGCATAATGAGTATGTGAGTTATACTGCTAGAAAGTCAGTGCTATAAAAAACAAGAGCAGAATAATTGGTCTGAAAAGCATCATGGAGTCAATTCCTTTTTAAATGTGACTGCCAAGGAGGCTTTCATGGAGAGATGACATTAGAGATTTGAAGGAGGTGAGGGAGTCAATTATGCAGTTATCTGGGGAGGAAGAGCTTGGAAACAAGACCAAGAAGAACATTCCATCCAAGGATACAGGATATGGAGCCTGGAGCACAGGGTAGGTGATGATGGTGATGGTGATAATCAAGTTGCATGGAATTAGAAGAAACCAAGTGAGATCTGAGATACCCCTGGTCAGATGTCCAGGCTCTGCAAGATGTTTTGTGTGCAGAGAAATAATGGAAGTTCAGAATGTTGATTTCAAAGTGATATTTCACTCTGCTATGTTGAGGTCAAACTGGGTCTAGGGGGAGGGGTAGAAAAGAAAAGAAACAGTAATTCAGAGAACTGCATTTCTTTTATTACTTTTATTTTTGTTTGTTTTTTTTTGTTTGTTTTGTTTTCCCCTTCACAATCATCTTTTTTATTGGATATTTTCTTTATTTACATTTCAAATATTTCCCTTTCCCAGTTTCCCTCCCTCCCGGAAACCCCCTATCACATCCTCCCTCCTACTGCTTCTATGAGGGTGTTCCTCCACCCACCCATTCTCTCCCACCTCCCCACCATCATTTCCCCTACACTGGGGCATCTATTGAGCCTTTATAGGACCAAGGACCTCTCCTCCCACTGATGCATGACAAGGCCATCCTCTGCTACAAACACAGCTGGAGCCATGTGTACTCCTTTGTTGACAGCTTAGTCCCTGGGAGTTCTGGGGTGTCTGGTTGGTTGATACTGTTGTTCTTCCTATGGGGTCACAAACCTCTTCAACACTTTCAGTCCTTTCTCTAACTCCTCTATTGGAGACCCTGCCCTCAGTCTAATGGTTGGCTGCGAACATCTGCCTCTGTATTTGTAAGGTTCTGGCACAGCCTCTTAGGAGACAGCCACATCAGGCTCCTTTCAGCATGCACTTCTTGATATCCACAATAGTGTCTGGATTTGGTAACTGTGTATGGAATGAATACGCAGGTGGGACAGTCTCTGGGTGCCCTTTCCTTCAGTCTCTGCTCTACTCTTTATCTCCATATTTCCTTCTGTGAGTATTTTGTTCTCCTTCTAAGAAGGACTTAAGCACCTACACTTTGGTCTTCCTTCTTATTGAGCTTCATGTGGTTTGTGAATTGTATCCTGGTTATTTGGAGCTTTCAGTCAGAATGGCTAAGATCAAAAACTTAGGTGGCAGCAGATGCTGGTGAGGATGTGAAGAAAGAGGAAAACTCCTCCATTGCTGGTGGGATTGCAAGCTGGTACAACCACTCTGGAAGTCAGTTTGGCAGTTCCTCAGAAAATTGGACATAGTAGTACCTGAGGACTCAGCAATACCAGTCCTGGATATATACCCAGAAGATGCTCTAACATGTAATAAGGACACATGATCCACTATGTTCATAGCAGCCATATATATAATAGCCAGGAGCTGGTAAGAACTCAGATGTCTTTCAACAGACGAATGGATACAGAAAATTTGGTTCATTTACACAATGGAGTACTACTCAGATCTTAAAAATTATGAATTCATGAAATTCTTAGGCAAATAGATAGAACTAGAAAATATCCTGAGTGAGGTAACCCAATTGCAAAAGAACACACATGGAATGCACTCACTGATAAGTGGATACTTTTTTTTTTTTTTTTTTTTTACGGTCCAGTCTTTACCATCTACCCTACCACAGTTCCTCATCTCATTCCTCCTCCACCCTGTCTCTAAGAGAATGTCCCCATGCCAGGCATCCCTGTTACCTGGGGCCTTAAGTCTCTTGAGGGTTAGGCACATTTTCTACCCCTAAGGCCAGACCAGGCAGTCCTCTGCTGTATATGTGTCAGGGGCCTCAGACCAGCTAGTATATGCTGCTTGGTTGGTGGCTCAGTGTCTGAGAGATCTCAGGGGTCCAGGTTAGTTGAGACAGGTGGTCTTCCTACAGAGTCACCCTCTGCTTCAGCTTCTTCCAGCCTCTCCCTAATACAACCACAGGGTCTCCAACTTCAGTCTATTGGTTAGGTCTAAGTATCTTCCTCTGTCTCTGTCAGCTTCTTGTTAGTCCTCTTGGAGGACAGCCATGCTAGGCTCCTGTCTGTAAGTATACCATAGCATCAGTAATTGTGTTGGGCCTTAGAGCCATGCCTTAAGATGAATCCCTTATTTGGGCCAGTAACTGGACCTCCTTTCCCTCAATCTCTTTTCCATTTTTGCCCTGTAGTTCTTTTAGACGGGAACAATTCTGGGTCATAGTTTTTAACTATGGGATGACAACCCCATCCCTCCTCTTGATGCCCTGTCTTTCTACTGGATGTGGTCTCTACACAGAGAATGCTATTTTAACACCAGTAAGTGATTAGGAAGATAGACACAAAGGTAGCAGGAAGATGGTAAATAGAACTTCTGTTTTCATTATACAAAAGATTCCCAAAAGCCTAGATAGTCAAAGTGTTACAGAGCATAAAATTTTAGGGATGATACTCTAGTAACAAAATCCCATGACACAGCCAGAGAACCAGAGCCCCTAATTTCAGAGTCAAAATAAACTGCTGAAGCATATGCCATTAAAAATGGGAGTAGATGCCAACACCTCTAATTTCGGAAAACCCTAACACAACTAATATAGCAATGGAGGCCAGAACTTCAGACCAACTAGTCTCTGTGGGACTTGGTAAAGGTCTAACCAGATGAAGACACATAGACTTAAAGAAAGACCTAGCAAATATACAAGCATCTGTAACCATTCCTGCTACAATGACTTTTTCTGTAAAGAAAGGTAACATTTTCCTTGAGAGCAGCACTAAGTCATACATACTAGCTGTGTTTATATGGAAGGCATGAACAGTAGACTTCTCCTTTAAATCGTTGATAAATAATAAACCCTCAAGAAAGTCCTTTCCAGGACAGTAATGGTACATGTAGTGATCAGGACAACTCTGCCACAATGAGTAACATTCTGGTCGTCCCTCTGCAGTTATCACTTTGACATTTCCCACAAATGTTCCTTCCACTGCCCTAATAATTCCTATAGAACTATTTGGCTGCCAGCAGCAAATCCCCCTTGGGTAATCTCAAAACTCTAAAGGAAAAATGCCTTCCTTTTTCAGGAAATATTGTCTTTTCACAATCTATTAATCCCAGTCTCTGCTCTTTGCCAACAAAGGTTCTATTTGTGTATTATAAAAGGGAGTCCTTAACAAATGTTGAGAGACTGATAAGGTGATTTTCTTCTTATCTAAGGGAAAATTAAAGGCCTTTCATCTGGAATAAAGCCAAAATAATTTTGAGAAAAGTCCATTTTTCTCTCCCTTCCTGGCATATCCAGGGCTCATTCTCCTTTCTTATATATTTACTTGACAGGAGAGCCAGTAAATCAAGTCAAACATATTTTTATCCAAGATGCAATGCATAATGGTATTATAAAATATTTTAGTTACTGGTTAAAAATTTCTTAATAGAGTGAAATGTTGTGTGCATTCCCTGATACCCACCTCTCAGCCAGCAGGAGAAGCTTCCAGAAGCCTGCTGAGACACGAGAACAAGTCTGTCTTGACACAACGCCATCTTTGTTCCTGACACATGGCTGCTTATTCAGCTTTTACAATGGCTTAAAAAGAGGACCTCACTATGCCAAGTACTGTAAATGTCACTTTCTAGTCTAAAGACTAAGTTCAAGCCATCATTCCTTCTCAATACCAATAAAACATAATTTCAGCAGGAATCTAGCAATTTTCTAGATATGTGTTGATTTGATTGATTTATTTATTCTTTCTGGCTGCTGTTGTTAGCTCTGTTACCTTTGTCATCATGTACTCATCCTGAGGCTATAAAGTAATAAAAAATAATAAAGTAGCATTTGCCTCTTGAAATAGAAATAACAAACTCCCTTCTTCATCTTCAAGATTGCAGAGCAGTGGTTCTCACCCTTCCTAATGTGTTGACCCTTTATTCCTCATCTTGTGGTGACTCCCATCCATAAAATTATTTCATTTCTACTTCATAACTGTAACTTCACTACTGTTATGAATCCTAATGTAAATAACAGATGTGCAGGATATCTTATACGCTACCCTTGTGAAATGGTTGTTTGACCCCTGTGGCTTCTCACCACACAGGTTGAAATCCTCTGTTGTAGAGACAGACTGGATAGAATTCTCCACGTTTAACATTGTTGAAGAAAGATACTCCTGAGATCAAGTAATGCCATGCAGCTTGATGAACTCTTGATGAAGACAAAGAAAGCAAGGTTCAGAGACAATGTACTAGAACATTAGAGACATGCATTGTTTCTATATGAAAAGTGCTTTTGACAAGAAGAGTCCATGAACATTAGGAGAGGATCTGGATTTGAAAGTGTTACGCTTACAGATAGATGAGATGCTCATTCCTGCTTCAGTACTTCTGTGTGGTTATTAATAATCTGCTAACACAGCATGCATGGGGCATATGTTCCTGTTACAGAGAAACCAGCTCACTGAGTCACCAGGCAGGGAAACAGGCAGAGCTCATCCGGAACCACACAGTGCTGTCAGCACACAGCCAGCTTTCGATACGGCAAACCAATGGTGCTGCTTCTGTTACTGGCACTAGCTACCAGAAACCTGGAACTGAGGAAAGAAAATAAATTAGATCACAGCCCAGGTGGGATAGCCATTCTGTTGGACAGCAGGGTGGACCCTGAAGGAAGCGTGGGCAGTAATTCTCCCGGGTCCCAAGCAGAGACAGGCTATGTTGCACTAAATGATTCCAATAAGATGAATCTGGGCTTCAGGAGTTGGGGAAGGAAGGATGAACCTTCTGGAGCCTATGATTCCTACTGAGTTATTTCACTGGCTGTCAATCTGGCCTTCATGCACTGCTCACTTGTTCCTTCTTTGTGAGCCTCTTGAGAAAAATTAACTCAAAAGTACAGACGTTGGGGCTGGGGAGATGGCTCGGTGAGTGAATACTTTGCTGTATAAGCATGGGGAATTTGAGTTGGTATCCCCAGCAACAATATGAAAAGCCATGTGTATCTAAAACCTCAGCAGTGTTAAAATGGAGAGGGGCTATCCCCAGGTTCAGGGAGAGACCTTGTCTCAAGGGAGTAAAGCAGAGAGCATCAGAACGAGATTCCCAACAGCATGTTCTGGCTTCCACAAGTGCACACAGACAGGCACATGGAAGCATACAGCACAAGCGCACAAAGAAGTTGCCTACAAAAGAGTGGCGTCTTTAATGACTACCACTTTAAACAAGCAGTGACATGCTAAAAAGTTATTTCCATTGTGCAAAATGGTGTAGACACTTAAGCCCTGATACATCAAATATCATCATCCATGAGATTTATCCCATGCCCTGATGACAAATCAAAATCCATCCTAACTGTTCTAAGTCACAATCAACATTACAAAGAGATCCCTAGGAAATTTATATGGATATTGAATTTGAAGTGCAAAATAAAATGTTTCAAGGAAAAACAAGAACACATTGGGCTACATGATGAAAGGTGCATAGGTTTCTAACTCAAATGTATCATTTGGAATCTGGCTTGGCTTTTCTTTTAATGCTTTCTTCAATATAAGCATCATTGGGAAGCAAACTCCCTAAGGAGGTAGCTATGAATGCATCCATCAACATAGGCAGACTTGTGCCCTAGTTGATGTGCTCACCATAGCAAAGGAACACACTTATTTCTCATAGTTCCAGCAAAGGTTCTTGAGATTCACTTTGGTAAATACTCGGTTCTAGAGTCATTATCAGTCAGATTTCCTGATTAAATGACATTTGAATCACACACACAAAAAAAAGACCACCCCTCCAAAACCAAACCAAAACAACAAACAAGATAAAACCAACCAGATGTTCTCAATTACATGAGAAATGCAACTGCAGCAGAGGGGCAGCACTTTGCTTTTTCGAGCACCATTTCAGACAACAAGCAACACACAGGACAGATTCCAGAGTAAGTGCCACGGCTGCCTTAAACACCTGGATTTATGCTGCAAGCTTCAAGAGTATCTACACTTCCAATGTGGGTACCCCAAACGGAAGTAAGAGCTGTGATTCAGATATGTCACCCAATTTTAGGTTGTAAAATGTGAAACACTGGAGGATTAGAACCACACAGCAAAGGACACCTGTGATTGGAAACTTGTGTGAATGAATTTTAAGAACATAAGTTTTGCTCCCCCAATTGGGAAGGTTTTACAATACTGCACATGCACAGGGGATAAACTATGTTTTCATTACAGTTTAGATGAAAAGAATTGACAGCCTAAATTTTTGCATCTAAATTACCATTAGCAAGTCATCAGCAGCCTTCCAAAATAAAAACCTAGTTATTAGATTAAATAAGAGGGGAACCAGAAGAGCTGGATAAAAGTCAGTATACAATTCCTTTTACTTCTTTAAATATCTAATATTTTGAAATATGATTTTGCATTAAACTAGACAGCCAGTTGATATGAGTTGTACCTAATTGCATCTTCTACAAATACTATGTGTATATTGTTGCTTTTTTAATATTAAAAGCTACAAGGGGACTTGTAAGATGGCTTAGTGAGTAAAAGTTTTGCAGTACAAACCTGACCACATGAGTTTGATTCTCATAATGTGCTTAAGAAGCAGGTGGAACCCAACACTCACACAGTGAAGTAGAAAGGGAACACAAAAGAGTCATCCAGAAGCTACTGGCTCAGCTATGCAACCCATCAAAAACAAGAAAGACCCTTCAGGCGAAATCAATCAAGTGGAAACAAGAAGAACTATTCAAAGAATCAACCAATCAAGGAGCTGGTTCTTTGAGAAAATCAACAAGATAGATAAACCCTTAGCCAGACTCACTAGAGGGCACAGGGAAAGCATTCTAATTAACAAAATCAGAAATGAAAAAGGAGACATAACAACAGATCCTGAAGACATCCAAAACACCATCAGATCCTTCTACCAAAGGCTATACTCAACAAAACTGGAGAACCTGGATGAAATGGAGAAGTTCCTAGACAGATACCAGGTACCAAAGTTGAACCAAGATCAGGTTAATGATCTAAACAGCCCTATATCCCCCAAAGAAATAGAAGCAGTCATTAATAGTCTCCCAACCAAAAAAAGCCCAGGACCAGATGGGTTTAGTGCAGAGTTCTATCAGACCTTCAAAAAAGATCTAATCCCAGTTCTTCACAAACTATTCCACAAAATAGAAACAGAAGGTACTCTACCCAACTCATTCTATGAAGCCACAATTACTCTGATACCTAAACCACAAAAAGACCCAACAAAGATAGAAAACTTCAGACCAATATCCCTTATGAATATTGATGCAAAAATCCTCAATAAAGTTCTTGCTAACCGAATCCAAGAACACATCAAAACAATCATCCATCCTGACCAAGTAGGTTTCATCCCAGGGATGCAGGGATGGTTCAATATACGGAAATCCATCAACGTAATCCAGTATATAAACAAACTCAAAGACAAAACCACATGGTCATCTCGTTAGATGCAGAAAAAGCATTTGACAAGATCCAACACCCATTCATGATAAAAGTCTTGGAAAGATCAGGAATTCAAGGCCCATACCTAAACATGATAAAAGCAATCTACAGAAAACCAGTAGCCAACATCAAAGTAAATGGTGAGAAGCTTGAAGCAATCCCTCTAAAATCAGGGACTAGACAAGGCTGTCCACTTTCTCCATACCTATTCAACATAGTACTTGAAGTCCTAGCCAGAGCAATTCGACAACAAAAGGAGATCAAAGGGATACAAATTGGAAAAGATGAAGTCAAAATATCCCTTTTTGCAGATGATATGATAGTATATATAAGTGACCATAAAAATTCCACCAGAGAACTCCTAAACCTGATAAACAGCTTCGGTGAAGTAGCTGGATATAAAATTAACTCAAACAAATCAATGGCCTTTCTCTACACAAAGAATAAACAGGCTGAGAAAGAAATTAGGGAAACAACACCCTTCTCAATAGTCACAAATAATATAAAATATCTTGGCGTGACTCTAACTAAGGAAGTGAAAGATCTGTATAATAAAAACTTCAAGTCTCTGAAGAAAGAAATTATAGAAGATCTCAGAAGATGGAAAGATCGCCCATGCTCATGGATTGGCAGGATCAACAGTGTAAAAATGGCTATCTTGCCAAAAGCAATCTACAGATTCAATGCAATCCCCATCAAAATTCCAACTCAATTCTTCAACGAATTAGAAAGTGCAATCTGCAAATTCATCTGGAATAACAAAAACCCTAGGATAGCAAAAACTCTTCTCAAGGATAAAAGAACCTCTGGTGGAATCACCATGCCGGACCTAAAGCTCTACTACAGAGCAATTGTGATAAAAACTGCATGGTACTGGTATAGTGACAGACAAATAGACCAATGGAATAGAATTGAAGACCCAGAAATGAACCCACACACCTATGGTCACTTGATCTTCGACAAGGGAGCTAAAACCATCCAGTGGAAGAAAGACAGCATTTTCTACAAATGGTGCTGGCACAACTGGTTGTTATCATGTAGAAGAATGCGAATCAATCCATTCCTATCTCCTTGTACTAAGGTCAAGTCTAAGTGGATCAAGGAACTTCACATAAAACCAGAGACACTGAAACTTATAGAGGAGAAAGTGGGGAAAAGCCTTGAAGATATGGGCACAGGGGAAAAATTCTTGAATAGAACAGCAATGGCTTGTGCTGTAAGATCAAGAATTGACAAGTGGGACCTCATGAAACTGCAAAGCTTCTGCAAGGCAAAAGACACCATCAATAAGACAAAAAAACCACCAACAGATTGGGAAAGGATCTTTACCTATCCTAAATCAGATAAGGGTCTAATATCCAATATATATATAAGGAACTCAAGAAGGTGGACTCCAGAAAGTCAAATAACCCCATTAAAAAATGGGGATCAGAACTGAACAAAGAATTCTCACCTGAAGAATACCAAATGGCAGAGAAGCACCTGAAAAAATGTTCAACATCCTTAATCATCAGGGAAATGCAAATCAAAACAACCCTGAGATTCCACCTCACACCAGTCAGAATGGCTAAGATCAAAAATTCAGGTGACAGCAGATGCTGGCGAGGATGTGGAGAAAGAGGAACACTCCTCCATTGTTGGTGGGATTGCAAGCTGGTACAACCACTCTGGAAATCAGTCTGGCAGTTCCTCAGAAAATTGGACATAGTACTACCGGAGGATCCAGCAATACCTCTCCTGGGCATATATCCAGAAGATGTCCCAACCGGTAAAAAGGACACATGCTCCACTATGTTCATAGCAGCCCTATTTATAATAGCCAGAAGCTGGAAAGAACCCAGATGTCCCTCAACAGAGGAATGGATACAGAAATTATGGTACATTTACACAATGGAGTACTACTCAGCTATGAAAAAGAATGAATTTATGAAATTCCTAGCCAAATGGATGGATCTGGAGGGCATCATCTTGAGTGAGGTAACACAATCACAAAGGAACTCACACAATATGTATTCACTGATAAGTGGATATTAGCCCAAAACTTAGGATACCCAAGATATAAGATACAATTTGCTAAACGCATGAAACTCAAGAAGAATGAAGACCAAAGTGTGGACACTGTACCCTTCTTAGAATTGGGAACAAAACACCCATGGAAGGAGTTACAGAGACAAAGTTTGGAGCTGTGATGAAAGGATGGACCATCTAGAGACTGCCGTATCCAGGGATCCATCCCATAATCAGCCTCTAAACGCGGACACCATTGCATACACTAGCAAGATTTTGCTGAAAGGACCCAAAGATAGCTGTCTCTTGTGAGACTATGCAGGGGCCTAGCAAACACAGGAGTGGATGCTCACAGTCACCTATTGGATGTATCACAGGGCTCCCAATGGAGAAGCTAGAGAAAGTACCCAAGGAGCTAAAGGGATCTGCAACCCTATAGTTGGAACAACATGATGAACTAACCAGTACCCCGGAGCTCTTGTCTCTAGCTGCATATGTATCGAAAGATGGCCTAGTCGGCCATCACTGGAAAGAGAGGCCCATTGGACTTGCAAACTTTATATGCCCCAATATAGGGGAATGCCAGGGCCAAAAGAATGGGAATGGGTGGGTAGGGAAGTGGGGGGCACTATGGGGGACTTTTGGGATAGCATTGGAAATGTAATTGAGGAAAATATGTAATAAAAAATATTAAAAATTTAAAAAAAAATAAAAAAATTAAAAAAAAAAGAAAGACCCTTCCTCAACCAACAACCAAAAGAAGTTTGTTCTCTGATCCCCACCATACACATTAATAATTATTATTATTATTTAAAGATAAAAATGACTCACAGGGAGAAAAGAAAGAAACAAAGAAAGAAAGAGAGACTTGGGCGAAGAATAACTGAACAAGAAAGGATGGGAGAAAAGAAAAAAGGATTAGACCAGTGAGGAAACCATGAGGAGGAAGGAACAGAGGAGAGTGGAAACAATATTTTAAAAGTCAAATGGTGTTCAAAAACCTTTCCTTGAATTGATTTCTGTCAAGGCCACCTGCAGACAGTCCTTACACTTGTAGAGTCAGATGTCACTCTTGAGTTTAAGCACAGCACTCACAGTTCTGACAGCAATTCTACAGCACATTTAGAACCATTTGTAAAGGTGACACTGGGAAAATACATTTTCAAACCATAAAATGAGAGTGAGTATTGTGGATCCATGGGATGCCTGGTCTGCTGTGCAGGGATGCTCTCACCATGTCAACACTGTTCGCAGCTCTCATAGGGACCAAGCTGGCTACTGTCCTACCAAAGGAACTGCACACCTATGTCAGGATGTAAACCCATCTGCTCCAGAAGGCATTGGACAACAACTGGCTTCTTCCTCAGGGACATCTCTTCCTTTCAAAATAGCACAGTCCTGGTATATTTATGTCACAATGAATGGTGTCTTCCTCCATCACTCAATGGATATGTGTGTGTGTGTGTGTGTGTGTGTGTGTGTGTGTGTGTGTGTGTGATAATATTTGGATCTGTATACATATCCTAAACTGAAAAGAGTGTGGCTATTTATGAGCATATGGATGTATGCACATTTGCAAGCAAACACACTGAATTTTTTTATCATGTTCTCATCCAATAAAACTATGGTTAAAAAATATATAAGAGAACATTTTTCTTCTCCATAAAACAATTCAATATTTGTTTTCATACACAAAGCAACTCTTGTGTAGCCAAAGGTAGCCATCTTGGACTCATGGAGAAATGTCCAAAGTAATACTTCCTAAATGCTATTTAACATTCTAATGGACATTGCATTTTTAGGTATCCAAAAGGAATGACAGAAGATAGTTGATGGCACATTATTTTAGAGGGAGAAAAACTATCAAAATGTTTCTGACTGTAGCCACAATAAAATACTAATGAAGCAGAGGAGCAGATGGAAATTGCAAAGCCTGTGCAATGTCAAAGCCCAAAACATGGTGATTTGTTAAATTGCAGGGTTCTTTCCCCTGAGACAGGAGCTGCAGTTTGCTGATAACTCAACAACTGGGATTATTACTGTAACGCAGCAACGCCATTTTCCTCCCGAACCCTGCATGAACTAATTAATTACATAGCTTTGGTTACTAAGTAAGAACCAAGCTTTGATATCCAATTTCCAAAGACTGAACTTCATAAACTGTCAGAAGAACAGATTTTTCCTAATTGTGTTCTGACTATTTTTAATAAGTACAAAGACTACTATCAATTGCCATAAGACAATTTTAAGAAAAACCTACATTCTGTTTTGACCATTTGGAAGAGTTCTCCTTTTTTCCAAGACACCCCCCCTTCTTTTTAAATCCTGGATATAGCAACTTCTTTAGTGACTGGCAATCTATCATGTTGCGTGGCTGTTCTAAGTATAATGTAAGCATCAGGAGGCCAAGAGGCTCCTAAAAGGGTTTTATAATGGTGCCAGCTGGGCATACCAGGCTAGATGGGTGAAATATAATTTCTTCCATCATCCATATTGTCCTTTCTGTTCGAAACAAAATTCCCCACTCTATTTGTCAATAAATAAGTAAAATTTCAGAAGCCTCCAGAGTGCAAGCAAGTGGGAAATAAAGCTCTGTCCATTGTAAGAGAAAAGAATTGCCTTTGTTAGGTGGTTTTCCCCTAGAAGCAATTAAGTATTAGAAACAAGACTGACCCCTGGAGGCCCAGTGAAAATTGGGAAGGAAACCTGGAGCCTGAGTCTCCTGCACTTTGTGAGGCCTTTCCTCTGTCATCATGTCTTGCCATCTTCTCCCAATGTCTTCTGCTGCCACAGAAACAATCCCTTTCCTACCAGTGGAAGAGAACCCCCATAGTACCCAGGGACTAAACTACCAACCAAAGAGTACACATGGAGGGACCCATGGCTCCAGCCGCATATGTAGCAGAGGATGGCCTTGTCAGGCATCAATGGGAGGAGAGGACCTTGGTCCTATAAAGGCTTGATAATCCAACCTTTATAGGACCAGCGTAGGGGAATGCCAGCGAGGCAGGAGTGGGTGGGTAGGAGGGTGGGGGAACATCCTCATAGAAGCAGAGCAAGGGGCATGGAATAGGGGGTTTCCAGGAGGAAATTGAGAAAGGAATGCCTATCTATGTGCTTTGGGATGATTGTACCGGGGTAACCAATACAATGTTGCTAATAAGCAAACTGTATAGGGCCATTGAGTTAATAATGATGGAAGAGCTAAAACATGTACACATATATTTAAATTGTTAAATCATTTGTAAACGTTTATTTAAGACGCACTTATACTAGTGATACCAAAAGAGTTCTAAACTAGAATATTGAGTAAAGGCAAGCAACTAAATAAAATATAGCTATAATGTAGCAGTGTTGGAGGAGGACAAAAAATACCTAAAATAATATTTTTATAAATATAAGCATAGATGAATAGTATTGGTTTACTTATTTTAAATGGCAAGGCACCAGTATTCTCTAAGATGGATTTGGATGTATAGGAGCTGGGCAGGGAAGATTTAGGCACACATAATTAGCTAACAGTATAACCTGAGAAAATTTACTCTTCTTTGGATGCTTCTACAATCTGGAGATTAGAAAAATGCCTGCCTGGTAGAGACACTGTGTGAATTAAATGAGTTAGCAAAAAAAGCAGTTGCCTCACAATTCAGCAATGTTCTAGATGCTCTATCTTACATCGTTGAGTATGCAGATGCTAGGACTAATATATCCAATTCACAGGTCAAGAAAATGAGACTCACGGATGGTAAGGTAATTCACCAATATCTTAGAAAAATCTAGAGATTCAGGGACAAGGACGGTCTCCATGGGCAAGTGTCTAAGGTAGAATGACTACATTTTCAATCCAAAACTATTCCCTGAAGTCCATGTATCCTCTTATATTATAGGGGAAATAAACTTGAATCATATTAGGGTTATATATCATTGCCAACTTGACCAATTTGGAATCCCCTAGGAGATTGTTGGATACTCCTGTGGATGCTGTTAGCGTGTTTCAAAAGACAATTAACTGAGGGGAAGAAGACACACTTGACTACAGAAGAACTAATCCATTTTTCTGGGACCTGGACAGAACATAGTGGCAGGAGTTCGGGCATGAGGTAGTTTCCTGAGTGCTGCCACTTGACTGTTCCAGCTTTCTCTCCACCGTGATGTGAGCTCACTGTGCACTACACTCTTTAATGATCCCTATAAAACCAAATACATTTTCACTCCATCAAATGCTTTTGTTGAGGTGTTAGATCACAGAAGTAGCCCCACTAAGAGAGATCCACCGTCTAGGACTTGAGGCTTAAGATTACATTGCTCCAGGATCTAATTAAACAGAGTGGATAGTGTTCCTGTCTATCAAGTTCAAAATCTGAGAATGAGTGTAAATCTCCCTTTTGCCAAAAGTGGTATGACAGATGGAAAAACTGATTCTAATACTTTGCCTCATGTGAATTTATGGTGGAAAGATGTAATGTGTCACCCTTTAGCTTTGGGGTTGTCTGTGTGAATTGTTTTGCATCATGGAATGTGGATCATTGTAATTGGCTCAGAGGTTTTAACTGAACTTGTTTAATGCAGTTGGTTTTATCTCCTTGCACATGTGTTAATGTGGCAAGAAAACATCCCAGATGCTTACAGCTCCTGTAGAACCAGACAAGCGGAATAGACATGAATTGGACTCAGGCCAATTCCAACCTAAATATGCTTCACACCAAATACAGAATTATCATGAGTGGAAAAACAGTACATAGGCTCTAAACTACTGGACCATTGCTAGTTTGTTGTCATTATTGTTACAGAGCATTGTGGTGCCTTTGTAGACAGATACAACTGGTCATTCATGTATAATCAATTTTCCTTTCATACTTCTGAAAGGGCTGCTCTTTCCCTGCTAGGACTAGAAGCTTTAGCTCTGCATTTAATCAATATGAAAAGAGGGTCGCTTATTGTGCTCTCTGCATACAGCATCACCTCACATATCAATCTGGGGGACTGAAGTCTTTCCACAGCCCACAGCCGGCTTTTGCCACACTTATTCTCTTACTCCAAAGTCTTCAATGGCTTCCTTGTATAGAATGCTTTCACACTGCTCCAGGTTTAACCAGTGCCTTCTCCCTTAAACATATGTTAAAGTTCACACTCACTGTGCTGTACCTGGAACATTTTCTAGCAGACTATCATTTCCATATCCTCTTATCCCTGTGTTGGATTTTACTACAACTTAAATTCCTCCTTGAGCCGAGCTGTTCCCTTCTTACAGTACCATCTGTTTGGCACACACCTCACCCCTCCCATTGATGATTGACTGAATACATCATATTCTTTCCTAAGCTCTTAAAAGTCCACCCTCCATTTTCATAACCATCGTGGTTGTTTGCTCCCAGGGAAGGCTACAGGCATATGGGCTCTGAGTATTTATCAGTGTTATCTTGACTATACAAAGAAAGTTATTTAATTCCTGAATCTGTTCTGTGATACACTACTGCCACCACACAGTTAGGCTTTGAGATTGTCAGGGTACAATATGGTTTTATTTCACTCCCATGTCACAGAATGTGTCAGTTAGGATTCTGGTCCATGTGGTGGCTACCTAGGGACTTATGCTCAAAGAAGCTTCACCACAGCACTGTATTTACAATTTCACATGGAAAAAAAATGTAGGAGCAGGTAAATGACTCCCAGACCCACACGTTTAACCCCCTAGTTTATATGAATCCTAACAAAACTTTACCTACCAATCTAGATAGACAAAATCAATTACCACCTAATAAGTGACAGGTGAATATTTTTATTCATGAAGTGTTGCTAGAAGGAAAGTATTGTGATATAGTTAGCTAAGAAAATAAAATTCCCTTGAAGTTGGGCAGCTTGACAAAGATGTCATAGCTAATATATATAATATATATATGTATATATATATTAAAATTTAAAACCAAGACTTCATATCCCCCAACCTTTTATTTAAAATGTAGCACTTGAGGATTAGAAAAAAAGCATATCTACCAACAATGAAAAAAAAAAGGCTATAAATTTGAAAACATGCAAGAACGATATGGGATGGTTTTGGGGGTGGGGAGTGAAAGGGAATGATGTGATTTTTATTGTAATCTCAAAAAGTAAAACAAGTATATGTTATAAGATATTGTAAGGAATGAAGCACACCAATACAGGGAGAGCTGGGTAGAAAGATATCTTCTGCTATTACTTCTCCAAAGAACTTTTCCTTTGGGTGTATGAAGAATACTCAAAACAAATTCTATTTGAATGACCCAGATCTGATATACTGAGAACTAAGTAGCACAAATATACACTAGAGCCTCATTTTTCATAGTTTCTGCATTCAAAACTCTTATGTACTCACTGAAAGCAATCAATGATCCCAAGCTCATAGAACCTTCACAGTCATTCACAGGGATAGAAGCAGTAATGAAACTCTGGAATGTCATAAAGTGCAGATTTCAAGCTGAAATAAAACAAGGGAGTACTCTGTCTTCTTGTCTGATACACCACACTATAACGGGGTTTCTTCCTCTCCATTTGCTCCAAGCCACTTTTTTTTTCACTATTGCACTTTTGCTTGTTCTTTTGCTTTACAGTGGCCTTCTGCATAGTGCTAAACACTTTTTAGTGTTTTCAAGCCCAGGAACATTAACTGTGTCTCATGAGAAAAATGCATGGTTTGGATGAGCTGCAGTCACTCACAGGTCACAATGCTGTGAGTTTAACAGTCATAACTCAACAGCCTGGCACATCCAAAAAGAGATAGAACTTTCGACTTCCTCTGTGAAGTTGGTGAGAAATAGCCATAGAAGGTGAAAAACTAAAAAGCTCTGGGAAGATAGTAAGGAAGGTACATTTGTTCGTGTCTAATATGGCCACTAACTAGATAATTGTTCTAAAATTGAAAGCCAGGGAAGTTTATTGTCCTCTTATCCAGAACCAGAAAAAACAAACAAACAAATAAACAAACAAAACGTCAAATCATTCTCACCTAGTTCCAGCTGATTTGCATGTTTCAAAAAACGATGTGGCATGAAAAATAAATAAATTTGCAGTTTCTGAAGGTTCAAAACATTGCAAAAGACGTTTTGTATGATTTTGACAAATGCTATACAGTAAAGGTTTATAGGAAAGAGCAGGTTTTCATCTGTGATGAAACTAGCTCATCTCATAAGCACACTGCTATAAGAACTCAATTAACACAAACAGCACAAATGGTCAAATGTTGCAGAGGAGCATACAAGAACCTATCTCTATCTTCCTCTAAGGAGCCATGGTTCAATATTTGCTAATTCTCTGCTATGCGTGATTTTACAAAGCAAATATCTGCTTGGAATAATGACAATTGTCTTAGTTTGAAATAGAATGCCCCCATAAGCTCATGTAGTTGATCTCTTGGTCTCCAGCTGTGGGCACTGTTTGGAAAGATTTAAGAGGTTGGACCTTGTTGGAGGACGATATTACTGGAGGTGGGCTTTGAGAGTTTAAAGACTCAGACATTTCCAGATGCTTTCTCCACTTTGTTTTTGCAGTTCAAGATGTGAGCTCTCAGCATTCTGTTCCTGATAGCATAGTACCACTGTGAACCTTAAGCCCAAATAAACACTTTCTTCCTTAAAGTAGCCTTGATCATGGCATCTTATCAACAGAAAAACAGCTCTCTCTCTCTCTCTCTCTCTCTCTCTCTCTCTCTCTCTCTCTCTCTCTCTCTCTCTCTCTCTCTCACTCTCTCTCTCCCTCTCTCCCTCTCTCTTTCTGAGTGTGTGTGTGTGAATATTTCAAATGCATTTTTAAAATTCCCATTTTTTCTATTGTTTACTTCATTTTCTTAATGTTTTGTGTTTCATTTTTATCATATCTTATTTAGCAAAATTGGAAAGTGATTTGGCACTTATTGTGCTCCTCAACTAACTATTATAATTGAGGAAGGAACTCGTCAGTGTTCAGGAGTAGCAACAAAAATATATTCCTTAAGTTAGAAACTGGATTTTTCCATATTTTGCAATCAAATTTCTTTTCACATCATGTTTTATGTGTGTTAGCACTAAACATAATTAAGTGTCTCCTCCTATTCATACAAACCTATTCTCTTTTATACTTTAAGAATTGGTGCTGCAGAGATGGCTCCATGGTTAAAAATACCTGTTCTTCCAGAGAAACCTCATTTGATACCCAATACCCACATTCTTGCTCAAAACCACCAATAAATTCAGTTTTATGGTATCCAAAAGCTTCATCTGCCCTCTATGGACACCAGGCACATGATGCACAAACATGCAAATACCCTCAAAAATATAAATAAAATAATCTGAACCAAACAACTGAGAAGTATTATTTTTAATTGCCTTTTAATTTAAATTGAAGATTGAAAAGCAATAAAAAGGAAAACTTCTCCTTCACCTACATACAGATTTCCTATCTCCAGGCAACTGTTACTGCAATTTAATTGTTCTACTTGATTGCAAATCATAAGACACGAAGGAAGATGAATCTGTCACGGAGAATTACCATTAAAAAATCTTTAAGTACGCTTTCACAAACAAGTCAGGGATGTTATATTCTTAGATAAAAAGGAAACAAGCAGAGAAGACATCTTTGTGCTGCGAATCTGAGTGATGCAATCAGAGTAAAATTGCTATAAATGTATAGCATTTTTAGTAGTGAGAGAATGTCAACATGCCTTCTGAAATTAGAGTAGGAATTTCATATACATAAATGACTAGCAGTACATTCTAGCTTTGTGCTGAGACTGTAGAGAGCAAGGTTCAGAGATGCAAGATTGTAGGGAACAGGTACATTTGTGTGAGTGTAGAATTAGCTATAGAGCAGAATTCCGAGTGTTTCATTTGCATTACTGCAGTACCTTTCCAGCGCTTACCTTACGACTACGGACATTTGCTTCTAAGATTTCCAGAGCCCACTGTATATGCAAGTATACCTGGTCAGAAGTCTGAAGAAGAAACATTGCCTTCTTCCAACTGATCTCCATAAATGAATGCACCCTAAGCCCACAAAATTTTTTTAGTCAGTCCCTGGGATGTCCACCATCCTGGTCCCAATGTCTCCCAGTGGGTCTGAGATGTACATGCTCAGGTTTGATTCTCCCACACTTCCTTGGCCACTTTCCTCATTTACCTTCTTTCCTTCCCCCTCTCCTGTACTTCCATACATGGCCTGCCAATATTCTTTGTCTTTGGGTCTACTTCTGAATAAATCCAAATCATGAAGACAGGCTTTCCAGGCTCTAAATGAATTATACTATGATTATACAACTGTCTCGTATTCCCGAAGTTAAAAGCAAAGAAATGAAAACATCCCACTGTTAGTTTACACCTAGCAGTGTAGTGTCCTCTTCTAGAAACTATGTGTGGGGTGGGATGGGGGTGGTATATTACGTGTGGTGAGCATGTACATATGTTCTTGTGTGTGTTCATACATGGGATGAGCACAGTTCATTTCAGGAAACATTCTTTCAGCAGTCTCCAAATTTATTATTGAAGCAGCATCTCTCACTCTAACCAGGAGATCACCAATAGGTGAATTTTCTAGCCAGATTGCTGTGAGAATTCTTTGACTCCTCCTTCTCAGGATAGTCAGTTAACCACCATGATTACTGGCATTTATGTGGTTCTGTAAATACGAACTCTGATCATTCTCTCTTAGCAAGGGCTTTAATCACTCAGAGATCTCACTGGCTTCAAAACAATGATTTTTAAATATTAAGAATTAACTCAAAATCTTTACTGAACAGAAATTTTCATATAATAAATATTCTGATTATAATTTTTCCTTTACCCAATGCCTCCTCATCCACCTAATCCATATCCTTTATTTTTCTGAATCTTTAGAAAACAAACAAGCAAACATGCAAACTATAAAATAACATAATAAGGTAGAAAACCATTAAGTACAATTAACTTAGAATAACTACATACCCTCTTATTAAGCAGTTCCAACCATGTGTGGATACTCAATAGAATTACATACTTAGAATGTTAAACATGTCTAGAATTGCTACAAAAACACCATTAGTTAATATTACCAAAGGAGAAGGCTCAAATGCTTATAACCAAAGAGATAAATGTATGGGTGGTCCAAGGAAACTGAGTCACCACTACCTGCCACAACAAGAAATCGGTGTGTGTAAATACCACATTAAATAAAAGAATATAGAACCAGATCTACTGTAGTGTAAAATATTTAAAAAGCAGGATACGCCAGCCATGCAATGGTGGGATGGCCAGCCAGGCATTGGCAAGCATGCCCTGTTCTCATCTTTGCAGTCTCTCTGAACCAGAGCTCCAAAATCTTTCTACCTACTTGCTAAGTTCCCACTGGTGGGTCGTTGCCACCCTTCCAAAGTCCCAAGGCCTTTTGGAGTACACTTCTTGAAAAGCCATGCTTTGCCGCAATACCTTTCTCTCTGGAACCCAAGTAGAGTTACTGCATGAAGGAAACCAGACAAATTTAGTTCAGAATCAACAGGTAACTCAATCGCTGGTCACAGCAACTAGCATCCTAATTTGTAAGCCATTCTAAATTAAATCCTACAGTAGCAGATCTCAGCGGATCCACCACCTGAACCAGGGGTCTCTGGTACCTATATCTTGGCCTGCACCTGTCCCCCATCCAAAAAGTAAGTCCCTTGCCCTCTTCTCTCTGATCCAGAAGCCCTGCCTACTTCTCACCCAGTGACCAGTCCCCTGAAACCTTTATTCATAAGGGGAAGGTTCCGACACACTCTACTCCTTTGACCAAGACTACATAAGCAATACAAATTAATATACATTTAAGTCAAGTAATATTTCTTTCTTTCTTTTTTTTTCTTTTCTTTTTTTTTGTTTTTTTTTTTTTGTTTGTTTGTTTTTTTTTGTTTTTTTCGAGACAGGGTTTCTCTGTAGCCCTGGCTGTCCTGGAACTCACTTTGTAGACCAGGCTGGCCTCGAACTCAGAAATCCGCCTGCCTCTGCCTCCCAAGTACTGGGATTAAAGGCGTGTGCCACCACGCCCAACAAGTAATATTTCTTATTCTAAGACCTGTCCTCTGCTCTGTAACCAGTGCACTGCTTATACTATTAGCATCCATAGGTACAGGCAGGTGTTTAGGATTAAGTCATTTTAGCCTCTGTTGAAGTGTTGTTCTTCTTGAGAGGAGTGGTGACATGAATGTATAAGTCAGTGTTACTTTAGTATGAGCTGGATCCCTGGGAGGGACTATAACTCGGGATCTTCACACTCCTATACAAACATGCACATATGCTCTGTGTGCTTATCTGTTCTGGTGTTTTGTGCTTGGGACAACTGTACATTACAGTTTCACTCTAGCCTTTATAAATGGCCTGTATGGGTGTCTCATTCACTTTTAGCTTTATATTTTGAAACTATATTACAGTTACAACATCCCTTCCATTTCCTTCATCCAGACTTTCCCATATACTCACCCCCTGCTATCCTTTAAATCCATGGTCTCCTTTTCACTAATTGTTATTGCATGCATATATGTATTTGATAAGCAACATGAAGTAGGAGAATCAGAGATATATCTATAGATGAAATGTGTTTCCATGGAAAGCATGAAACTTTAGGAAAACAGTAGTATGTTCAAAGCTGGGTTCTACTTTAGACTACTAAGATTATAGGCTAATGTATGGAAATATTCAAATCTAAAGTTCCACGTATAAATAGGAACTGCCACCACCTTATGTGATGTGTGTGTGTGTGTGTTGTACTTACCTAAGGCACTTTTTTGCCATAAAACTAACTCTTCACACTAACTCTATACTCTAACTCTAGTATACAAAAAAGAGCATTCCAGAGTCTATTTTCTCCTCTCATTTCTTCTCAACTCTTCTACTTTTCCAACCTTAGTCTCTCTCTGTCTCTCTGTCTCTGTCTCTCTCTGTATGTCTCTGTCTCTCTGTCTCTCTGTCTCTCTGTCTCTCTGTCTCTCTCTCTCTCTCTCTCTCTCTCTCTCTCTCTCCCTCGCTCGCTTGCTAGTTTGCTCAAACTTTTGAAAAGAAATGCATGAGACAGGTTTACAGAGTGCTAGCCAAGATAGCTATTCATAGGAGCATGCTTCATTCAAAAGAGAGAACCCCCTAGCTCCCCATCTTTGTCACTTACATTGGTCTAAGCCATTGTTCACTTTAGCACTCTATCAGTCCAGTCACCACATGACAGACTCCATTCTACAATCTGTCTTCCTTGTTGCCTCAAATGATGATGTTCACTTTCCTTCTGCCTCATCAACTCACCCTTTCATCTTTGTGTCAATGGAAAACTTATCTTTTCCTCCTTTTGCTTCCATGGCCTATGCATCCCCAGCTTAATCTCCTCCTTTTATGATTCTTTTTGGTATCTTAATTGTTTAACCTACTGTGCCCCTTGGGGAGTACAGGTGCGCAGCAGATGCTAGACTAAATGGAAGTAATTTGTGAATGATGGACTATATTTTCATCATAATCTATCTACAGTTGAATGATATTTTCCTAAAGGGTTCTGGCCCTGGCACTTTGATGAAAGTTACAATTTATTGAACACTTTATCAGCATATAATCTACTGTAGCCTCCTTCAGCCTTGAAGCAGGCTGATCCAGACTTTAACCTTGCTGCCACTAAGAAGGAGATTAGCTAGGATGGAGCCTTCTGACCTTGATGGCTCTATTTGCTCTTCTCCAAGACTCTGCTTCCTGCTGAAAGGTCCTAGAGACATTCTGGAGACAGACATATCCTGTAGATCACCTACGGGCTGGCTACAGACACCAAGAATGGGTTAGCGGGGGATGGGCTTACCCTCTTTATAAGCACAAACTTTCAGTAAACTTCAGAGGCTTTGAACAGAAAGGTTTGTCTTGGCCTTATTCTTTTCTCACCTTCTGATCTCTTTCAGCCCCAGCCCGCCTTTCAGGGAAACCCAGTTCATGTGGCCTCAGGCGGCTACAATTTACAGCTATAACAAATACATAGATTGCTAATGTATGATCTGATGAATTTTCACAAACTGAGCTTAATTACCGAGCTGATATCTAGATCATGCAGGAGTATCAACCACTGTTTCATTTCTCCTTCCTTCTCATCCCTCTAAAAAGTAACCACTACCTTGATTCCTAATGTAATAAATTTGTTTCCAAATTTTATATGAATTAACTCATATGTAGTTTATTCTTTTGTCTGGAACCATTCATTGACTATAGTGTTTTGTTATGTAAATATACTTCTGTTTGTTGTACTGGCTAAAGTTTACTCATTTCTACATATTGTGTATTTGTGTGTGTGTGTGTGTGTGTGTGAACCATGATATGAATTCCTATAGATGTCTTTTTGCATATATGTGTTTGACTGGATATTTGCTAGATCATAAAGTATCCATAACCTCAACTTTTGTAAACTGTCAATTTCCAAAGCAGTCAGATCATTTTAAATCTCTGCAATATAGTATAAGAATTCCCATTGTTCTAAATCTACAACGGTATTATCATGAAGTTTACTTAGCATTTTATCATTCTGCTCTTATTCTCGGATTTATTTATTTATTTATTTATTTATTTATTTATTTATTTTTGTATTCCATTTTGGTGAGTGCAGAGCTGTGTATCATCGTGGTGTTAAATTGAATTTTCCAGGTGATGAATGCAGCCTCCTTCACATGCTTGTCACACATTTGAGTATTATGTCACATAAAGTCCCAATTAACTCCTTTGGGAATTGTAGCCTTTTACATGTAACATTTTATAGAAAACTATGCAGAATAGGAGGATTAGTTGCATTTTTACAACTATAGACAGTGGCCATTAATACTATCTTGAATTGCCTATAGTATCTCTGAGTAACTTAATTCTGTTCATTAAGTGCATTCCCTATCATTTTTCTTTTTTTTTTAATTAGATATTTTCTTCATTTACATTTCCAATGCTATCCCAAAAGTCCCCCATACCCTCCCTCCCACTCCCCTACCTACCCACTCCCACTTCTTGGCCCTGGCGTTCCCCTGTACTGGGGCATATAAAGTTTGCAAAATCAATGGGCCTCTCTTTCCACTGATGGCCTACTAGGCCATCTTCTGATACATATGCAGCTAGAGACACGAGCTCCAGGGGTGCTGGTTAGTTCATATTGTTTTTCAAAGCAATAGACAGAGACTCAGAAACCTAGTTTTGGTTAACTAAAAATCTCTAACTAGAATAAATATCTCACTCTTCGTCCTTATCTGAAAATGTGAAAATATTAAACCCAATATTGTCCAACACTAACATTTCATAAAACACTAGTATACATATCTCTAAATAGGTGAAGGGCAGTTCTCCACTGGATCCTTCCCCTCAGAGATCAGGACCCCTGTTCAAGAAGGGGAGGAAAGACTATAGAAACCAGAAGAGATGGTGAATACCAGAAGAACATGGTCCATTGAATCAACTAAGTAGGGCTCATATGGCCCACAAAGACAAACAGCAAGCACAAGGCCTGCTTAGTTCTGCACCAGATCCTCTACATATATGTTGCTTTAGCTTGGTACTCTTGTGAGACTCCTAACAGTGGTGGCAGCTGTATTTCTGAATCTTACCTATTCTTCAGACTCTTTCTTTTATTGGGTTGCCATGTCCAGTCTCAATATTAGGGTGTTTGGTTGTCTCATGTCTTTTTTTTTTCTCTTGTCAGACTATTATTTTTTGGAGAGCTGATCTTTTCTGAATAGTAAAATGAGGGGCAGTGGTTCTTGGAAAGAGGGGAAGTAGAGGGAGCTAGAAGTAGAGGGAGAAGAAACTATAGTGGGAATGTATTGTTTGAGAGAAGAATCTAATTTCAATTTAAAAGTTTAAAAGCAATAAGAAAAAGGGAATACTATGCAATTAAAATAACTCTCTGTTCAAATTACTGACCCTCTGTATACCTGAAGGCTTGATGCCCCAGTGTAGAGGAAGGCCAGTGTGGTGAGGTGGGTGTGATTAGGTGGGTGGGGAGGCACCTTCATAGAAGCAGGGGGAGGTGGAATGGGATAGGGGGTTTCCGGAGGGGAAACTGAGAAAGGGGATAACATTTGAAATGTAAATAAATAGCATATCCAATAATAAAACAAGAAAAAATAACTCTCTCAGATGCTTACGTTTTTAAAAAAGCAAGATATTTTAACTGCAGTTTCACAATGTTATTTCAGTGTAAAGTTCAACAACAGATATACTGGATCACATCACTTAATAATTGATAAAATATAATACAAATTGTTTTGTGTAAACTACCTCATCTCAACCCAAAGATGCTATTATTACTATTTTACAGATAAATAAAAAGTATGACTTGGTTTTCCCAGCAGAATAGTTAAGAAGGAAAACAGCTAGAAACTCTGGAGTTATAATTTAAAATCCCACCTGCTTTCAAATTTCCTATTTCCCTCATAGAAAATGAGTAAGTCATGAAGCAAATGTCCCCAAACCACCACTGCTATGTGACTTCAGTCAGACTTTGTAATGTTGTGTGTGCCTTGCTTTTCCCATGTATCAAAGATGAAAACCTGAGATTACAAGCATGAACACATACTGAAATGTACAAAGTGACAAATAGAGTCAATGACCTCTATTCTGATGGGATAAGAAGTTATACTTTTAGTCTGAGCTAATTATTGTAGTCATTGCTCTATTAGATACCAATTGTTTCTCATGCTTTCACACACTGTTCCCAGCCAGCCACCTGCCAAAAGAAATAAGAGAACATAATCTAATTGGAAGACTTGGACACTGGGGCCAATTATAGTAAGCTATAGAGGGCTAGTACAGCCAAGTACAACTGGAAGCAGGAGAAAGTGCACTTCTTTTCTGCATTGAAAGCGAATACTTTTTTTTTTCTTATTGCTTTAACCAGAGAGAGGTTAAGGTACACAGACTGGGACATTAAGCTCATTCTCAGCCAATTCTAACTGAAAACAATCTCTGGGACTATCTCATATGTCTTCTGACAGAGGGGCATCCAATGGGGAGATTATGTCTGTTATCAAGGAAAGCAATGAACTTTCCATTTACATTGGACATTTATAATCTGATGAGAGAAAAGGTACATTTATCTAGTCTTTTAAAAAGGAAAAGGAAACCTTACAAATCTGTCCATTATACCTGCTGAGAATCTAAAGTGAGGTCAAGACAAAAACAGATTATATTTGATAGTGTTAATAAGAGTTTATTGCAAGCCCGCTAGCCAGCTCTCCCTCTGTAGATTTCTGAACGGCTTTGGAAGCTGGGCTATTCTTAGAGTAATGAGAAAGAGCCTTATCTCACACCATAGGAAATTTAAGATCCCCACGTCTTTCAAAGTCTTATTGATGCTCTCTAGCATGAAAAAAGCCAGGGTGATTATTGTCACAAATACCTGGGCAATGTGTGGCTATAGGAGGAACTCTGAGATGCAAGGACATGCTTTTTCCAGAATGCCATTTGTAAAAGCACACCAAAGGACTGCTGTGTCTGTTTCCACAATTAAACTGCTATTGGAGACATTATCGGAATTAGTGACTTAGTGCTATGTAATACAAGTGCTAAACATTTATTCTATTTTAAATAATAATGAATCTAACAAAAATATATTAAGAGCCCAAAACGCATTAGTGAATTGTTAGAACATAGGTGGCAGAAGCCAAGAGAATGACCAGGTAAGAAGCAAGAGGAATAGCAATAGTCTCCTGTCTATAAAACTCCAAAACAGGACACTACCTTTATAATGTACACAGATGTATTATTTCATTGGGTTTATGCTGTACTTGTGTGCATCTTTGGGTCCTGGAAGAGATCAGCTAATTGGCTAAGTTTAGATCATAGGTAGAATTCTTTCTCCAATAATTAAAACCATGTAGAAGACAGATGAAATGTGATGCTATTCTGCTTTAACAGTTGACATATGTTTCACATGACATTTCATTAATATTCCACCAAACTTCTATTTTGAACCTAATTCAAATCCATATGATGTATTTCTAAAGAAAACTAAAATTTGCAGGAAAATGGATGGGGTTGGAAAGTATAAGTGAAAAAATCCAAACACAAAAATACAAAACCACATGTTCTTTGCCATAGGCAGTCCCTGAACCCATTTCAAATGTATGTATTAATACGTGTAAACTGGGTAAAATACTATAAGGTGCAGAAAATGCATGTAAATGTGGGTAAAATACAATAAAGGAGATTTTAGATAAGAAAAAAAAAGTAGCTGATGAGGTGGATATGCCAAGCAAAGAAAGCATGATACAATACAAAAGAAAAGAGACTGGTGATTTAGGTAGATCTTGGAGTAGGGAAAATGGAGGGGAAAGAGAATCTATTAAGACACACTGCTAAAAATATTGTAAACAAAGACTTACCAAAGAAGAAGAATTACACACCAATTTCTCTTTTGAAAATTGATATGAAAATACTAAGAGAAAAATTTTACGCACAAACCAAATCTAAGAACACATCAAAACCATCATCCACCATGATTGAGTTGGCTTCCTCCCAGGGATACAGGGATGGATCCATCAATGTAATCCACCATATAATCAAACTGAAGGAAAAAACAAAACAAAACAAAACAACAATGATCATCTCATTACATGCTGAAAAAGCCTTCAACCAAATCCAACACCCCTTCAAGTGTAAAGTCTTGAGGAGATCATGGACACTAGGCTCTTACCTGAGCACAATAAACACAATAAACAGCAAGCTAATAACCAACATTACATTAATCAGTGACAATTTTAAAGCAGTTCTACTAAAATCAGGGACAAGGCTCCCCTCTGCTCCCCCCACCTCTCCCTCTCCCCCTCCCTCTCCCCCTCCCCCTCCTCTCCCCTTTCTCTCCCTCTCTCTCTCTCTCTCTCTCTCTCTCTCTCTCTCTCTCTCTCTATGTGTATGTGTATGGGTGTGTGTTTATTCAATATAGTACTTGAAGTTTTTTTTTTTTTTAACTGAGAATCTATTTTATTTCACATACAAGTGCTTAGGGAATAAATAACATGTTGGTGGAAGAAAGCAGGCATTTACACTTGGCTCCAGGTCAAGGGTGGTGTACTAGGGATCTGAGTCATCTTCAGAGAGAGGTGGAGTGGGCCCCTGGAGGGGCATCATTATTCATCCCTGACTGGTTTTTGTCCTCTCCTGAAGTGCTCTCCTCTTCTTTTTTTTTTTTAATTAGAAATTTTCTTTATTTACATTTCAAATGTTATCCCCTTTCCTATTTTTCCCTCCAATAATCCCCTAGCCTCTCCCCGCCTCACCCTCCTCCTCAATCCACCCACTCCTGCTTCCTGACCCTATAGGCATTCCCATATACTGGGGCATAGAACCTTCACAGGGCCAAGGGCCTACTTGAAGTTTAATATAAAACAATAAGACAACTAAAGGATATCTAGGGAATACAAATTAGAGAATAAGTCAGGGTGTCACTATTCTCAGATATGATAGTATACATAAATGATTCATAAAACTACCAAGAACTCCTATACCTGACAAACACCTTTAGCAAAGTGACTGGATACAAAATTAACTCAAATTCAATCAGTATCCCTCCTTCATACAAATGATAAATGGGCTTAGAAAGAAATTATGGAAACAACACCCTTAATAATAGCCACAAAAAATATATCTTGGTATAACTCTAACCAAGCAAGTGAAAAATCTTTATGACAAGAACATCAAGCACTTGAGAAAGGAATTGATGAATATATCAGAAGATATAAAGATCTCCCGTGTTCATGAATAGGTATGATTAACATAATAAAATTGGCCATCTTACCAATAGTAATAAATAGATTCAATGCAATTCCCATGAAAATTCCAACACAATTCTTTACATATCTTGAAGGAACAATATTCAACTGCATATGAAAACAAACAAACAAACAAACAAACAAAACAGGATAGCTAAAGCAAAAGCAATCCTGTACAATAAAAGAACTTTTGGAGGTATCACCATCCATGATGTCAAGCTATACTACAGAGTAATAGTAATGAAACCATATGGTACTGGCATAAAAACATACAAGTTGATCAATAGAATCTAATCAAAGACCCATAAAAAAACCCATATACCTACAGATACTTGATTTTTGACAAACAAGCCAAAACTATTCAATGGAAAAAGAAAGCATCTTCAACAAATGATGCCTGTCTAACTGGTTGTCTGCATCTAGAAAGATGCAAATAGATCCATATTTATCACCCTGCACAAAAGTCAACTCCAAATGGATCAAAGACATCAACATAAAACTGGATACACTAAATCTGATATAAGAGAAAGTGGGGAACAGCCTTGAATCCATTGACACAGGAGACAATTTTCTGAGCAGAGCACTAACAACTCAGACACTAAGATTAACAATTAATGAATGGGATCTCATGAAACTGAAAAGTTTCTGCAAGGCAAATGGGACAAAGCAGCAGTCTATAGAATGGGAAAAGAGCTTCACTAACCCTAAATCCAAAAGAATGCTAATATCCAAAATTCTCAAATGGCCAAGAAGCAGTTAAAGAAAAGTTCAATTCCCTTAGTCATCATGAAAATCCAAATCAAAATGACTGTGAGATTCCATTTTATATACTTCAGAATGGCTAAAACCCTAGGACAATGTAAACTCCCAGGAATCTATGAAGGTTACCCAAGCTAAGACACTAGCAATAGAGGATAGAAAACTTGAAATGGCCACCTTCTGTAACTAGGTAAGACTTCCAATGGAGAGATGGGAACACCAAAACTCATCCCCATATTTATCCTGCTTAAAAGGTATGCAGGAAGAAAGTTGGATCAGAAATATAGGGGATCCCCAACCAATGACTGACATAACTTGAGTGCCATGCCAAGAGAAAGAGCCAATTCCTAACACTATTAATAATATAATATTATTATTACAGACAGGAGCCTAGCATATCTGTTCTGGGAGGCTTCTTCCAGCAGCTGATGGAAATAGATGTAGAGACCGCTAAATATTAGATGGAGCTCAGGAATTTGAGGGCAGAGAGGATTGAGGGAGCCAGAGAAGTCAAGGTAACCACAAGAAAACCTACACAATTTACAGACCTGAGATTCTAATGATTGGCTCTTGACTTCAGTGGATCTTGCCGAATTCCTCAAAGGCAGGTGCCAATTATCCAATTTCTGTTCACTGTAATATTTTGTACCTGTTGCTGAGCTCAGCATAATAACACAAATGTTCATATTGAGTACTCACAGTAGCTGCAAAATTACCCAAGAACTGCCACCATTTTGCAAACATCTGACTTGACAGCTCAGGCCAAGTTGCTATTTTTCTCTGCTTGCTACATTGACATTCAGGGGTGAGAACAGAAAGTGAAAATTCAGGATACAGAGAGTACGGATTCAAATCTTGCTCCCCTCTGGTGACTATATCTGTGAGATCTTGGGTAAGTTTCTTAACTTTTCTGTGCCTAAAGTTTCTCCTCTGTAAGTGAAAACAATAGCATTACTACATAATAACCAGTTTGAGAGTATTGAATTGGGGAAAGTCCCAAGAACTATGCCGGAAATGTAACATTTAGGAAACGTTCATCCACCTGCTTAACTCCTCACTTCATGGCCCTGACTCCCTTTTCCCAGGAAGACTCATCCATTCTGTGACAGAACACAGTTCTGACCTGTTGAGAGACTGGAATGGATTCATCAAGAGCCTGATGTGTCTTCATCAGGACAGAGCCTCCTCACTGTCACCTTGACCAAAAGACAAAGGAAATCTCTGATGCTCTCCTATGTATTTCCGTTCATATTACAATGTGCTTCATTATCCCTCCTCCTCAGTCTAGAGAAGACCTATCTTCTAGTTATGGAGTTGATGCCTTAAGCTAGTTTTCCTTCTTCTTTATTTGATTGTTTGTAATATTTGTTCTTAAGTTATTTTCTTAGGGAGACAATTTAGGAATTACAGTGTTAATGTCATAGTAAGTAATATTAAAATAAATGACAAGCTATGAACTGGTGTATTAAAACAACTAATAATTGGATTGGAGAAATATAAAAATTCTGGACTCAGTGAACCAGCACCAGTCTAATTTAAATGTCTAATTAAAAGTTATTTGGAGGCACAGCATATACAAACTGCACTGCAGTCATCTATGACTATGAAGAAGCTTCATAACCAGAAGGAAAATCAGACTCGCATGAAGAAATGGGGATGGACTGTAATCTTTAATCAGAGCATTCTGTTTTAATCAAGACCTGCCTGACTCTCCATTCCATTACCACTTCATTAAAATACGCTGTCCCTGGTGCTGAAGCTGCTGTTAGGTGCTTAATGGAAGGGTAGCCAAGCTTCAAGGCAGAAAATGGGGTAGCAATTCAGAATGGAAACAGGAGCTTCCAAAGTTGGCAGAGAGCTACGGAAGAAAAAGAAGGGAAAAAGTCAAGATTAGAACTGATTTAACCAGAACAAGCCTTCCAGTCTGCAAGCTGATTCATTCAGAGGCTATTCATAGCAGAGGGCTATTTAGCACATTGTCAAATATGTCATTCTAACAGAGTGTGATCGTTAGTACGAATTGCGTATGAGTAGTGACATATTTAGATTCCTTGTATAGAGGTGACAGAGTATGTACAGTTATGCAAAAGGAACTCCATCTTCATATGGAAAAAGAAAGATACCTAAAAGTTCTAAAATTTGGTTAGTTTCTGAAACTTACCAGCCTCTGGCTCTACCAGTTTGTCACTGTTACATTTGCCTTTTGTTTTCTCAACTGTAGTGTAAGCAAGCAATGGCATCATCTATGCAGTCTTATTATTAGAATTAATTAGATATTTGATAAGTTAATATATTGCAGATATAGTGATCTACATATTCATGATGCAATGAGAATGGTAGCTAGGAAAAAAAATAATCCATTACCATCATCATTGTAAACATTATCACTGAGAAAAACTTTTCCCAACACAACACTATGAATAGTAGGTATAACTGAACCAAATCTAAAAATACTCAATAAAATTCTTGCAAAACGAATCCAAGAACACATCTGGCTTAGTTAAGATTTTATTGCTATAAACAGACACCATGACCAAGGCAAGCCTTATAAAGGACAACATTTAATTGAGCTGGCTTACAGGTTAAGAGATGAAGTCCATTATTATCAAGGTGAGAGCATGGCAGCATCCAGGCAGACATGATACAGGCAGAGCTGAGAGCTCTACATCTTTGTCTGAAGGCTGCTAGTGAAAGACTGCCTTCTAGGCATCTAGGGTGAGGGTCTTAAGCCCACAACTCACAGTGACACACCTCCTCCAACAAGGCTACACCTCCTAATAGTGTCACTCCCTGGGCCAAGCATATACAAACCACCACAACATCAAAACCATCGTTCACCACAATCAAGTAGACTTCTTCCTAAGGAAGCACGGTTGGTTTAATATACGAAAATCCATTAATGTAAACAAACTCGAAGAAAAAAAATCACATGATCATCTCCTTAGATGCTGAAAAAGCATTTGACAAAATACAACACCCCTTCATATTAAAAGTATTAGAGAGATCAGGAATTCAAGGCTCATACCTGAACAGAATAAAAGTAATTTACTGCAAACCAATAGCCAATATAAAATTAAATGGAGACATACTTGAAGCACTCCTACTGAAATCGGGGACAAGACAAGGATGCCCACTTTCCCCATGTCTGTTCAATATAGTACTCAAAGTGTTAGCTAGAATAATAAGACAACAAAAACAGATCAAGGGAATACAAATTGGTAAAGAAGAAATAAAGGTATCACTATTTGCAGATGATATGCTAGTATATATAAGATACCACAAAAATTCTACCAGAGAACTTCTCCAGCTGATAAACAACTTCAGCAAATGGCTGGATATAAAATTAACTCCTCCCATTTTCTTAATAACATCAATGCAGTTCAAGTCTTCACTCAGATTAACTTTGGAAAGCTCCTATACTGACTGGACACTCCATTAGATCATGTTACCACTTCAGTTAACACAAAGGATAGCAAACAAGGAGCTAAACAAGCTCCTCCATGAACTACCTACAATAAACACAGCACCCTGAAATGTGCATACAAATTAAGCTGTTTTGTTGCTACACATGTTATAAGCAGGGACACTTAGGGTTGGTGGAGGATCTGTCTTCCTTATGAGATCAACATAAATGTCACACTATCTAGTCTAGGCCCACACCTCACTGCTGCGTCAACCTTCAGGAGCCCCATGCTGGACTCTTGTCCTCCCATCTCCCATTATTCATTTCTGTGTAAATAAAACAGTCAAGGGATGGAGTATAACTTAGGAACTGAAATGAATAGTGAAGAACAAAAATCCTTCTTCTCCCTTCAGATACTCAGTCAATAATGTAAGCTAAAATGTGTGTGTGTGTGTATATATATATATATATATATATATATGCATATATATATATATTTGCAGTCTAAAAGGAGAGAGCACAGCAGATAAATTACCTGTCTACTGAATAACAGATCAATAGGTCCCTAGGTCATATGTACTGCCTTTTGGTCCAATCATGTGTGTTCATTTTGTTTTGTTTTGTTTTGTTTTGTTTAAAAAAATTAAAAACTAGGAAATTTAAATAACCAGGGGCCATTTTCACAGTTTACCATCTAACAAGACACAGAAGCAGTAATTAAAACAATCTGGGGCTACAGGAAGACAGACAGAAAATCTGTCATCACTGAGACTATCAAGAAGGGGAAAAGCAGTCCTGGAGGATGAGGCAGAAGCAGTGACAGTTTGTTACACCTCACCCCAGTGTGATGAGCAGAGAAAGAAGTAGAGCTCACTGCCCGGGGAAATGTCAGCTCATGTGAGGGCCTCATGGAAAAACACAAGAAAGGTGAAGACAATCCTGCTCTTTTGCCAAGTTCATAAAGAGACCAAATTTCCTTTGTACACAGGAATTATCCTTGTAGCCATTTTCCTAGGCTACTTTTGGAAAGGGGCAACCACACTGGCTTTCTAATCCTGTATCAGCTTGAAGTCTAGAGTTTAAAACAGCAATGTCAACTCATATCCTGAAAACATCAATATTTTCTACAAGTTGATTGTTTTAAATGTCATAGTTCTTTCAGGATAATGTACTCCTTTTCTTTGTTCTAATGTTATTCAAAAACACTCACTGACCCTCAAGCCATTAGCTCCAAAAATTTAGCCTTCGGATGACTGTGAAATTTCTCAAACACTTAAAACTTCCCATCTGCATTTTTTAAGGTGAATTCATTAGGAACACCCTGCAAGATTTCTGACCCCAATTTGCTGACCATTATCCACTTTGAATAAAATGGTTTCTTCACTGGGAACAAATGAAATCTAGTCAAGGTTTCTCTGAATCTAGCTTTACTTCTATGACAAATAATAACTAAAAGAATACATAAGGCTGTTAATATCATATAAAATAGACTTTGGAACAAAACATTTACTAGAAATACAATAGAAGACTATATAATAATCTTCTGTAATAATAGATGAATTAATTTTCCAATGAAACATAGTGATATTAAATGTTTATTTGCCAGAAAACATGATTGCAAAGCCTAAGAAAGCAGCCAATTGTGGGATGCTTGCCTAGCATATACTGGATTCTGAGTTGACTCATCAGCATTAATAAAAATTAATAAGTAAAATATTTTTAATCTTACAAAAAATCTGAAGCAAAAAACCCATAGGAATGAAGGGAAAGTAAATCACCATGGCTAATGATGGAGACTTCAGTGTTTATTTTTGAGCAATTTTAAAAGCTAAACAGAGCAAAAAAGATATAAAATACCTCATTTTATACTTCATAAAATACCAAATAAAATACCATTAAGCATCAGGGTCTAGGTAATATTTGTCAAATTAAATTTGACACCTTCACCTTGTCCAATTTAATTATATTCTAGACAACAGAATAAATGTAAACACACTTAAAATAATTGAAATCATATAGAAAGAATTCTTTTCCTCAGTAAAATAAAAACATCAATAACAGGATTAAAAGAACATTGCAAAATATCTGCAAAGTGAACAGCAGACTTTTAAATGACTAATGAATTAAAGAGAATATAACAAGGAAAAATTTTAATTGTATTTAATTGGTTGAAAATGAAAATACTGTGTATCACAATTGGCAGGACGCCAAGACAGTTCTGAGAGAGAAAAAATATAATTCTTAGGAAAAAAAAGTCATCAAATTAATAACCCCAGAGTACACCGGGGCTACCCATAGATCCAGATGGTTAGACAACAGGGGATTGCCTTATCTGGCATCACTAGGAGAAGAGCCCCTTGGTCTTGTGGCGTCTTG
Organism: Mus caroli; assembly: GCF_978045245.1. Taxonomy (NCBI): domain Eukaryota; kingdom Metazoa; phylum Chordata; class Mammalia; order Rodentia; family Muridae; genus Mus; species Mus caroli. Next base: position 40,664,249 of record NW_028227257.1, on the reverse strand, counting down.
ATGACCCATGATAGGGAACACTAGGGCACTGAGGCAGGAATGGGTGGGCAGGTGAGGGAGCACCCTCATAGATGCAGGGGGTGGAAGGAGGAGATTAAGGTTGTGGAGGGGAAACTGGAAGGGGGATAGCATTTGAAATGTAAATAAATAAAATAACCAATAAAAAAAAGAACCTAAAAAAGAACAAAATAAACCCCAAAACAACTAGAATAATGGAAACAATAAATACTAAGGAAAGCAATCAAATTACAAACAGGAAGATGATAACAGAAAATCAATGACAAAAAGAATTGGTTATTGAAAAGTACAGTAAAACTTCTGAACTTATAGCAATACTATCAAAGAGGGGAGAAAGTACAAATTATTAATAATAGAAATGATGCAGAAGAAGAATACAATTATACTTTAAAACTATATGTGACTAAGTATGAAGTAGATCATTTGAATATCTTCATCACTGACAAGGTAATTGACTTCATAGCTTAATTTTACAACAATTTATGTATTTCTTTAGTGTGTTTTTGTGTGTTAGTGTATGCCATTGTGTGTGGAAGGCAAAGAAAAACTTGTGTGAATTGATTCGTTCACTGGGTGTGTTCTGTGTATGAAACTCAAGCCCTCAAGCTTAGCATCAAGCACCCTTATTTCACTTTGTATACCGTGAACTCATTAAAAAAAAAAGAAACTTCTGGGCTCAGAATTCTGATAAATAGGTAAGGATGTAACATTGGTTTTTAAATACATTCATGTAGAAATATTTACAACTGGTTTATCAAAGTCTCAGAGTAAAAAGGAACAGAAATTAATTTTGTATGCTGCCAATAGGTATATCAACACTGAAACGAAAGAAGTAATATCATAATAGCTCAAAATAGACATTTAGTCATATATCTAAGAAAATGCATTTTGAGAATTTGTTGAAAGTGTCAAAACATTGATGAAATAAATCAGGAGAGTTAAAAAGAAATGGTATGTACTATGTTCATGTATTGAATGACTCAATACAGCAAAGATGTCAATCTCCCTAGATTGATGGGGTTTGCACATTTACTATAAAAATCCAAGAAACATTTTTGTAGATTCAGACATGATAGTTCTAATAGTATGCAGAAAAACAAAATAACTAGAAATAATTAAAATAAATTTGAAAAAATAAAGATAGAAGAAATCTATTTTATTGATTCTAAGAATAATCTATTGGCACTAACCAATTAATGACAAAGATAAACATATAGATTAATTTTTTAAAGCACACATTCTAAAATAGAGCCTTACTAATAAATCTAACTTACCTTTTGACAAAGATGTAACAACACTTCAGTGGAGAGAAGACATTTTCTTAAATAAATAATGATGCAATAAAAAAGGAATTTGCCTTGCATGTTGTGTACTATGTAACTCAAATGTGTCGGGTAGTTCGATGTAAAAAAGAAGATTATAGTATGTTAAGTAAGAGAATAGAATCCTCTGACTCTAACAATAGGCAAGGAATTCTTAACTATGATGGACCATTGCACATACACTGGAACTGACTAATGGTTATGGCAACATGCACATGACTCACACATGATCAAGCTAGTTCAACATGGGTAGGAGAGAGGCTCATGAAGTCCCACTTCTATCTGAGAAGCTATTGGCTGTGAGGGGAGTCAGTTTTCTTCAGAGAAATGTTAAAGGACTTCACATACTCCAATTGACAGTTCTATACCAACTCCCATAAGCAGCACTAATGGAAACAGTTGGATGGGAGAGAATGACTTTTCACTCCTAACATTCTTAACAGTAACGTTAGGAAGAAGGAAATTACGAGGGATGGGGAATTGGAGGGGAGGAGAGGAGATAAACAAGAAAGCAGCTAAAATGATACTCATCAAAATTAAAGGCTTGTCATTTCAAATGTAAATTTAGAAAACAAAGAGCAAGCCGTAAACTGAGACAAATATTGAAATTCATTTATCTGGCAAAAGACTTATTGATAATGTATAAAGAACTCCCAACATTCTACAGAATAAAACAAGCAATTCATTTAAATAATAGTAAAATACACAAGAAGCCATTTTATTGTAGAAAATATGCAGATGGCAAATAAACTCATGAAGAGAGTTTCAGTATTATTAGCAATGGGGAAATACAAATTAAAGACATATCAATACATATCTACCAGAACACTTTAAAAGTGGCATCACATATTAGTTAGATGTAGAGAAATTAGGTCATTAATGCATATTTGAAGTGTAGATTAGAATAGACAAAAGGGAAAACAGTATTAGATGTCTCTAAAAGCTAAATATGCATCTACTACACAATTTAGCAATTATACTCCTGGGCATTTATCCCATTGACTCAAAAATGTTTACACACAATTGCCTAATTAAGGTTTAGAGTGGCTTTATTTCATAGTAACCAAAACATGGAAACAAACCAAATGTTCCATAATGGTTAAATGGTTATACAAAGTGTGTACATCTACACAATTATTAGCCCTAGATTTTTTTTTAAAAAAAGGGCAAACTATTGATATTCACAACACCTAAAGGAATCTCTGAGGAATTAGGCTGGCTAAGAAAAGGGTATTTCAACAATTGAATAATGTATAATTCCTCTCTTAGTACATACTTAAAATGAAAAATTATAGAAACTGGTAACAAATTGATAAATGTTGAGTATTAAAAATCTGGTAATATAAAGAAGTAATAAAAAGGAAAAAAGTAATATTAAATATTAGAAGATTTATTTCACGTTAGTTTAACCACTATGAAAATCAGTTTGAAGAATTCTCAAAAAGCTAAAATTAAATCAGCATGAGACCCAACTACTGATAACTTCTTTTTTATTCCCAAAAGTCTCAAATGCCTATGCCACAAATATTTGTTCACCCATTTTAATGGCTGCTATATTCATAATACATAGGAAATGAAAACAATCTAAATGACCTTCAACATATGAATGGATAATGAAAATGTTGTACACATACACTATAGAATAGTATTCAATTTTAAAGAAAATATAACAGATGGACAAAGAATCTCAGACATTGAAGTAACTGTAAGAAAAGTGAATACATTGGTCAAAGAAAATGTTAAATCTAAAAATCTCCTGACACAAAACATGTAGGAAATCTGGAATAGTATGAAAACGCTAAGAAAAATAGGAATAGAGGAAAAAGAGAATCCCAGTTCAAAGTCCCAGAAAATATTTGCAACAAAATCATAGAAGAAAATTTTTCTAATTGAAAGAAGATGATGCCTATAATGATACAAGAAGCATATAGAACACCAAAGAGATTGTACCAGAAGAGAAAGTCACCCTGGCACACAATCAAAACACTAAATGTACAGAACAAATCAAGAATATAAAAAGGTACAAGGGGAAAAGACGAAAAGCAGACCTATTAGAATTATTTCTGACTTTTCAGTGAAGACACTAAACGCCAGAAGGACCTGAAAAGACTGCTGAAGACACAGGGAGACTACAGATGCCAGCCCAGATTACTATACCCTGCATAATTTAAATGGAGAAATAAGATATTCCATCATAAAGCTGAATTTAAACAATAGTTATCTATAAATCCACCACCATAGAAGATGTTAGAAAGAAAATTCCAACCTAAGAAGGTTAACTACATGCAAGAAAACACCAAGAACAAATAATCTCAGACAAGCAAAATCAGAAGAAACACACACACAACACCACTCACATCACCATCACCATCACCATCACCATCACCAACAACAAAATAACAGGAAAGAACAATCATTGGTCATTGATATGTCTCAATATTAATAGTCTCACTCTTCCAATCAAAATACACAGGCTAACAGAACAGATTAAAAAACTGGTTCAATCCTTCTGTTAAGTCCAAGAAACACACCTCTACATTAATGATAAACATTCCCTTAAAATAAAGGTTGGAAAAAGATATTCCAAGCAAGTAGACTTAAAAAGCAATCCAATGTAGCAATTTTAATATCTAATAAAATAGACTTCAAACTAAAACTAATCAAAACATATAAGAAACTACATCACATAGTCATAAAAGGAAAAAAATCCACCAAAAGACATTGCAATTCAATTCTTTTCTTTTTTTACTTATTCACTTTATATCACACTCACTGGTTCTCTTCCACTCCCCCAATCTTTTCCCTATTCACCATCTTCTTCTCCTCTGAGCAGGTGGAGGTTCCACCAGGGTATCCTCCACCCTGGCACATCAAGTCTCTCTGAGACTAGGAAAATCTTCTGCCACTGAGGCCAGACAAGGCAGCCCATCTAGTAGAATATATTCCAGATACAGACAATAGCTTTTGGGATGGCACCCATTCCAGTTGGGACCCACATGAAGACCAAGCTGCACATATGTGCAGGGAGACATATGTCCAGCCTATGTTTGTCCTTTCATTGGTGGTTCCGTCTCTGAAAGCCCCAAAGGTCCAGGTTAGTTGATTTTGTTGGTCTTCCTGTAGAGATCTTATCCCATTAGGGGCTTCCATCCTTCCTCCTTTTTTTCCATAAGAGTTCCAAAGCTCCATCCATTGTTTGGCTGTGGTTGTCTGCATCTGTCTGAGTAAGCTGTCAGATGGAGCCTGTCAGAGGTTATCCATGCCTGATTCTAGTCTGCAAGCATAACAGAGTATCATTAAAAGTATCAGGGATTGTGCTTGCCCATGGGATGGGTCTCAAGTTGGGCCAGTTATTGGTTGGTCATTCTCTCAGTCTCTGCAACATTGCAATTCTTAACAACTATGCCCCAAACAACAGGACAGGCAAGTTTAAAAAAACAAAACAAAAAACTACAGCTTAAAACAAATGTTGATTCTCATACATTGATAGTAGGAGGCTTCAAGCCTTCAATATCAGACTTTACCAATGAACAGGATATGTCACCCAGAGAAACACTAAACAGAAAAATGCTGTATCTAACAAATGTTATAAATCAAATGACCTAATAGATATTTAAAGAACAAACACACAGAAACAAATATCCCTTCTTCTCTGAACCTAATAGAATGTTCTCAAAAATTGATCACATACTTTGAACTAAAGCAAGGCCCAACAAAAACAATAATGGAAGAAAGCTGAGTCAAGACAGAAATAAAGAAAGAAATTAAAGACTTTTTAGAATGCAATGAAAATAAATGCACAGCATACTCTAACTTACAGGATACAATGAGAGAGGTCATTTGTGGCAAACACAAAACATTAAATACATACACAAATTGGAGAGATATAATACCAGCAACTTAACAGCACTCCTGAAACCTCTAGAACAAGAAGTAATCACAACCAAGAGGAGTATACAGCAAGAAATAATCAAGCTTAGAGCTAAAATCAATAAAATAGAAATGAAGAGAACAACATGAAGTATCAGTAAAAGATGGAGCAGTTCTTTGAGAAAATCAACAAGATAAACAAAGCCTTATCCAAACTAATTAAAAAGATGAAGATAGAATCTTCATTATTAACAAAATCAGATACTAAACAGAGATATAACAGAAGACATCAAGGAAATTCAGAGGATCATAAAGACATACTTGATAAATCTATACTTCACCTAATAGAAAAACCTAAAAGAAAAAGATATTTTTGAGAGGTACCACTTACCAATGTTAATTTTAATACAACATCAGATAACAATTTAAATAGACCTATAACTTCTAGTGAAATTGAAGCTGTCATTAAACATCTTCCACCCCAAAAAAACCCAGAGCCAAAAAGCTTCAGCACTTTGAAGCTTGACACTCTGCTAGACTTTCAAAGAAGAGCTAACACCAATGATTCTCAAATTATTCCACAAAACAGAAACAAAAGGAACATTGTCTACTACCTTCTATGAGGCCACCGTTACCTTGATACCTAAACCACACAAAGATTCAACAAAGAAAGAGAATTACTGACAATTTGCCCTAGTGAACATAGTTATAAGTGTTCTTAATAAAATTCTTGCAAACCAAATCCAGGACTACATCAAAAAATTATCAGCCATGATCAAGTAGGCTCATCTCAGAGATGTAAGGATGGTTCCCTATATGAAAATCAATACATGTAATCTGCCATATAAACAAACTGGAAGAAAAAACACATAATCATCTAGTGAGATGCAAAAACAAAGGCCTTTGGCAAAATCTAACACCCCTTCAAGATAAAGCTTCTGCGGTGTTTATGGAGATTAGAGAAACAAAGGGCATTCCTAAACATAATACAGGCAGTTTGCAGCAAGGCAATAGCCAACATTAACATTAATGGACCAAAATTTGATCGAGGGGATACAAATTGGAAAGGACGAAGTCAATGTATCACTATTTGCAGATATTATGATAGTATACATAAGCACGCCCAAACATTCTATCAGGGAGCTCCTTTAGCTGAGAAACACTTTCAGCAAAGTAGCTAAACAGAAAATTAACTCCCAAAAAATCAGTAGCCTTCCTATACATAAATGGCAAATGAACTGAAAAAGAAATAAGGGAAACAACACGGTTCACAATAGCAACCAACAATGTAAAATATTTTGGGGTAACTCTAATCAAGCAAGTGAAAGACTTTTATGATAAAAAGAAAGAAAGAATCTGAAGAAGATATCAAAAGACAGAACAATCTCCCGTGCTCATGAATCAGTAGGATTAAAATAATGGTCATTCCACCAAAAGCAATCTACAGATTTAATTAAGTCCCCATCATAAGTCTAACACAATTATGTACACACAACTTGCATTGACAGTTCTGAACTTCATACGGAAAAACAAAACCCAGGATAGCTAGAACAACCCTAAACAAACACACATATAACTGGCCTGATTTCAAGTTCTACTACAGAGCTCCAATACTAAAAACTGCATGGTATTGACATACAAGCAGGTATAGTGATCAATGGATTCAAATTAAAAACCCAGACATAAACCCAAACATATATGGATACCTGGTTTTTTATAAAGTAGCCAAAAATACACACTGAAAAAAAAAAACAAAAAAGGAAATCATCTTCAATAAGTGGTGCTAGTCAGACTGGATGTCTGTATGTAGAAGAATGAAAAATGACTCCTGTTTATAACCCTGCACAAAATTCAAGACCAAATGGATCAAAGGCCTCAACACAAATTCAGATATAGAAAACCTGATAAAAAGAGAGATTAGTAATAGCCTTGAATTTATTGGTACAGGAGTGACAATGTAATAATAGTAGCACAGGAACTAAGATCAACAATTAATAAATGGAGCCTCATGAAAGTGAAAAGTTTCTGTAAGACAAAGGACACTATCACTTGGACAAAGCAGCAGCATACCAAGTGGGAAAAGAATTTACCAACACCACATCCCATAGAGGACTAATATCAAAATATATTTTAAAAGACGTAAGAAACTATATGTATTCAAAAACAAGTAATTGAATTAACATATGGAGTACAAATTAAACAAAGAACAAACAAAGAACTCTCAATAATGGAATCTCAAATGACTTAGAAACACTTAAAGAGATATTCAGTATTCTTTATTTCTGGTTGAAAAGGCCATAAGTCCAATTAGAGAACTGTTGGTTACTGCCAAGGTATGTGTGGTATTATTACACCCTTAGGGTTATTGTAGTGCTTCATAGACACCATAGCTAGGTAAGACTATTGGTTTGTTCCCTCTCTGAGAAATTATCATGGAACCTTCTGGTACCATGAAAACTAGTCTTCAAGGATGAGGCTTTTAGTCAGATCCAGCTTGGGATCTCTGTGTTCTGTATCCAAAGTACATGGTGACTTCAATAATCGGGACTTTCTTTCCATCCCTGAGGGCAACCAAAGGCAACAGCAATAGCTGTTTTAGGAGTCTTTTGTACAACACTGACCAACAACTCAAAGGAGTCTTTTCATGCCTAATGTTGTGATTTTTGTGTAATATTCTCCATCTCCTGGAGGGAGCTTTGTCAGCCTAGACAGGATGTGTTCATTTAAACAGCATACATATACTGTACACATATACTTATGTGTGATATGTAGCTTTAGGTTGATACATGATAATATGGTAACTTATGACTTTTTCAGACACACTGTTCTTTTACCTGAGGAGGGAGTCTTTGATGATGAAAATGCCGGTGTCTGATTGCATCAATGTTAACACCTTTGTTGTGCTAAAACTTTGTAAAACACCATTACTGGGGAAATTTGGGTAAAGAATACACTAAAACTCTCTCTGTGGTTTATTACAAGTAAGTATGTCTCCACATTTATCTCCAGGTAAAAAGATTATTTTACAGTGTCAACACTGGCTTTTTGCTTATAATTTTGCATCTAGTGTCAGAAATGTACTGGCTCAGCACTACCACCAGCTGTTAGGGAAAGCTGCCCTCTGTGAGCTCACACAGCACATGAAGCAGATACTCTGCCATCTGTGCAAGGCCCTTCTCCAGGCCAGTCTTCCCTCAGACCCAGCAGGTTCTCACTAACTAATTTATATCGATCTTTTTTTCTCACCCTCATAACATAAGCCATGGATATGTGGATATAAATGATACAAATGCTAAGTCAGCACAATTTCCTTATTCCACTCAAGTCTTTACATCACAATTATGACACTGCCAAGAAGTGAGTAACTAACTAGCACATATGCCACAACAGATGGCTCTCATGTCATGGTTTCTACCCCCAAAGTTCCTCTGCTTAGTAAACCTATCAATAAACACATTACAAATAAGCATTGTGGAAAGGGGGAAAAAAGACAGAAGGGCTGTGTGATGGGATCACAGATAATGAATGAATAGCTTCCCAGAAAGTTCCACCTGAGAATAAGCACTGTAGAATGCAGACCCTAGGATGAAATATTCTTAGTGGGTGGTGGTGTTATATTGCGTAGAAATTATTTTGCTTTTGCTTGATTTGTTTCTTTTGTTTCATTTTGCTTTCTGAGAACAGTAAAGAAGCCATTATACATAAACACTAGAGAATCTAAGGAAACACTCCAGGTATCATGTGTGTCAGCTACTGACACATTGATAGTAATTAACTGTCTTTACAGGGATTAGCATCTATCATCTACAAGGTTGCAGGTCTGCATCTATGCTGACCTCAGCTGGGCTTAGTGACAACTCTATTTTGGACTGCACATCAGCTGGACAAGGCTTGACCTTGGTTTGGATGTGATCCAAATGTGTCTCTTGCATTTCTCTGAGGTTTTAATGGCAAATAACAGCAGAGTCAAAGACAAGCCAAATCATACATGCCCAGGTGAGAATTTGTCTGATATCACATCTAATACTCAGTTAGTAACCATAAGCCTGTGACTGAGACCAGTATCAATGCAGTAGCCCAAACTGGCCACATCAGGATGAAATAAGAATATTTGTTTACTCTTCTATTATTTCACAAACTACAAACTTCTTTATAGTGTTCTCAATAAGGAGGCTATAGTGGTATTTCATAGTACTCAAATGAGAAAATCATGTGATTAAAAGAGAAAGCTTTAGCTGAGTCTAAACTGTTCAACTCAACTGTGTTTTAGGACAAATTTCTGTGTTCCAGGCCAGCCTGGTCTATAGAATGAGTCTCAGGACAGCTAGGGCTACACAGAGAAACCCTGTTTCAAAAAAACCAAAAAAAAAAAAAATCTCAACCTTAGCAATACTAGCATTGGTTGTTAAGGCATGGGAATAGGACTGTTCTTTCTATCAAAAAATGCTTAGTAATATTTCTAGCCTATCCCCACTAGGTGCCAGTAAGTACTTCAAGTCATGATAACAAAAACTGTCTTCATCATTGCCAATTGATCCCCCAGAAGTCAAATTTACCAATGTTTTAGAACCAGTATCTTAGAGAAATACTCAACATTCAAGTAATGTTATGAATGGTCAAAATATTAGAAAATTCTAACAACAAATAATTTGGGACAATATAAACAGATGTACACTCCAGCAAACTTGACTTTGCTCTTCTCTATATACTTGACATATCACCCTTAGAGACTTATAATGATTCTATCAGGGGATTTTTACCTCCCACTATAAATATTGGAACTAAGCAACATTATACCCTCCCATTATAAATATTGGAATTAAGAAACATTAGTAAACAAAGAGGAGGATCTCAAATTTGAACAGAGATTTTTCTGTTTAAAATGAGCTTTTAATAGAAATGCATATAATTACTACCTCTACAAGAATTTCTGATTTTTAAAATTATGTCTATTCTGCTTTATCAAGGATCCTTTTGATATAAAAGTGCATGGCAACCAACAAGCTGCGAGAAAATGAACCAGTCCTTTTAAAAATAAGTTATTGAGGATCCTTGACCAATCACATCACAAACACTAAGTGATTAAAAAATATTTTAATAGTCTTCAGTTGCTTTGCATGGTATAGCTGCAACATATGCATGCCATCAAAAGTATCTGTCTTCTTACCAGCTTACACCCAACAAAATCATCATCAAAAGCATAATTTTTGAGTAAAGATTGTGGTTAATTCATCTCACTTTGCAAATTGGTAGAAAATTCAAAGCATAAACTATTCACCACACTCAGATACTTCTAAAGTGTGCCTATCACCTTCACAAAACAATGCAAAGTTGTTTGTTAAGTTTGAAAGAGCCTAAAATGTTGGCCACATGATATCTCTATCTTTACCCACGGATTACCCCTACTCATTCAGCACAACTTAGCCCGCCCCAACACCACTTTCTTGCTGATGCTTGGAAACAATAAGCAGTTTCTCTGGTTATTGGTTCTCCACCTCATAGACCACCTACTTAGCAGCCATGCTCTTTTTCAGAATTTTTCACTTTTGCTCAAATACTCCTCCCTCTGTGAAACCTTTGTAGAAAAATCTACATGAGAATTCCCCATCTATTACTGACCACTTCTCTTGCCCTGTTCTTTTAGGGGGGAAAAAAACATTAGCTGTCTTCATCAACAGAATACAATGTAGATACAGACAGGAACTACAGTTTGCTCATTACTCTTATTCCAGAATTGAGGGTATGTTGTAGGACTTCAATAAAATTCAGAAAGCAAGGGGATAATTGAAAAATAGAGGCTGACAGGCTCTTTTTAAAAAATATTTCTGGTATTCTTATGCAATTGGACTATTCTGTCTGACTACCACATGCTCTATAAATTTAATAATTTTCTTCTGTAGCAGTGACTGCATTTGCAATTGTAATCATCACACTGCCTAGCACATGCCATCTTTGCTTCTGTAAGGTTGCCTGAGTATTTGGTGAATCTTACTGAAGATTGGTAGCAAGAAGAAGTAGCTTTTTATAGGATGCATAGAGCTTCAAAGTAAACAGCTCTTCGTTCTATAAAAAATGATGAACTTCAATTTCCATTACTCAGGTATTCCTAAAGCAATTGCCCTGTGGATCCTCTTTGTATATACCAAATTCCCAGGCCCAGCTTTCCTCATCTGCCCTCTTTGTTGTCCTTATAAAAATGATGACAAGTTTCTGTCTTCATCTCATCCAGTTCATTCTTCTCCTTTATAGACTTTAGTCTTTCTAGCTTCATCCTTCTTAGTCTCTTCCTCCCTCCATTCCAAGAAACTCTTCCAGGCATCTATCTAAACATGACACTTCTCTATAAAGTCTTGACCCTTTAAGGCAGGATAGTCAACTAGAAACTGTCTTTATGTAACCTCATGAGAAAGGGGAATCTTAAAAAAAGTAAAACAGGCTCTGTTTATATACAATAAAAAGCAGAAGTATACAAGTGACAGTGGGAAGGTGGGAAAAGGGCAGGTGATATGGAGAAGATAACAGAGCTATAAATTCCTCCACTGAGAAGCAGCCATGAACAGTCATGACCTGTTGTCCTGCTGGGTAACACTGCTTGGGGCAGAATGGGGTCAAGGATTGCTGCTGTGGTGGTAATGGCCCCTCTGGACATGGATGCCATAAGAAAAACAAGCCAGAAAGAGAATGACCAGGTTACTATCAAGAGATAATCTCCGGGCAGATCAGTGGAGACTACAGCAAAAGTGCAGTATGGTGGCCTGGAGAGAAGCCTAAGTTTCTCCCTGAGCACTGCAGGGTGACTCGCTTGAAGAATTTATAAGTGTGATCACCTTCACCACCAACTCAGTGAGCTACAACAGGGGAATGTAAGAATTACATTGAGCTTGGCACAGTCTTGCTGGAGGATGTACATAGAACAGAAAAGAACAGTAAATGATCAAGAGCACCAAAAACAAACAGATGAATGAGAACAATACAAAACCAAGTCCCATACGGCTGAGATCTAACCAGAAAGTGAAAACCTAGCAGCAAAAGTAAGCACAAACACCTAGATGTCTTCACACCCCTTCACAACCTCACAGGAAGCCAAGTATGGAAAGCATGGTCTCCAGCACACGTAGTAGGAAGTCACAGGTGGTAGGCAGCAGACCTCTCTCAAACTTTAGATCGAGCTACAAAAATCAACTCAGGGACAAGAGTAGACATATTGTTCTGCACTGGGAAGCAATATTGAGTGGTGCTATAATATTTTCTGTTTAATTTTATTTTCATTTTTATTATCTTAGTCATTTATACTTTTTATAATTTAATTATGTAGTAGTTTTTGTTTTAGATTGCATCTTACCTATGTAGACTCTATAAATATCTTTTCTTTTTCTGTATCTATTCTATATTTATTATCTCTTGTAGGTCTAGCTTATATATTTTTTCATTTATTGATTCCTTTCCCCTCTTCATATCCCTTATCTTTGTACTTCTTAATCTTTGTAATATACTTATTTCTAAAATACTATGAATTGTGATTTATCCCAACCAGTACTTCAATGGTACTGTATCTGGACTTTAATGATAACACACAAGCACAGGAGCATCTTTTGCTGAAGGTTATTGCAGAAACTGCTGTCAAATAACTGTATATCTTACTGACGTCATCATACACACTAAATAGTGCTATGAAACATAAGCCCAAGTTGAGACCCAGGAAGAGTCACACAAAACAAAGCAATCCCACAAAAGTAATGAGAAAAGAAGAAAGAGGAAACTGGAAGATACATCTATCCTACAGATATACAAAACACAATAAACACAAAGAAAAGATAACCACTCTCTACAAGAGCTCCTCATAACTGCTCAATACCAGAAAACATAGACAATGGGATGGCTAGACTGCGTCTCCCAAAGGTCATCTGCTAGAAGCTTAGTTGTTAATGACACTATGTGGGATCTTTAGGGGAGGATTAGATAACAAAGTAAGGATATTGTCATGGAAGAGAGAAAGTCATTGTGAAAGAGGGCTCCTGCATCTAAGAACATAATACAGATAGAACATGTTATATTTAGGGATACACACACACATAAATATGTGCCTGTAATGACAATGAATGTAAAAACAAGCTATGAATTTGAAAATGGATAGAAATATAATATAGGAAGGTTTAGATGGAGAATGGGAAAAGATAAATTATTTAATTATTTTACAATCTCAAAAGGGAAAAAAAAGGTGTATTTCTCCTTTTGCACTTTTGCCTTTACAATGGAGTGGCATAGTCAGAGTACCCTCTCTAGATCTAGGACCTAGGTATCAAGATTCTTAGCCTCCAGAGCTGAAAGTCAAATGACATTATTTTCTTTGTAACTTATCTAGCACTTACTAATCCTGTTACCACAGTGCACAGTGAACTAAGACAACTTTCTAGATCCCTGTCTACTACACGAAGATAGTGATAAATAACGATACCCTCATGCCTGCTGACTTCTTTTGTCTCTGTGGGTTTCTATCCCAATAACTGTTTTTCCAAATGACTTCTTGTGTACACTGTCTGACTACTTACTGTTGTATTCTATACAGATTCCCTCTGTATATACAGAAACCATGGAGAGCCACGTACGAAATCATAAAAGTGAGAAGCCAAGAAAGAATAAGGGTCCTTGGAAAATATAGACAGGTAAAGATGTTCTAAAATCTTTCATATGATATTTGAGCAAGAAAATTATATTACCTAACATTTTAAGTATAAAAAATGTTAAGTCAATAACCACTAGAAAATAAAATTTTAAAAGAGTAAATAAGTCATAAATAGTGTTGGACAGCTTCCTGTACTACTTCATGGCCTAGCAAATGGCCGTGGAAATGAAATCACACCAGGTGCAAGAGAGAAGTCAGCTTAAAGTTAGTCAGCATTGTGGTTACAAAGATGTTGAGTGTAGCTTGGGATGCCATTTTCAACTAATCTAAAAATGGAATTTTTAACCCAAAGAGGAAAATCAACTAAATATTCCACTGTTTGTGAGTGGAAAGTACTAAAACATTACACATATAATTCCTTAGGAAATAAATTGACATTAAAATATAATTTCTCATCCTAGCTCTTTACATACACCCTGGTAGAGAAGACAGATGACTAAAAGGATATTTAAATTCAGTTATTATCCATATATTAAAGTAATAATTCCAAAAATATTGCTGACCTAAACATAAAAGGGAAAATATATATATATATATATATATATATATATATATATATATAATTCAAAACTATAAGGAAATTTTTCTTAAGCAGAGGGGCAGAAATCATCAGGAAAACAATAAATTTGGCATGATGGTATGCATCTTTAATCTCAGTACTCAGGAGGCAAAGTCAGGCAATTCTCTATGAATTCAAAGTCAGCCAGGACTACCTCTAGGTGAACAAATTCCAAGTGGACAAGGATGACATAGTGAGAATTTGTCTCAAAAAAATGGGAGGGGTAGGGAGGAATGAAAGAAAAACTAATAAGTTTGATATTATTAAAAATAAGAATGTCCTTCCGGGCAATGGTGGTGCACACATTTAATCCCAGCATTTGAGAGACAGTGGCAGGTGGATTTCTGAGTTCGAAGCCAGCCTGGTCTACAGATTTATTTCCAGGACAGCCTTGGCTACAAAGAGAAACCTTGTCTCAAAACAAAACAAAACAAATAAAAATAAGAATGGCTATTCACCAAAAGAAACAAAGTTTTAGCATGTAAGCCATGTGGTGGGAAGAGATACATATACTACACATACCTGACATATTACTTCTATGAGTCAATAGAAGTAAGATATTCCATAAAGAAGCAAGAAACTTCAACTGGCATACACAAAAGAAAGCATCTTCATGAGAAATAAAATCTGAGAATAACAAAACAAAACTAATAGCCACAATGAGACACCATCACATAGTTATCAGAACAGAGAGCACCAGAGTGGCCATTACTAATGAGAATGAGAATGTACTGGAATGTACAGGCATGGCAAGGAGATCAAGTTACAAAGAATATTTGGCAGTATCTTTTAAAACTAAATATTAACATACTCTATGATTCCTTATTACATAGTAGTAGAAATGATCATTTACAATACGGACAAAGTTGTTCACAATAACATTTTTTGAAAAAAAGAGGGGACTCCTCTGAAAAGTAGTCTGCACAGGTGAGAGTGTTCACACAGAAGCTGACAGCTTCTGGGACAGGCGGGAGCCACAGAGCTTCTGAGGCAGCACCCTTTTCAGGCTCCAGACATCTGACCACCTTCCTGCACAGAGGACAGGTGTCTGCCCGGCCCGGGAGGCTTTTGCCTCAGGAACGGCGGGAGCCATCGTGATTCCGGAACTCCAACAAAAATGAGTCTATACAGGTGAGAGTGTGCACACAGAAGCTAAAAGCTTCTGTGACAGGCCAAAGCAACACAGCTTCTGGGATAGGTCCTGTTTTGGGCCTTCATCTTTGGCCAGAAGGGAGGTCCGAACGCCAGATATCTGTGCACCTTCCCTGTAAGAGGAGAGCCTGCCTGCAGAGAGTGCTCTGACCACTGAAACTCAGAGGAGAGAGCTAGTCTCCCATGTCTGCTGATAGAGGGTAACAGAATCACCAGAGGAACACAGAGACAACTATAACAACTAACTCCAGAGATTACCAGATGGTGAAAGTTAAATGTAAGAATCTTACTAACAGAAAGCAAGACCACTCACCATCATCAGAACCCAGCACTCCCACTTCTCCCAGTCCAGGGCACCCCAACACACCCGAAAAGCTAGACCCAGATTTAAAAGCATGTCTCATGATGATGGTAGAGGACATCAAGAAGAACTTTAACAACTCACTTAAAGAAATACAGGAGAACACTGCTAAACAGGTAATGGAATTGAATAAAACCATCCAAGACCTAAAAAGGGAAGTAGACACAATAAAGAAGACCCAAAGTGAGGCAATGCTGGAGATAGAAACCCTAGGAAAGAAATCTGGAACCATAGATGTGAGCATCAGCAACAGAATACAAAAGATGGAAGAGAGAATCTCAGGTGCAGAAGATTCCATATAGATCATCAGCACAACAATCAAAGAAAATGGAAAATGCAAAAAGATCCTAACTCAAAACATCCAAGAAATACAGGACACAATGAGAAGACCAAACCTACGGATAATAGGAGTAGATGAGAATGAAGATTTTCAACTCAAATACCGCAAATATCTTCAACAAAATTATAGAAGAAAACTTCCCAAACCTAAAGAAAGAGATGCCCATGAACATACAAGAAGCCTATAGAACTCCAAATAGACTGGAACAGAAAAGAAATTTCTCACGACACATAATAATAAGAACAACAAATGCACTAAATAATGATAGAATACGAAAAGCAGTAAGGGAAAAGGGTCAAGTAACATATAAAGGCAAGACTATTAGAATTACACCAGATTTTTCACCAGAGACTATGAAAGCCAGAAGAGCCTGGACAGATGTTATACAGACATTAAAGAACACAAATTCCAGCCCAGGCTACTATACCCAGCCGAACTCTCAATTACCATAGATGGAGAAACCAAAGTATTCACGACAAAAACAAATTCACACATTATCTTTCCACGAACCCAGCCCTTCAAAGGATAAAAAAAACAAAACAAAACACAAGGACGGAAACCGCATCCTAGAAAAAGCAAGAAGATAATCCCTCAACAAATCTAAAAGAAGACACCCACAAGAACAAAACGCCAACTTTAACAACAAAAATAACAGGAAGCAACAATTACCTTTCCTTAATATCTCTTAATATCAATAGTCTCAACTCCCCAATAAAAAGACATAGACTAACAGACTGGCTACACAAACAGGACTCAACATTTTGCTGCTTACAGGAAACTAATCTCAGAGAAAAAGATAGACACTACCTCAGAATGAAAGGCTGGAAAACAATTTTCCAAGCAAATGGTAGGAAGAAACAAGCTGGAGTAGCCATTCTAATATCGAATAAAATCAACTTCCAACCCAAAGTCATCAAAAAAGACAAGGAGGGGCACTTCATACTCATCAAAGGTAAAAATCCTCCAAGAGGAACTATCAATTCTGAATATCTATGCTCCACATACAAGGGCAGCCACATTCATTAAAGAAACTTTAGTAAAGCTCAAAGCACACATTGCACCTCACACAATAATAGTGGGAGACTCCAACACACCACTTTTACCAATGGACAGATCATGGAAACAGAAACTAAACAGGGACACAGTGAAACTAACAGAAGTTATGAAACAAATGGATGTGACAGACATCTACAGAATATTTTATCCTAAAACAAAAGGATATACCTTCTTCTCAGCACCTCATGGTACCTTCTCCAAAATTGATCACATAATTGGTCACAAAACAAGCCTCAACATATACAAAAATATTGAAATTGTCCCATGCATCCTATCAGATCACCATGGACTAAGGCTGATTTTCAATAACAAAATAAATAATAGAAAGCCAACATTCACATGGAAACTGAACAATACTCCTCTCAATGATACCTTGGTCAAGGAAGGAATAAAGAAAGAAATTAAGGACTTTCTGGAGTTTAATGAAAATGAAGCCACAACATACCCAAACTTAAGGGACACAATGAAAGCATTTCTAAGAGGAAAATTCATAGATCTGAGTGCCTCCAAAGAGAAACTAGAGAGAGCACACATTAGCAGCTGGACAACACATCTAAAAGCTCTAGAACAAAAGGAAGCAAATTCAGCCAAGAGTAGACAGCAGGAAATAATCAAACTCAGGGGTGAAATCAACCAAGTGGAAACAAAAAGAACTATTCAAAGAATCAACCAATCAAGGAGCTGGTTCTTTGAGAAAAATCAACAAGATAGATAAACCCTTAGCCAGACTCACTAAAGGGCACAGGGAAAGCATTCTAATTAACAAAATCAGAAATGAAAAGGGAGACATAACAACAGATCCTGAAGAAATCCAAAACACCATCAGATCCTTCTACAAAAGGCTATACTCAACAAAACTGGAAAACCTTGACAAAAAGGACAAATTTCTAGACAGATACCAGGTATCAAAGTTAAATCAGGATCAAGTTAATGATCTAAACAGTCCCATATCCCCTAAAGAAATAGAAGCAGTCATTAATAGTCTCCCAACCAAAAAAGCCCAGGACCAGATGGGTTTAGTGAAGAGTTCTATCAGACATTCAAAGAAGATCTAATCCCAGTTCTTCACAAATTATTCCACAAAATATAAAGAGAAGTTACCCTACCCAACTCATTCTATGAAGCCACAGTTACTCTGATACCTAAACCACAAAAAGACCCAACAAAGATAGAGAACTTCAGACGAATTTCCCTTATGAATATCAATGCAAAAATACTCAATAAAGTTCTCTCTAACAGAATCCAAGAACACATCAAAACAATCATCCATCCTGACCAAGTACGTTTCATCCCAGAGATGCAGGGATGTTTCAATATACAGAAATCTGTCAACATAATCCATTATATAAACAAACTCAAAGACAAAACCACATGATCATCTCCTTAGATGTGGAGAAAGCATTTCACAAAATCCAACACCCATTCATGATAAAAGTCTTGGAAAGATCAGGAATTCAAGGCCCATACCTAACCATGATAAAAGCAATCTACAGCAAACCAGTAGCCAACATCAAAGTAAATGGTGAGAAGCTGGAAGCAATCCCACTAAAATCAGGGACTAGACAAAGCTGTCCACTCTCTCCCTACCTATTCAACATTGTACTTGAAGTCCTAGCCAGAGCAATTAGACAAAAAAAGGAGATCAAGGGGATACAAATTGGAAAAGATGAAGTCAAAATATCACTTTTTGCAGATGATATGATAGTATATATAAGTGAACCTAAAAATTCCACCACAGAACTCCTAAGCCTGATAAACAGCTTCAGTGAAGTAGCTGGATATAAAATGAACTCAAACAAGTCAATGGCCTTTCTGTACACAAAGGATAAACAGGTTGAGAAAGAAATTAGGGAAACAACATCCTTCTCAATAGTCAAAAATAATATAAAATACCTTGGCGTGACTCTAACTAAGGAAGTGAAAGATCTGTATGATAAGAACTTCAAGTCTCTGAAAAAAGAAATTAAAGAAGATCTCAGAAGATGGAAAGATCTCCTATGCTCATGGATTGGCAGGATCAACATTGTAAAAATGGCTACCTTGCCAAAAGCTATCTACAGATTCAATGCAATCCCCTCAAAATTCCAACTCAATTCTTCAACGAATTAGAAAGAGTGATCTGCAAATTCATCTGGAATAACAAAAAACCTAGGATAGCAAAAACTCTTCTCAAGGATAAAAGAACCTCTGGTGGAATCACCATGCCTGACCTAAACCTGTACTACAGAGCAATTGTGATAAAATCTGCATGGTACTGGTATAGCAACAGAGCAAATAGACCAATGGAACAGAATTGAAGACCCAGAGATGAACCCACACACCTATGGTCATTTGATCTTTGACAAGGGAGCTAAAACTATCCAGTGGAAAAAAAGACAGCATTTTCAACAAATGGTGCTGGCACAACTGGCGGTTATCATGTAGAAGAATTGGAATTGATCCATTCCTATCTCCTTGTACAAAGGTCAAATCTAAGTGGATCAAGGATCTCCACATAAAACCAGACACACTTAAAATCATAGAGGAGAAAGAAGGGGAAAAGTTCTTGAATAGAAGAACAAGGGCTTGTGCAGTAAGATCAAGAATCTATAAATGGGACCTCATAAAGTTGCAAAGCTTCTGCAAGGCAAAAGACACCATCAACAAGACAAAAAGACCACCAACAGATTGGGAAAGGATCTGTACCTATCCTAAATCAGATAAGGGACTAATATCCAATATAAATAAAGAACTCAAGAAGGTGGGCTCCAGAAAATCAAATAACCTCATTAAAAATGGGGCTCAGAACTAAACAAATAATTCTCACCTGAGGAATACCGAATGGCAGAGAAGCACCTGAAAAAATGTTCAGCATCCTTAATCATCAGAGAAATGCAAATCAAAACAACCCTGAGATTTCACCTCACACCAATCAGAATGGCTAAGATCAAAAATAAAGGTGACAGCAGATGCTGGCAAGGATGTGGAGAAAGAGGAACACTCCTCCATTGTTGGTGGGATTGCAAGCTTGTACAACCACTCTGGAAATCAGTCTGGCGGTTCCTCAGAAAATTGGACATAGTACTACCAGAGGATCCCACAATACCTCTCTTGGGCATATATCCAGAAGATGTTCCAACTGGTAAGAAGAACACATGCTCCACTATGTTCATAGCAGCCTTATTTATAATAGCTAGAAGCTGGAAAGAACCCAGATGCCCCTCAACAAAGGAATGGATACAGAAAATATGGTACATTTTCACAATGGAGTACTACTCAGCTATTAAAAAGAATGATTTTATGAAATTCCTAGGCAAATGGATGGACCTGGAGGGTATCATCCTGAGTGAGGTAACCCAATCACAAAGGAACTCACACAATATGTACTCACTGATAAGTGGATATCAGCCCAGAAACTTAGGATACCCAAGATATAAGATACAATTTGCTAAATGCATGAAACTCAAGAAGAACGAAGACCAAAATGTGGACATTTTGCCCCTTCTTAAAATTGGGTCAAACCACCCATTGGAAAGAGTTACAGAGAAAAAGTTTTGAGCTGAGATGAAAGGATGGACCATCTAGAGATTGCCATATCCAGGGATCCATTCCATAATCAGCTTCCAAATGCTGACACCATTGCACACACTAGCAAGATTTTGCTGAAAGGACCTAGATAGAGCTCTCTCTTGTGAGACTATGCAGGGGCCTAGCAAACACATAAGTGGATGTTCACAGTCAGCTATTGGATGGATCACAGGGCCCCCAATGGAGGAACAAGAGAAAGTACCCAAGGAGCTAAAGGGATCTGCAACCCTATAGGTGGAACAACATTATGAACTAACCAGTACCCCTGAGCTCTTGACGCTAGCTGCATATGTATCAAAAGATGGCCTAGTAGGCCATCACTGGAAAGAGAGGCCCATTGGACTTGCAAACTTTATATGCCCCAGTACAGGGGAATGCAAGGGCCAAAAAGTAGGAGTGGGTGGGTAGGGGAGTGGGGGGGAGGGTATGGGGGACTTTTGGGATAACATTGGAAATGTAGATGAGGAAAATACCTAATAAAAATATATTTAAAAAAAGAAAAAAAGAATATCATATATATGTGTGCCCATGAATATTACAATGTATGTAATTAATGTCATCCACAGTGAGACATTACGCACTAAAAAAATCAGAAAGTATAGTCATACAGTACAATGTAGTTTTCCAGCTCATTATTAAGTCGGATTTAGAATTATACATGCTGCACAATTCTATTTATACGAAGTTCTAAAATGTTCATGAATCACTGCAATATTTAAACTAAGGCAAGTCCATCCTAAGATTGAGGACGTGTTCATTAAAAGTGGTTTTATGAAAGAGGTTAGTGTCGATTTTTTTGGCCTGAATAGTGGTTATATGGGAAGATAAGTAAGTCGTATGTTATTAGTTGTGAAATTATCTGTGTGAATAGTGTATTTACTGAAAGAAGCTTTTAAAAATATAAGGCAAAATGTGGGCCTAAAAAAATAGCTCAGCAGTGAAAAACACTTCATGCTCTTGTGGAGGATCCAGGTTAATTCCCCAAAATCATATTAGGGAGTTCACAAACACATGTAACTCAGTTCCAGAAGATTTGATGTCATCAAATATTATCTACAGGCATGTGTATACACAGGATACACATTTGTGCCCAAATATAGAATAAAATAAAATCTTTAAAAATAATGTCAATGTTTTCATAAATATGTCATAAGCCCTACTAGAAATTAAAAATCCATTATTTTTGAACATCTTTCTGGAAAAAATATCATTTTATTAGATATTTTCTTCATTTACATTTCAAATGCTATCCCAAAAGTCCCCTATACCCTCCCGCAGCCCTGCTCCCCAACCCACCCACTCCTGCTTCCCGGCCCTGGCATTCCCCTCTACTGGGGCATCTGATATTCACAAAACCAAGGGCCTCTCCTCCTATTGATGGCCAACTAGGCCATCATCTGCTACATATGCAAATAGAGACACAGCTCTGGGGGGGGGGGGTACTGGTTAGTTCATATTATTGTTCCTCCTATAGGGTTGCAGACCCCTTTAGCTCCTTGGGTACTTTCTCTAACTCCTTCATTAGGGGCCCTGTGTTCCATCAAATAGATGACTGTGAGCATCCACTTCTATATTTGCCAGGCACTGGCATAGCCTCACAAGAAAGAGCTATATCAGGGTCTGTCAGCAAATATCTTAATGTTTCCATTTATCTATAAAAATAAAGAATAGAGCAGCATATAGAATAGGAAACAAAATTATTGGCCTAGTGATGGTATCATACAAAATGAAATTATAAATCACCTTAGCTAAAACTAATTTTAAAATAAAGATTACTTAAAGATATCTGATGGAAAATTAAGTATCAACTTTCATTTGAACATGCCTGAGCACAGAACTTATTTTTGTATCTTCATAGAGTGATAAAGGACTCCAATATTGTCGAGCTTTGCTGTTTCATGAAGAAAGCATTTGAAAATGAAACCTTGGGAAACTGAGCCAAGGGTCACACAGACAGATGCTAAGAAAGGAGCTTTAGGCCAAACTGATACCTTAACTCACAAACTTTCTGCTGCCTTCACTTCTATGTACTATAGCCACTGACCCTGTAAATACTTACTGAATATCATGTGTAACTAAGCCACTTTTTCTACACGCCATGAGAATGAGTTAACACTATCTAACTTTATTTGTACCAAATAAATGAGCTGGCCTCTACCAACTAGTGTGTTGCCCACTAGGAATTTCGCATTCCATTTCTGTGCTTCACTTATTCATGTTATTCTCTAAAAACTAGATGCTCCCAAGCATACAGGATTGATGCAGTGAGTATCTGTTCTGTGATACATACCTCTGCGGGAGCTCCTGTCGACCAACTTTATCTGTATTCCTATTTCCTATTCCCAAAGTACAGCAAGTCAACTCCCACTTCCTGTATAAAAGGGAGCTACTTCTCAATAGGTTTTATGAGGTGATGTTTTAATATAATATTACCAAAAAATGTTTCTGCCCTCACTGCTCATGGTTGCCCATGCTTATATAATTCCTTCAGCTCTTGAAAGACAGTGCCTTGTCCAACTGATCCAAGGAGATAAAATGGATAAAATGGGAACTGAGAGGCCATAGTAAGCCTGATACTCCCAATGAATTTCTGCTATTACATCTTACGAATGCATCTGTGGAATCCTGTGATGTAGCTGTTAAATATGTCCTTTTTTTGTAAAGCTTTATTCCCCTTTTCTAAATGCAAAAACTTCTGAATTAATATACCAAAATCTTAATCTAGATTATCAGTTTTGCTTCCTCCAAAATACCCAAGAAAGAATTAAAGACCTTGGGCGTCTTCCACATCGGACAATCACCGTGATGACCTCAGATAAGTCCACCTCCATGATACGGGGAGAGAGACCTGAAGGAGCAGCAATTGTGTGCTGGTAAATTGTCTCTGTGAAGCTTTCAATGAGCAGTAATAACCATAATTGTCATCATAATCATTAGAGAAGCTGATATTTATTGGGGCTTATGTTCCAGACACTTAGCTGAGAGCATGACACTGTGTTGAGGCCATAGATGGGTCCCTTTGTGAATTTTAAATTTCCACTTATGACCTGTGATGGCCAACCAAAAGATTATGACCAGATCGTGGTATATAGCTCTTGCTTTCACCTCTAAATTAAGTGGATGATTGCCTCCTTAGTAGTATTGCCAAGATAAAATACCTTCATTTCAACAATAAATGCAAGATCCATTGGCTACATCTGAAAACTCAGATTAAAAAATGTGAGAAGCATCTATTTCTTTGGCTATCACTACACCAGCATTAACCTTAGAGTTAAACTAACTACAGCTGAAATCTGGCTGTTTGCCTTCAGTTCCTTCATCTCTAATTTTGGGTATAAAATGACAAGTCACAGAGCTCTCATGGTCATTAAGTGAGCTAAGTTTTGTAAAATCTTTAAAGGTTTTAAGATTAGTAGAGTGGCTTGCATTGAGAACCAGAATCCTTACAATCACAAAATGATAAGTCATTTTGTTATTACTCCATGTTGGCAGAATAAATCTGTGCTGGGTTCTGAAACATGATAGGTCAGAAGTGAAGTAGGCACAAAACATTTACGCAAAAGTCTTTTATTTGGTCACCAAGGCTATTTAATCCAAAAGCCTCAGTTATCTGTGAGTCAAAACCTTCCTGCAAGGCTTTCATGGGCCAGCTTCTTATATACTTCTGGCTATTTTTTGTCCCAGGCTCTGTAGCTCTGTTCCCTTTCAGAAACATTCCAGAGACTGACTGCAGGCATTTCTCCCCCTTACTCCTTCCATCTCTGAGACCTGGACAAATGAAAATGCTTCTGGAATGTAAAGATGAGATGGCAGCTATCTTTCTTTTTCTTGTAAATAAATACTATATTACCTTGAGA
Organism: Mus caroli; assembly: GCF_978045245.1. Lineage (NCBI taxonomy): Eukaryota > Metazoa > Chordata > Mammalia > Rodentia > Muridae > Mus > Mus caroli. The sequence continues at coordinate 40,639,464 of NW_028227257.1, read as the reverse complement.
ATTCGAAATCCTGGCGGAGATGCGGGATCATCTGTTTTCCCAACCCTGTCTTAGACTTTCTCCTCAGAAGTAAGTACCTAAGGCGTGACTGAGTAGAAGAAGAACGGCAAATATCTCCATACATCATTACATCCTGCTTGAACAAGATGTTCTTTAAGTACATGATTGGGAACACCTGCAGCTCAGCAGACAGGCAGGCTCCCACTGCTTGCTCATTCCTCAGAAACCAAACTTTCCACTCTTATTATTGCTATGCTATCAGTTGAACATCAAGCATTAGATGCTTGGAAGATGTCCAGGAAAGAAAAGCACAGGTTGGAATGTTGCACATGCTGAGGAAACAAGCCTACCTACTTCCTACCGAGCACTAGTGTTGGCTTTCAGCAGACCAGAAGGCTCTCACCTCTTAAAGTGGCCCTGCTTTTCAGCTACATATGACCCCACTTTTCACTGCTAGTTATTGATGTAGGACAAAACATCTCTTGGTGGCTGAATTCCAAGTAGTTCTGATTGCAGCTGTTTTCAGTGTTCTATTCCAGGCTTTCGCCAAGAAATAGAATACAACTAAATCTCTCTCTCTCTCTCTTTGTTTGTGTGTGTCTGTCTATCTTCTGTCTGTCTGCTTGCCTGCCTGCTTGCATGTGCATTTCAAATATGATGCCAGAAGCAAAAATTCATAGGACTTCTGGCAGCTGAAGAGGAAAGAGGTTTCCAAGTTGGGGGAAGACAAATATAAACTGAAACAACCAAGAAGAGGGAAGAAGATCATGAGTTCGAGGCCCTCCAGAGTTAAATAGTGAAAGCCCCCTTTCAAAAACATAACAAAACAAATAAAAAAACATAGATATCACAATTATAAGTTACATAAAAACCATGGAAATAGAATGTGTGTGTGTGTGTGTGTGTGTGTGTGTGATCTTATATCTTGATTTAATACATGGTATCTATAGAGTCGAAGGCTAATTATCATGGATGTATACACATACATCTGCACTCACAGAATCAGAGGTGTGGCAGAAGGGTTCTGGAATAACAGGGTAGATGGAGCACTGGGGATAATTCACACAGACAAGGGAAGTCAGCTGATGAGTGGCAAGTATGTAAATTATGAAATGGGCCTATCAAATCTCTTGTGACATATTGGCATTATATAAAGGAAATTTGGGAATATGTAATTCTGTCTAGAACAACTTTGACAATTTTGAATCCCCTCAATTCCCCAACAGGCTGCATCCCCTGATACAAGCTTTCTGACTGAAGTTGAGTAAAGCACTAAAGATATGTATGCATGTACCTGTGACACTGATAGGATTGTGGAAGAGAGTGGAGTTTGGTACTTTGTGCTTCTTATAAGACCATTTACAAGAGGTAAGTTGAGTAGATTACCTCCAAAGAAGACTAACATGTGTTAACAAAGCTGTGGCTTGAATTTACACCGCTCTGATTCCATATACAAGATGATAACTATGCTGCTTTATACCATCTGACTTTCTCTTATGGGTTAAATTCCAACGTGGCTCAATAATTCCTTGGGGGAGTGTTTATGTGTACAATGTATGTGTTCACGAGTAACTGCATATGTGAAATTTTCACAGACTCCAGCTCTATTTAATTCTAGAACCCAGACTTCTATAATAGGATTATAGAAATCTCTAGTTTATTCTGGATCTTGCTGCCACAAGAAAACTATACTTTAGCCAATTCCCATAGAGATGATGATGACAGCATAGTGTTGAGTTCTGGCAGGATACAGGTGGCTTTTCTACATAGTCATTTTAATAAAAGAAAATTTTGTACAGGGGTACACATAGGTTAAGAGGAGCCAGTCAGGGTTAGTGGAGCAACCACAGATGAGCAGCTGTTGGAAGCCAGGATACCTGGAGGCTGGGTGAAGAAGTATCATTGCAGAACTACAGGAGCATCCATGCTGCTGTGGCAGAAGTTGTAGACCTAGCTTCTTTGTTCCTATCCAAAGATATCCTTCTAGCCTATTCAACAGGAAAGCAGAAACCATGAGTGTCCAGGGAGTGACTCATCTCTCAAGAGAAACTTCCTAGAAGAAAGACATGGAAGAAAACAGATTTGGAGAGAAAATGGGTACTTATTCTCTCAAGCCAGTTAGTTCTCTTTTCTAATTATTTTATTTTATTTTATTTTGGGGATTATAACTACAACACTTCTAACACTCCTTTCATCCTTCCAAACCCTCCCATTGGGATTGGGCTCTCATTTAGAAATGATGAGAATGAGGTAACTAGAAGCCATGTGGTGGTCCATACAACAAAACTACAGGGATACATGAGGCTGTAACAGCAACAAAGAATAGTGTCAGAAATAAACTACTCCCTTGCTCAATAATGTAAGGTCCTTTATAATGCTGGAAACAGGCATAAGCTTTTGAATTTATTTAAGTAGCAATTCTAGATAAAGTCTCCCCGCACACTAATATAAACTTTATTCCTTTTTATTCCAATGCTACAGCAACCCTCAATGAAATTAAAGAATAACAGAAGTTTGGGACTCTAGAGTGACTTGCCAATAATATCCCAGCAGATATGTCTACATCTCAGAGCCAACACAGTGTAGAAACATTAATTTTATGCACACAGAGAGGGACAAAATACAAACAAACTGAACCAACAGAATAGGGAAATCCCACATAGAGATATCTTGGAAGAGGTGTCAGCCAAAAAGACAACTAGAAATGTGACGCTACCCTAAGAGTATGTGAAGACAGTGACCTAAGACAATGGTACGTGAGAGCTCTGTCACACTATCATGACCCCTTCTCTTCCTGGGAGAATATGACCATCTCTCTGAGTGCAATCTAAACCACTGATCATGCTGAGCTTCTGAAGCTCAAGTTGGTGAGGTTTTGTGACACTTCCCTTCCGATTTCCTCTTTCTGTCTCCTGCGAAAACCTGTTTTCACCCTGTTGAGATCAAAGATGGACTTGGAGAAAAAGAATCACTATGTATGTATCTTTTGTTACAGTTTCCTTTGTACTTTTTTTTTTCAGTATTGTGTGACTTTGTCAGTTTAAAAATAAAAAAATAAAAATGAGGACCAGAACTCTACATGTTGCCATCCGCCATTCTTCTTAGCATTTTTAGCAAGATCTAGATCCACAAGAGACTTGTGGTAGGCAGGGATGCTCTGCTTTAATTTCATCCTCTGACTCAGTTTCATTTCTGCTCCAAACTAGGGCAGTCATGTGCAGCAGTAGCAGCACCAGCCTTTTTTGTTCCTTTGATTTCAGGGCTACAGAGCTGAGCTCTTTTAACTCCAGATGGGCCAATGCACAGCACAAGCTCTGTGTGTCCTCCCTCCTGGGCTATTCTCTGACCTCCGCTCAGAAGTTGAGTAAGAAGAATAGCAGCAAAAGTCTTACACTGCAGATCGGTCTAAACTTAGACAATCTGCGTAGCAATGTACCAAGTAAAAGGAAAAATAATGATGCCAGAAGTCAATTACATATGATGGCCTCAGATCCAGACGTTTCACATCTCAGTCACATAGCACAGTCTCTCCATAATTCCTGCTCTTGTGTTTGCTGAGTAACTTTGCATTCTGCTATGCTTCCTCCCTTCTCTTGAGTACTTCATCACTTCTGCCCATTCATGCATGACCTCTCTGTTCAATTCAACCTTCTTTCTCTCCCCAATCAGTTAGAAACCCAGCCTTTTATTGTGGGAGCACAGCCAGCACTGCTGCACTGAGAAAAACCATGCAGCAGAAAACAGCAGGAAGAACAACTGGAGACTTGTTACATGAAGCCAAAGGAAAAGGAGAGAGAGAGAGAGTGAGAGAGTGAGAGAGAGAGAGAGAGAGAGAGAGAGAGAGAGAGAGAGAGAGAGAGATGGTGGAAGTACTCTCTCTAGCTAGCAAATGTATTTAGGGAATTCGGACTCTAATTTAGACTGTACAAAGGCAATACTTGCCTTTCCCTACAAACCTAAGGCCATCTTCCAAGAGTCAAACCAGTCAAAGTCAGACCCTCTTGAAAAAGACACTGTAAAGGCTCATTTTATATAAATATTTTAATTAATAGATATCCTCATCAAACATGAGAAGCATTGCACATTAACACTCACCAGAGAACCTGAAATTAGATTGATTATCTGCATCTTAATTTGCTTTTCTCGACACCACTAATTTATTTCTAATAGGTCTGTAATTTAGCCTTCTTGATTTCTTATTCTGCTTTTCAAAGTCAGATGCCTCCAGCTCACCAACCTGTCTCTAGAACCTTTAGGCACTGTTGTGCAGACTGTATTAATTTTTAAATTATCCAGCTTAGTGTGAGGAAAAAAACACAAAACTTCAATTAACTTCCATAAGCAAAGCAAGCTAATACCTCTCTGCTTTCCAAGTGAAGTTGAAATGTAAATGAGGGTAAAGGCGAGGTCTAAGAAGAATCCTGATAGAGCCAGGAAATTCATGTCATACATTACAGAATCTGTTACCCTTACAGTGGCTTCCAGTTGAACCAGTAGTTTTCACATCATCCTTGTTGTGAAGGAAGGTTAAGTGCTTTTCTGTGGCTCCACCCAGCAACTCACAGAATAATGGTAACGGGAAGGCCTTCGACTATTGTGTTTACAGATGTGTTCCAGACACTCAGTGGAGACTTATGAAATGGACTCATTATAATCACACGGTTATGTATATGCAAACTGCTTATCTTCTCTAAAACTGAAACATTTTTTGTTGAAAACATGAAAAATAGAGATAGTAGAGAAAAGATGGTCTGTGGACAAAAGAAACAGGAAAAGCTTAGTCATTTTTTTAAAAGGTGTTAAGTTTTCATGACAGATGCATGAATAGCCGAGATTCTCCCTTAGAAGTAATTTAGAAGCAGTCCTGACTCGGCAGGAAATGTTGCCTCTGTATGGGCAGATGTACCCCACATCCAGATTGGACTGTGGTAAGTAGAGACATGGCTTCTGTGCTTCTCACCTGCTGGGTTACCCAATCCGTAGAGGCAGCTAGCTTCTCACTAGTAAATAGCAACATTTTAGAACTGGTCACTGTTAAGACTATATTGGGCCAGTGTTTTGGATAGCTACATGTCTACTTGATACAAGCTACAATTATCTGAGAGGAGGAAACCTCAATTAAGAAGTTGCCTCTGTAAGAGCAGACTGTAGACAAGTCTGTATGATATTTTAACTATTGATTTATGGGAATTACCCAGCCCATTGTGAGTAGTGCCATTCCTCGGCAGGTGGTCCAGGGTTCAATAAAAAATAAATAAATAAATAAATAAATAAATAAATAAATAAATATTTAAAAAAAACAGGCTGGGTAAGCCATAGAGAACAAGTCAGTAAGCAGCACCCCTCCATGGCCTCTGCATCAGCTCCTTCTTCCAGGTTCCTGCTCTGCTTGAGTTTCTGTCCTCAAGAATAACTGTGATGTGGAACTGTAAGCTGAATAAACTCTTTTCTTCCCAAGTTGCTTTGGACATGGTATTTTATCACAGCAATAGGGATTCTGAGTAAGACAAGTGAATCAAGTGAATAATGAGTTCAATTCTGAGCCCTGTGGTTTTTGGAAAACACTAACAAACATATGGCTACCAAAGAAGATAGAAAGGGGGGATTGTATAAAATAGAATGTACAATACGGAGATATTTGATCTAAAGCAAGTGTTTAAAGAGCCTATGGCTTCTGCATTAACATAGAGGGAGAAACTGGACCAATACAGACATATATTCAGTGAACTTTATCAATTATCCAAGTAAATGAAGTGATTAAAAGATGATAGTTGTATCTTAGCTCTCTGTGCTTCATACCTGCTGCTGGATTACTCTGTTTTCTGGCCTCCTTCCTTGACTTCCCAAATCACAAACCATCCTAACCCACCCCTGAAATTTTTATTAGAGTTTTTATCATAAAGGAAGCTCTCTTTGTTCTGGGAAACCCTTTAATAATGCTGGGGTATAGAAAGTAGGATAAAAATGCCTAATCCTTAAAAACATGAAAAATAGTTCAGTTCATTTTCACAAAACCAGAGGTAAGCAGTAGGGATTTTTCTCTCTTTGATGCCTGGTATGGAAGTATGGATATATGAAATTCAGTGTTGTTCAGAGATGTTGAAATGATGAGATAGAATTATGAGCAGTCTTAGCAGGAGGCAGTTCCACTGACCAGGTGCACATCATCGAGGATAGAGCAAAGAGGATGCTGAGGAAGATGGAGGAAATAGTCACACTTGAGATATTTATTAGACAGGTTCAAGATCTCTGAGGAAGGAATGAAGTTTAGGTGAACACCTCAACTTTGAGCATGAGCAACTGGGCAAGAGGTGTTCAGACTCGCTGTGGGAATCATGAGCAACAGAAATGGAAAAGGTAAAAGTCAAACATTTGGATGATGATCCCCAAAGTCTCGGGAGAAACTGACATGGAATTTCATGCAATGAGCTAGTCTATGTCCTGTATGTAAAAACTAAAACGGAATGAAATGATCTAACATATAAAAATGGGATTGTTGTTATAAGATAGTATTGAAAATAGAGAAATGGATCACATTTCCTAAGAAAAGGGAGAATGAAGCCGGGCGTGGTGGCGCACACCTTTAATCCCAGCACTCGGGAGGCAGAGGCAGGCGGATTTCTGAGTTCGAGGCCAGCCTGGTCTACAAAGTGAGTTCCAGGACAGCCAGGGCTACACAGAGAAACCCTGTCTCGAAAAACCAAAAAAAAAAAAAAAAAAAAAAAAAAAAAAGAAAAGGGAGAATGGGAGTGAGAGGGCAATAGGCCAATTCTTACTCTTTAGAAATCTTAGAATTAGAAGAGAGTGACAGTGGACTCACATACATAGAATAAATAAATAAATCTTAATAAGACAAATGAGGGTACCTATGGTAATTATAGGACTCTCTTAAGAAGCGATTCCTGTAGATAAAGATACATTGTTTTACCTATTCGTTTAATAACAATTTATAAATAAATTATACCGTAATAATACCTTATGACAATATGTGTAATATAAGTTAATAAGAATATTTGCATGGTTATGTGCCTGACTTTGTTTAATGATTAAATAAAATCCTATGTTTTGAAAGATATTTTCAAACAATGGATTCATGCTTTGAAATTACTTGTTGTAGCAATATTATGTCAACATGTATACCAATAAACACAAGCTTTATTCAAAAAATTAATTCTCAGAATTGAGATAAAGAGGACGCAAAGGAAGAAGTAAGGAAAGAAGGAAGGAAGGAAGGAAAGAAGGAAGGAAGGAAGGAAGGAAGGAAGGAAGGAAGGAAGGAAGGAAGGAAGGAAGGAAAAGGAAGGGAAGGAGAGGCAGGGCAGGAAAGGGCAGAGAAGAAGAAAAGTAGGACTCAAGGGAAAAAGGACACATGAGAGGGAGTTATATCTACAGTCATACCCCAAGAGAACAAAGTGCTAACTGACTCAAGGAAGGAAGGAAGGAAGGAAGGAAGGAAGGAAGGAAGGAAGGAAGGAAGAAAAAATTATTTTTGCCTCAATTAAGCTGTTTGGCTTTTTTAAAAAGCCTTTTGAAGTCATGTGAAATTTGTAAGTGAACTCTGAGGTTACTCTTCCGCCATGGTAAAGTGTACTACTAATATGGATCCACTTCAGTATCTCAGTCTTGCATAGTGTCTTCCTGGACACAGTTCCCTGAGACAGAAGCATCAATGATCACATGTTATATACCTCCAACACCCAGAGCCCAGGATACTGAGCCCCAGCGGCATGACATCAGTGCTGCATTCTGTAACCGGTATAGATGGATTTGTCTACAAGAACGTAACGACTCTGAGGGATAAATGATGCTTTATTAAACTCTACATCCTATCATAATGGACAAATTAACTAGCTTGGAACATCTATTTATGCTATTCAATTTAAATCAAGAAACTATTTTTGATACATTACTTACAAATTTATAATCACTAATAAGTTATTAAAGAAAGAAATGCAAGTCCAGAAATTAGTAAAATCTCAAATGAATTAATAGATACTTAACCTTATTTTTCTAGTTCAATATAAATACTCTTACACCTGCTATTTTAAAAAAAAAACTGTAAAAAATTAGTTACACAGAGAAAGAGCTACTTAATACTGCATTGATGGTTAGCATGATGGCTAGTGTTTAAGTCGATTGGACACAGAACAGAATCATTTGGGAAAAGAGAACATCAATTGAGAAAAGATTGCCACCAGATTGACCTGAGAAGGCCACGGCAGCATTTTCTTGATAAATGTTTGATGTGAGAGAACCTAGTCCATGATAGGTGGTGCCACCCCAAGGTAGATGGTCATGGGATGTAGAAGAAAGCACGCTGAGCAAGTCATGGAGAGCAAGCATGCAAGTGACACTCCTTTATCAATTCTTGCCTGTTAAGTTCATGCTTTAGGTTCCTGCCCTGACTTCCCTGGGATAATGGACTACAACCTATAAAATAAAATAAACCTGTTCTTCCCCAAGTTGCTTTTTGTGACATGATGGTGGGATATCAAGCTTGGTGGGATATCAAGAATCAACTGGCTTAGAGCTGATGGTTCATGAAGGCTACAGAAAATATATAGGATATTAGAATCAAAAAAAAAAAAAAAACCCTTTAAAGAAGTGCAAGAAAGGCAGACATGACTGTAATCTCAACCTTTCCCTGCTCTTATGGTGGCAAGCAGTTCTTTATCAGTTAAATGACAGTCTAGCTTAAGAGGATATCCAGGCAAGTCAAGGCTACAAACAAACAAATAAAAATTAAATTAAAAAAGAATGCCTAGTCTGACTGACTCAATTTTTAAATAAGAAACACGAAATACAGAAATACTATCTCAGTTTGAGTAGGAGACTCAGGCAGTCAGTTACAAAACCATTCAAGAACTACTAACCCAGCTGACAAATTTCTCACTCTGTACATGTTTATTTTGTCTATAAATACAAAGGATAATAATGGCTTTTTGGAATAGAGTAGGGGACATAGAAAGAATGTAGAACCTTAGACAAGCAATGAATTGTATTGATGTGGAGCAGATGGTCAGCTATTTGTTCCTTTGCATTCATCCTGTGCTCTGGACATGATTCTATCTGAAACAGCCTCAACCTTTCTCAGTTCTGAGACATAGAAAAGGGAATTCCTAAACTCCATTTTATATTTTAAATAAAGCACATTTTCCCGTATTTCATCTATAAAGTATAAAATGTCTTGAAAGCCTGTTCTGTTGTATCATAAATATGCATTTAAAAACACTCTCCCTGAATCATCTCCTATGCCAATCCTAAAAAGCACAGAAGGCAGGATATAATGTGCTATGACTATCAAGTTTTCAGTAGCCCTCTAGGTGTGATCTATTTTCCCTGGTATAAAAATGAGGAATAGGCACCTGGAAGAGCCCAAAGTACAAGGTGGCCACCCAGGAAGAGCTCTGACCAATTTGACTGCCATCCAGTTCCAGATCTAGCACTTTAAGTTTGTCAACTCCAACACTTACTCTATCTGTGAGCTGTTGGACTATAAATATAACCAGTGCTGAAGAACCAGATCCAGGAGCATGTCATTGTTACCAAAGATGAAAACACAAAACGTGGCTGTGGTTGAAAGGGTCTCCATACTGGTTCAAACACCAGAGACCTTGAGCCAGACCAGTGATTCTTGACAATGAGTATTTCCAAGTAAAGCTGTATGGGATACACACACTCATGTCTGGGTCCATGGTCTTGGTACAGCCAAGAGCAGTGTTGGTGTCTTTGACCTGTGTTACTACCAAAGGCCATTCAGATGCCTATGGTCTGTGCTAACACCTGAAGTCATGTTGATGTCTATAATCCAGGCTGCCCCTGGGGACAGTGTTGGTATCTGTGACCTGTACTGCCACCAGACACTGTGTTGAGGTCTGTGACACATACTGACCCAGGAGGTCAGATAGATGCCCATGGCCTTTGCTGTTACCAGATACCATGTGGAAGCCCATGATCTGTGCCCTCTCTGACTGTAAAGGATAAAGGTTCTCTTTTGCAGTGGCATCAATGAATGAAGACTCACAGTTGAGAAGAGAGATATAGCAGGCTTCTATAACAGCCCCACCCCACAAAAGAAATTAGCTAGATAGAAGCCATGGAAGAGAACTCTTAAAATTTTTGATAAAGATGCTGACATGTTGCTCTCTTCAATAAATGGCTTCTGGTAGGTGTGGGGGTGGGGAAGGACTCATTTTTCTTTAAGGATCTAGCCATTGTGAGTTTGATCATCCTCCAGTGACTATATGGACAACACAAATTAAACTGTTTCTTCTTCTTCTTCTTCTTCTTCTTCTTCTTCTTCTTCTTCTTCTTCTTCTTCTTCTTCTTCTTCCTCCTCCTCCTCCTCCTCCTCCTCCTCTTCCTCTTCCTCTTCCTCTTCTTCCTCTTCTTATCCTTCTCCTTCTTCTTCTATCTGCTTTTGAGAGCGGAGATCACCAGTGGGAATGTGTCCTGAGAGGACTGGGAAGTAAGGGTGATTGGGGTATATCATTATGTGTAATTCCCAAATAATCAATTAAAATATTATGGGTTTTTTTTTAAAGAATTGAGCCTGTTCAGATGGGAATTGAATTCACTCTTCACAAACCTAAAGAATATATAGAAGAATGAATGTCACATGAAATTCAGGATGGACTTACTAGAAACATGGCACACTCCAGTGTGGTCAACACAGTATCACCAAACTGAGAAACGTATTTTTGATAACTATAAGGACTAGTAGATGTAAAATGAAGAAAAAGGGTAAGCAAGTCAGGATGTTGAAATCCATATAAAATAAGGAAAGCTAGGTTTTAGCACTTGATGCCTGGTTACTCCTCTCATGCCTGAGAGTGTTTCCCAAAACCTTAGTCATTACACAGTTTCATTCAAAACGTTCTCACCACCCACCTGTTTCTTTTATGAATTATGACAAATATAAAGACTAAATAATACAAATATATATGACATATAAATATATATAAATATATGACAAATATAAAGACTAAATAATATCAAAGAAATAATATCAAAGAAAAAATATTGATACAGGCTTATGTAGCTTATGAGGTTGCTTCAGGGAGAAATCTCTAGAGTTTCATCTCGAGGACCCAATGATTAGAAAATACCCCAGTGATAAAAGTGATAAAAGTTAAAGTAATTCATTCATGGCCCCGATGTAAATTAAGAGATGTAGACAGAAAAGAAAGAGACGTATAAGAAAGTTTTGTCAAGGTTATTTGAGTTTTATGGAAGATGTTTCAGCTTTAGGTAGGACCGGTTTTAATCTAACTTGAAAAAAAGCCTTAGATTTCAAAAAGGAAGCCAAGCAAATGATTAGTCAGTCATTTTGTGTAAATGCTTTAGCTTGTGATGTTACTGTGGAAAGTAAAGTAGAATCAAACAGATTTAGTACAGCCCCAGTAAGCACGGTCTGTGGCCAGCACATTAAATCCTGAATTACAAGCTCCCCCAAAGCCTTCCTAATGAGCCATCCAAGTCTCTGATGTATATAATATGCCTTTTTTAAAAATGCATGAATACATATTCCACTCAGAGATTTAGATGGCTCCTTTGGGTTATTTAAGTTTCAAATGAGTCCATCAGTCTCCTGTGCATGACGTTCTGTGAATGCCTTAAAAATGAAAATTCAGAAATTAGAAGCTCAAAATACCTTCAAGGGGAACAATGTATCAGGAAACGCATGCACACACAGACAGGAACACGTTCAAAGGAAAGTTGATGAGGCATCTGCCTCCCTGAATTTCCTGTCTTTTTTCAGTTTGGGTCACAACCTTTAAAATAGCTGTAACTCTCTTCCTTCCCTTCTAATTATACAACTCCAGCTTGCTTTGTTTATAATTAGAATCCTGTAACCTCCTCTGACTTTTGTCTGTGCTGCTGTTGCATGGCTGTTTTGGATGCTGCATGAGATTTGAGACTAAGCAGGGAGGGACAAGATGTTCAAAACAGCAGGATGGAACTCCCCTGGGCTGTGCTGTGAAGAATGTGAAGGTTGGAGCATCCTAGCCTAAGGAAATACATGGATCCAGAAAAGGAACACTTGTGAGTGCCGGGGAGTGAACAAATCACAAAATGTAATGCATACAAAAAGCAAATACTACCTTTCTTCTATGCAGACACAAGAAATAAATACTGTATGACAACACGCACAAAGAAGTGGGAAAAGGGGGCCAAACAAACACAGAAGTGGATGCTCACTGTCAGCTATTGGATGGATCACAGGGCTCCCAATGGAGAAGCTAGAGAAAGTACCCAAGGAGCTAAAGGGATCTGCAACCCTATAGTTGGAACAACATGATGAACTAACCAGTACCCCGGAGCTCTTGTCTCTAGCTGCATATGTATCGAAAGATGGCCTAGTCGGCCCATTGGACTTGCAAACTTTATATGCCCCAATACAGGGGAATGCCAGGGCCAAAAGAATGGGAATGGGTGGGTAGGGAAGTGGGGGTGGGGGTATGGGGGACTTTTGGGATAGCATTGGAAATGTAATTGAGGAAAATACGTAATAAAAAAAAAAGAAGTGGGAAAAGAATGGGAGAGAGGGAGGGCAAAGAGACAATATCAATGGTTGGTGATACAGTTTCAATGTGACATGACCCCCACAGGTTGTGTTTTCAACCCTGCTTCCCAGTTACTGGTGTTATTTGTGGGCTTTGTGGAAACTCTGAGTTGAGACTTGGTGGGAGGAAGTAGACCACTGGAATAAGGTGTTGGGGACATGTTATTTCTGGCTGCTTCCTGTTCTGTGCTTCCTGGCCATCCATAAAATGAAAAGATTCCCTCTGGCACAGGCTCTTGTCACCACGAAATTCTGCCCAAATGCATGGCCAAGTGACTACAGACGGAACATTCTGAAGGCATGAGCCAGGATAAATCCCTTCATCCTGAAGTTGCCTGCCAAGGATTTCAGCACAGCAACAAGAAGAGTAACCAAGGCAATTGACAAGCTACATTCCAACCATCTGAGAGTTCTCACTGTAATCCTGACAGGTAGACAGAATTGCTCCATTCCACAGAGAACTAGGATGAGATTCAAGGAGAATTTACAGACAGAAATAAACCCTGAATCACACAACTGAGGTAAAAAATAGACCCAGAACTCACACCAAGGCTAGGTAGTTGCATGGCACATAAATGCTGTCTTCTTGCTGACTGATGATGAGTTATAACAGACTTGAATCCAGGAATGAGGTACAGAGGCAACCCAGAAGGACCTTTGAGGGCTGCTGCGAGCATTGAAGAGTTAACATGTGTAAAGCACAAGGCACCTGTGGCAGGGACTCTTAAAATGTGACTTTAGCTGCAACTGTTTATTTTCACACTGCTTGCCTGATGATTCATTTCACCACATCTGTGCAGAAGTTTTATGCTATGAATCCACAGCCGTGTTTACCTCAGAGCAAATCTTTGATTGGCATTTCAAGTTTCTATGCACCTTCCTTAGAATTTTTTTTCCAGAAGTGGAAAAGTAATAAGCTAAGATGAATTAAACTTGATTTTTATCAGATCAAGTTGGAAAGAAAATTGCAGATCATGACCCACATTTGATAAAGTAAGACTACAAAGCTACTTAATTCCAAAGGTTGAGGTCTAACATAGAAACACATTTATTATCCCAATGTAATTTAGATATATAAAGAATTGACATAGAGTAAATCTCAGCTTTGCTAGAAGAGAGAAGTTATAATGAGCTCATCTAGCTAGCTGATGCCTGTGTTTGGCATGAGTAGACTTAATAGCTAGTGGAAAAGACTGAGCTGACCACAAAGGCCTGTAAGTCACAGTCAAGCTTGTCCCCTGTCTTTGGGATCTGGATGCACTGTTCATTTCACTAGGCTAGGGTACCTTTGGTCTTTAGGGTCATGCTAAAATATATTTAAGCATGACACATTCTCCTTGTCACACTAAGACTAAAGATTCTTCCTGGGTTGGAGAACTAAGTAGCAAGTCCACTGGAAACACTATTTCCAAGAGAATCAGAGATTCTCAGAAATAATCACTGCCATATCCAGGGATCCATCCCATAATCAGCTTCCAAACACTGACACCATTGCATACACTAGCAAGATTTTGCTGAAAGGACCCAGATATAGCTGTCTCTTGTGAGACTATGCAGGGGCCTAGCAAACACAGAAGTGGATGCTCACAGTCAGCTATTGGATGGATCACAGGGCTCCCAATGGAGAAGCTAGAGAAAGTACCCAAGGAGCTAAAGGGATCTGCAACCCTATAGTTGGAACAACATGATGAACTAACCAGTACCCCGGAGCTCTTGTCTCTAGCTGCATATGTATCGAAAGATGGCCTAGTCGGCCATCACTGGAGAGGCCCATTGGACTTGCAAACTTTATATGCCCCAATACAGGGTAATGCCAGGGCCAAAAGAATGGGAATGGGTGGGTAGGGAAGTGGGAGGGGGTATGGGGGACTTTTGGGATAGCATTGGAAATGTAATTGAGGGAAATACGTAATAAAAAAAAGAAATAATCATTAGCAAAGGAGCAAGATATTGTATCACAGCCTGGCAGAACTTCCATATATATGGTAGGAAAGATGGAAAGCAAGTCTCTTCCTCCACATGGTAAAAGTATACTGAAAGGATGTGTTCCACCAGAGAATCCTGTGTAGATGGATTCTAGGGATAATGGGAGGACTAAAATGGCATAGTTCATTTTGTGGAACTTTAACAGATTGCCCGAGGGTAGGCAATTTATGGAAGTATGAGTTTATTGGCTCATGTTCTTTATGGTAGGAAGTCCAAAAGCATGATGTAGGCATTTGATGAGGGTCTTTGTATTGTGCGCTGTTATGATAGAAGTCAAGCCAGGGCAGAGCAAGAGGGAAGGAAAGTAAAAATCACGGTGGGAAGAGATGGCCAGAGAGGGCAAAGGAAAAAGAGAAGGTCAGGCTCATTTTCAAGCAAGCACACTCTTGTAATAGCTAGCCTGCTTTAGTTATGGACAATGCTAATCTGTTCATGAGATCTCTCCTATTAAAGTCAAATTCCCAACACTATTGCATTGGAGATGAAGTTTTAAACACATGGAATTTGGGGAATAAATTCTGAGTGTCCAGGACATGTGTCTTCTGTCATGAGCAATGCTGCTCATTGCAAGGCTGCAAATCCTGTACTGTCCTGCCACACTTCTGCAAAGCACGCCTCTGTGACTCCAGTCCCAACCCCACCCCCACGCCTTCCTCTTATCTGTTTTTCACTGTTTTCCTCTATTCTTTCCTTAAAGATTTTAAATCAAATTTTAAAAAGTGGAAGGAAAAGTAAGAAAAACATCTTGGTTTGTTTGTTTTTTTAAACCACAAGAATCAGACCCAAGGCAAGTATCATTTTCTCAGTTAACCAATGAATTTAATACCACCAAAGAAGACAAGAGCTTATCAATGCATCCTAGAGATGTGCTTTTATCAAGGGACCATACATCATGCCCATGATACACTGTCTTTACCTTAGGCATTCTTGGTAATCAGAAAACCCTATGATTAAAGTCACAGCTAGCTGAAGCGATTAAAAAAAAGCAACTGTGATTTTTTTTTCTTTGCAAGGGTGAATAAACATGACTGTAAATTCGGACACAAAGAAGCCCACAATGTATGTATATATACCTCAAAGCTAGGGGTAGGTGCCTTCCATAAAAGGAATCCTCTAGTATTAATGAGATTAACTGGGATTTCTAAAACTGCAGGCAACAGTTGCTGTAATCTTCAGGTGGGCTTCCTATCACTGACAGAGTGGCCTTGGCATTCTGGGATACACGGTTGTTAGAATGATCTTGATGACAGCCCACCTGCTATGGTCACCTAGGAGCTGATAAATTCACTGACAACCAGACATAACTATGCCCACACTGTTCTCTGGTTAGAGAGAAGAGGATACATTCACAACCAGATATTCCTGAGCGCAGTAATCTAGCAACATACTCAGTGGTGTCAAACTAACAAGGAAAGATATCTGCCACTCCAAAGAGAATAACAAAACTTTAGAAGATGAGAAAAACACACAGAAAGCAAAAAACATGTGTAGTTGCTGAGCTAATGTGATGTCAACTTTCCCTGAGACACTGACCAGATTCTCTATGAAGTGTGACTAGCTTATCTGTGACTCAAGAGAGAGAACCCCCAGACAAGCCTAAACTATGGTAACAAGTAGGTCTTGAAAAGAAAAGAAAAGAAAAGAAAAGAAAAGAAAGGAAAGGAAAGGAAAGGAAAGGAAAGGAAAGGAAAGGAAAGGAAAGGAAAGGAAAGGAAAGGAAAGGAAAGGAAAGGAAAGGAAAGGAAAAAGATGGAGCTGGCTATGTTGTCTTAAGTTTCGTTTGTTCTCAGCTGAGTTTGGATTGAGTCTTCCTTCTTTCCTCTTCGAACATAAGGCTTTCTGCCCATGGAGTGCCATGAAGCATAGCCAGGCCTGTTCTGAATAATAAAAGATTGAGTTAATTAACCTTTCACCAGCTGATTACTTTCAACCTTTCTGTTGGCACATTGGGAAAACACACTAGTGGTTACTAATTAAAGGAATTGGTTATACTTTCACATGTCTTTACATTGTTAAACGTCTGAAGTGAGCTGATTAGGAAGAAATGGGGAAACATTCATTAAAGCTACTGTTGAAAATGTTAAGGAAAATCTACAGTGAACCAGAGTAATCAAAGTTGCAACCTTATTTTATAATCTATTTTTGTGTCTGATGTCTTGGTTGGTTTTATAAACATAATGTTAGTTTAAATGTACCCAAATTTTTAAAAAAAAAAAAAACAAGAACAAAAACAAAAACAAAAAATGGCAACCTTGGTAAAGGCTATACATGCGCTATCTCACACAGCTTTTAATTCACTAAGACATAGGAGTTCCCATCACACATTATGGATGAAGAAAATTAAAGTTTCTAAGTTCTGTGAGTGTTCAAAGACCCTAAAATTAGTGTATTCTAGAGGTGTACACCTCTATGGTTGTTCAACTTGACTTCTAGCATCTAGCATCATCTCAGGGATGTTAATCTAAATAATGATGAAGTCATATTTCTGAAAGCTGAAAGGTGTTTTTTGGGTTTGGGTTTGGGTTTTTTTGGGGGGGAGGGGGAGTCGAGACAGGGTGACAGGGTTTCTCTGTGTAGCTCTGGCTGTCCTGGAACTCACTTTGTAGACCAGGCTGGCCTCGAACTCAGAAATCTGCCTGCCTCTGCCTCCCGAGTAGTTCCAGAGTGCAACAGTGGGGTTTTTTTCTGTGTTAATTATTATTTCTGCATCGCAAATTATCCTGAAAATTTATTATTTCACGGAGCACCTGAGGCTTAGGAATCTAGGAGGAGTTGAGTCAGAGGGGCCCACATAAGGTTGATGTCAGTCTGGGTGGGCAGATGGGTGGACATCTTAAGACTCTATGTGCTAGAGGATTTTCCAAGTTCATTTGTGAGGTTTTTGGCAGGTCTCGTCGTCACACTGACTACTCAAGTTCCAATTTCAACAGTAACAGCAGACCTCCCATACTGCCCAGATCTCACCCCAGACAGCAGCAATGAGCTCATGGCATGGCAGTTGATTTCCTAGTGGCTAGTAATCCATAAGGAAAAGAGCCAATGATGGCAACCCAAGTCTTTTGGACTCTTGGAAGCCTCAGAAGACACAAAACAGTAATTCTTTCCTGTTCTATCAGTCACACAGATCTATTCCAGTACACTTGGGGTGAGAAAGGGATTAAATATGTGCCAAAACTGAGGACTTACAAGGAGCACTGTCTTTGCTTTCCTGCATTGTCTTCTCAACATAGAATGTCTGCATTCATCTTGTTGGTCTACCTTCCTTCAATGTATCTTTAAAGACAATGTCAGTTGTAATGTTACTATTGTTAAGATCACCTCAATTTTCTTTCCCTTCAGTGGTCCTCATGGGAGACAGTCAAACTGTATCTTGATTATTTGTATTATTGTGGCACTGAGTTCTTCAAAAGAGAATAATAACATTCACTCAGAATATGTGATTTAGAAAGTGATCCAAGGGAACAGAATGAGAGACTGAAATGAAGAAAACATTAGAGGAGGAGAAACAGGAGAAGGAGGAGGAGGAGGAGGAGGAGGAAGAGGAGGAGGAAGCAAAGGCGGCAGCAGCAACCTGAGAGGTATTCATTGAGCCTTTCAACACAGCAGATAATCAGGCTCCATATCCTAAAACAGCAGTCTTATGACTGTAAAATGTGCCTACAATTGTTTGTTTGAAGGAAAGGATGGTATTTTACCTACCAGAGATGGGAGGCATCTTAAAGAAGATTGACAATAAGGTAAAGAGAGAAAGCAAGTGAAAGAATATAATAAACACACCTGGGGCACATACAAACACAGCCATGGCCAGAACATAAGAGAAACAGAAACATCCATGTTTCATCTCTGTGCCTCAGTCAATGCAAGAGGAACTAGCAGGTGCACAATCCATGTCATTCCTGCAACTAGCCTAAAGTTATTCATTTTTTCCCTCAGTGAACTGCATTTATTGTTTTGTTTAGTTAGGTATTTTCTTCATTAACATTTCCAATGCTATCCCAAAAGTCCCCCATACCCTCCCTCCCACTCACCTACCCATCCACTCCCACTTCTTGGCCCTGGCATTACCTTGTACTGAGGCATATAAAGTTTGCAAGACCAATGGGCCTCTCTTTCCACTGATGGCCAACTAAGCCATCTTCTGATACATATGCAGCTAGAGTCAAGAGCTCCGGGGTGGGTACTGGTTAGTTCATATTGTTGTTCCCCCTATAGGGTTGCAGACCCCTTTAGCTCCTTGGGTACTTTCTCTAGCTCCTCCATTGGGGGCCCTGTGATCCTTCCAATAGCTGACTGTGAGCATCCACTTCTGTGTTTGCTAGGCCCGGGCATACCTCACAAGAGACAGCTATATCTGGGTCCTTTCAGCAAAATCTTGCTAGTGTATGCAATGGTGTCAGCGTTTGGAGGCTGATTATGGGATGGATCCCTGGGTATGGCAGTCTCTAGATGGTCAATCCTTTCATCTCAGCTCCAAATTTTGTCTCTGTAACTCCTTCCCTGGGTGTTTTGTTCCCAATTCTAAAAAGAGGCAAAGTGTCCACACTTTGGTCTTCGTTCTTCTTGAGTTTCATGTGTTTTGCAAATTGGATCTTGGATATTCTAAGTTTCTGGGCTAATATCCACTTATCAGTGAGTACGGGCACAGGGGGAAAATTCCTGAATAGAACAGCAATGGCTTGTGCTATAAGATAGAGAATCAACAAATGGGACCTCATAAAATTGCAAAGTTTCTGTAAGGCAAAAGACACCATCCATAAGACAAAAAGGCCACCAACAGATTGGGAAAGGATCTTTACCTATCCTAAATCAGATAGGGGACTAATATCCAATATATATAAAGAACTCAAGAAGGTGGCCTCCAGAAAATCAAATAACCCCATTAAAAATGGGGCTCAGAGCTAAACAAAGAATTCTCACCTGAGGAATACCAAATGGCTGAGAAGCATCTGAAAAAATGTTCAGCATCCTTAATCATCAGGGAAATGCAAATCAAAGCAACCCTAAGATTCCACCTCACACCATTCAGAATGGCTAAGATCAAAAATTCAGGTGACAGCAGATGCTGGCGAGGATGTGGAGAAAGAGGAACACTCCTCCATTGTTGGTGGGATTGCAAGCTTGTACAACCACTCTGGAAATCAGTCTGGTGGTTCCTTAGAAAATTGGACATAGTACTACCAGAGGATCCAGCAATACCTCTCCTGGGCATATATCCAAAAGATGTCCCAACCGGTAAGAAGGACACATGCTCCACTATGTTCATAGCAGCCTTATTTATAATAGCCAGAAGCTGGAAAGAACCCAGATGCCCCTCAACAGAGGAATGGATACAAAAAATGTGGTACATTTACACAATGGAGTACTACTCAGCTATTAAAAGGAATGAATTTATGAAATTCCTAGGCAAATGGTTGGACCTGGAGGGCATCATCCTGAGTGAGGTAACACAATCACAAAAGAACTCAAATGATATGTACTCACTGATTTTATCTTATAAAAATAAAAATAAAACCTTTATGTATTTTTTTTAATTTTCTTCCAACACTTACACAATTTTGTTACAAACTTTCTGTTACTGAGAAATCATTGTTTTTATTCGTTCATTCCATAATCGCTTGCTTTTTTCTCTTCTTAGAAAATTATGAGACTAGGCGGGGGCTTAGCAAACACATAAGTGGATGCTCACAGTCAGCTATTGGATGGATCACAGGGCCCCCAATGGAGGAGTTAGAGAAAGTATCCAAGGAGCTAAAGAGATCTGCAACCCTGTAGGTGCAACAACAATATGAACTAACCAGTACCCAGGAGCTCTTGACTCTAGCTGCATATGTATCAGAAGATGGCCTAGTCGGCCATCACTGGAAAGAGAGGCCCATTGGACACGAAAACTTTATATGCCCGAGTATAGGGGAACGCCAGAGCCAAAAAATGGGAATGGGTGGGTAGGGAAGCGGGGGGAGGGTATGGGAGACTTTTGGGATAGCATTGGAAATGTAATTGAGGAAAATACGTAATAGAAAAACAAATTTAAAAAAAAAAAAAGGAGACCAAAAAAAAAAAAAAAAAGAAAGAAAAGAAAATTATTCTGTATTGTTTTATTTAGCCTACCAATCCTGTTTTTCCTTACCCTGCCTCTTCTTTCATCTTGTTCATCTACTAGTTCTACATTTACTATGGTTTTTATCTTCAGAGCACATACTACAGTATTTGTGCTGTTTTCTGCTTTAGAGTCATTAGCGATAGAAAAGCAGGCTTTCCTCACATGTAAGCAGATTTCTACAGGCTCTAAGGAGTCTGGTGTTGTTGGTATGATAGCAATGTGTTTCCTTCTCTCTTAGTTGTACTGAGAATGAGCCCTGTAGAGTAGACTGCTAAATAAGAGATATCCAAGCTAAAAGATCCAAAAAACACACTATAGAAACAAAAAGAAAACAAAAAGAATATGAAGTCACCGAGCCTGTTCCGAAATATTGTGAGTAACCCACTACTGAACTCAGTGATGCTGGATGGGTAAAAGGCCAGACTGAAATAATAAGAATTCACTAGTAAGGAAAGAAATTGATAACATATAGATGATGCAAATGAGAAGATGAAGGAAGGAAAGAAATCAGTTATTACTTGAAGACAAGAGCAAGCATACAGAGTAGAAACTCTGTATCCTGCAAAATAGTTGGAAAAAAAAGCTATTGGAGTTTCGAAAGGTGGTAGTATGGAGGAGAAATTCATCCAGGAAATTGAGATTTGAAGAAAAGAATGTCAAATGTAAAGCTGAAAGTTAAATCCCAATAAATCAAATAGCAAACACAATAATAAAAATAATCTCCAGTAAACTCAAGCAGAAAGAAGAAAGAGATTGAGAAATAAAGAACAAATTCCAGGAAATATGGGATTCAACTATCAAGACAGAAAAAGAATTGAATTTTGCCATGAAGTCAAAAAAACTCTGGAGTATATTCAGAAGATCAAACCCAATACATATATCTCTATCTCTATCACTATCTCTATCTCTATGTCTATACCTGTACCTATATATATGATATTTTATTTAGTTAAATCAAAGCATAAACCAGTCCAAATATAGAAAATTAGTGAACATCCAAGCCTAAAAGACATTTACAAACTCCAAGTAGATATAAGAAGAAAAGAATTTCTCTACTACATATTATATTGAAACTATTAAAAATAATATAAATAAGTAATTAAAAACTGTAAGAGGAAATACAAACTCACTTAGAAAAATAAATACATTATAACTACAGACCTCCTATCAGCAGCCCTACAAGCCCAGAAAGCATGAAATGATATATTTCAAGCCCCTGGGAGTAACTGCCACTCAAGATTGCAATATCCAGTAAGACAATCTTTTCATATCAATGGAGAAATAAGGACATTTTAAGAAGATCATAACCACAAGTAGGTCATGACTGCAAGGTGAGAACTGCAGAATATATTGGAGAAAAAATACATGATAATCTAAGTAGCCAGAAAAGAAAATCCAAGAATTAGAAAAACTGCTGTCAATAATAATCAATTAAGTGTAAGTGACCCCAACTCAACAATAAAAAGATGAGCACTTTAAGCTCTCACCTTTCTTAATCTCTAACCCCACTTCTCTCTCTCCCTTCCCCCTTCTCTCCACAGAGCAATGGCCAGCCTCTCTCCCTCCTTCTTCCTTCTTTTTTTCCCTGCCTTTCTATAATAAAACTCTAAAACCATAAAAATTAAATAATTAATTAACTTAAAAATATGTTAACTAGTGGAAAGGAATAAAAACTAATATTCAACTGTGTTGTCTTCATGAAACACACTTATTGTGATGCCTTTTCCTCTGATATTAAAATATCTCATCCTACAGGGAAAGTCCTTAAACCAGAAACTAAACAACTCAAAGGAACTTCAAGAAGTCTCTGGGAGTGACCAAATTCACGAAGTCCCTCCCTCCCAAAGTAAACAATGAAGTCTACTGAGTCACTCTTTCACATATATTAAGAGTCAAAGAAGACCTAGACCAGACCAGCTGTCCAATTTAGAATAACTAGACACACTTGGAAAGAACTCTTCAACCCATTGGGCTGCCTATAGGTGTTTCAGTATGCTTCCAGTTCCCAGATTTGTTAGCTGTTACCCTTGCTAGGGTAGACTTTAGTGATGTATATACATTTGAATTATTTCTGTTCCTGTAATTAATTCTTCACCTATACATAACTACTGGGGTCCTGTTCATAACCTCAATAAAATTCAGTGGGTCATCAAGCTGGACATTGGTTCTGTCAATATGTTGGCCTGCTGTGGGCTCCCTATCTGAGGTGAGTAGGTGTGTGTGTTACATCTCCCCAGGAAACATCCTTTTACATAACACTGCATGGGATGATATATCTACATACTGAAGGCAAAGGATATAGTCTAGAAAAGTGGAAATAAAGCTCTAGAGATGGTGTCTCTGGTAAAAATCCCCACTTGCTGCTCTTGAAGAAGACATGAATTTAGTTCCCAGCACCCACACTGGACAATTTACAAATGGCTGTGACTCTAGTTCCAGGGATCCAACACCCTTTTCTAGCCCCTGGCAGCACCTTGATGCATGTGGTACTCATGAATACATTCAAACACTCATAAATACATACATACAAGATGATTAAAAAATTGATAATATAAAACTTCTTACCCAGACATTATTGCATATGTCAGCAAGATTCTGCTGACATGACCCTGATATAGCTGTCTCATGTGAGGCTATGCCAGTGCCTGGCAAATACAGAAGTGAATGCTCACAGTCATCTATAAAATGGAACACAGGGCCCCCAATGGAGGAACTAGAGAAAGTACACAAGGAGCTGAAGGGGTCTGCAGGTGGAACAACAATATGAACTAACCAGTACCCACAGAGCTTGTGTCTCTAGCTGCATATGTAGCAGAAGATGGCCTAGTCGGCCATCATTAGGAAGAGAGGCCCCTTGGTCTTGCAAACTTTATATGCCCCAGTACAGGGGTACACCAGGGCCAAGAAGTGGGAGTGGGTGGGTAGGGGAGCAGGGCAGGAGGAAGATATAGTGAACTTTCAGAATAGCATTTGAAATGTAAATAAAGAAAATATCTAATAAAATTTTTAAAAAGAAAAATAACTTCAATAAAATAACTTTCTAATAATATTTAAAAAAAAAAAACTGGTAAATTTGTACATAAATGCAGCCTACCAAAATTAAGCAAGAAGGATGCAAACACATAAAGGCGAGGAGAGCAAAGCAGCAATAGGCTCTCAATAACCAAAATTTCAGGTGTAAGTAGATTCACTGATGCATCCAACCCAAAACAAAATAAAACAAAAAGAGCTAACAGCAGTGTTTCAAACTGTTCCTGATAAGCATGCATACAAAAGTTCTCAAAAGTATTTGTAAGCAGCATTTAGTTTTATATTGATAAGCTCATGCACTGGCTAGATAGGACTCATGCCAAAGAAAGCTGGTTCAAAGTGCACAAAGCCATAAATGCAATACCAATGTAATATCAATCAACCTAATAACAGAAATAACATGATCATCTCAATAAGTATAGAAAAAGTCTTGAACAAATTTCAACACCACAGGGCAGTGGCAGCACATGCCTTTAATCCCAGCATTCTGGAAGCAGAGGCAGGAGAATTTCTGAGTTCGAGGCCAGCCTGGTCTACAGAGTGAGTTCCAGGACAGCCAAGGCTATACAGAGAAACCCTGTCTCAAAAGACCAAAAAAAAAAAAAATTAACACCATTTCATAACAAAAATCCTGAAATAAGCTAGAAATCGGAGGAACACACTTCAAGACAATAATGGTTATATATGACAACCCACCAGCCAACATTATACTATATAGAAAAGAACTGAAGAAATTCCAAAAACAAGAGTTAGGCAAGAATAAATACTTTCTATGTTCTTTTTTTTTTCCTCTTTCTTTCTTTTTTTTTTTAATGTAATCATTTTTTTACACTCCAGATTTTATCCCCCTCCTCATCCACCCTCTGACTGTTCCATATCCCATACTTCCTCCCCCCCCCGGCATCCCCCCCTTCTCTGTGAGGATGTCCCACCCCCACCTCACCAGAATTTTCTACTCCCTGGGGCCTCTAGTCTCTTGAGTGTTAGGTGTATTTTCACTGACTGAGTCCAGACTCTGCCATCCTCTGCTGTATGTGTTAGAGACCTCATATCAGCTGGTGTCAGAGTCTTAGCTAGAGGAATAAAAAAAAAGGAAATAAAAAGGACAGAAATGGGAATAGGAGAAATAAAATTATATCTGTTTTTAGATAACATTAGCCTACACTTAAAAAAAGCCTTCAGAAAATTCTTGAATACGATAAACACATTCAACAATGTCAGAGGACACAAGAAACAATCTCAACAACTGGCAGGTGAGATTACTTGAACTTAAAAGGCTTCTGTCAGCAAAGAACACTATCAGCTGAGTAAAGACAGCTTTCAGGATGGGGCGGAAGAGTCTTCAACTTTATATCTGACAGGAAGTTAATATCTAGAATCTATAAATAGCTCAAATAAATAAATGCCCCCAAAATCAAAAATCATCCAAGTAAGCTGGCTGACAAACTGAAAAGGGTGGTCTCACATGAAGAGACAGATACATGGCAATGTGGCACCATCCTCAGCAATCCAGGCGAGTCCTTACTTTCCCTCTTACACTAGAGTGTGTATCATTGATAAAACAAATGACAACAAATGTTGATGTTGGAGAAGAGGAACCATTGTAAACTGTTGCAGCCACTATGGAAAAAGTATGGGAGTTCTTCAAAACCTTGAAAACAGAAAACAGTCTTTCACTTCTGGGTCTGAACCCAAGAATCTGTGTCAGCAAACCACAAAAGTCCTTTCACTTCCATGTGTACTGCAACTCTGTTCAAATGGGTCAACATATGAAACCAGTTGAGACATCCACCAAAATAAATTAATGAATAAAAATATTTCAGTTCAAAACAGAATTTTCACACCTGAAAAGAAATATGTAAACTTTAGCATTGCAAGAAAATTGATAGACCTAGAAATTATTATACTAACCAAAATAAGCCAGATTCCAAAAGACCACTTTTTGCATGTTTCTCTCATATATAGAATATAGATGATGCATATTATATATGCAATATATATGACATATCATATCATTTATTTCTTTATTTAAATATTATATCATTTATTTTTATTTATAAAATCAAGCTTATAACCTGAAATAGTAAAATAAACATATAATAATATAAAATATAAAAAGAAAGTATATATAATTTATAACTTATATGCTAAAATAAGTGACAAGAACATAAAGGGCAACATGAGTAAGTATATTGTTGAAAAGGAATAGGTTTAAAGGAATATTATTACATGAAAGCAAATTGTCATAATTTTAACTTTTTATCATAATCCCGATCAAATTCTAAAACTTGGTATAAAACTATGTAGCTAACATAATTCAAGAGATGAAACAAGAACTAGTAGTAAAAAGTCATACATGTAAGAGCACTTGTGTCATTGAAAATGGGTGAAAGGAGCCTGGAGAGATGGAGCAGCATTTAAGTTCACTCGGGCTCTTCCAAAACTCAAGACTTTAGTTCACAGCACCTACATCAGGCCCCTCATAACAGACTGTAACTCCAGCTCCAAAGGTTTCTCTTCTAACTTTCATAGGCATACATATGCACACATACTCAAAGACTCACATAAAGAAAAATAAATCCTGTTATTAAAGTGTAAAGAATCACATGCATGAACCTTGGAGACCTTAAGTTATTAAGCATCACAGAAAGAACAAACTCAGTATTCTACTCAGATAAAGTACTCACAGTGTTCAATTCCATGATATGTATACACTTAAACATAATAACATGATTGTATGTTAATATATGTATTATATAATATAATATATATATATTTCCACAATAATAGAGATTAAACAGCTTCTTGTTTAAAGAAAAGGATATATAAAGAAGACAAGGAGAAGCAAAGGAAACGGAATAGACAGGGCAAAAGAAATAAGTAATTAACAAGATAATAGACATAAACTAATTAAACTAATTAAAATAATGATTGCATTAATTTAAAATTGGAGGGAAAGACAACTGAAAAGCTGAGAGGATCTTCAGGAAAAAATGAGGACCCATTTATTTGCTACCTAAATCTAAACAAAAGAAAGGAAAGATAGACGTCAACATGCAATCTGTATGCAAAAGAACACATTAATATCAGTGTAAATATTAAGATGAAGTAAAATTAAAAGCTACAAATCAATATTTATAATGCTGAAAGAACTAAAAATTTAGAAAGGAATAGAAATCCCCTAATTACTGATAAGTAACAAACGACAGATCTCCCTAACCCATGAGAAACTGGTGCAACCAAAGGGGACGAACATTGCCATTTACAGTTCTAATCACAGAGAATAATTGAAATGTATTTATCTGATAAAGGCTTGACTCCAGAAAAAAAAAGTGAGATTTTTTTAAATCACAATTAGAAGACAAGATATTATTTAAAATCTAGGGATAAAAACTTAAGTAGATACATCATAAAAGAAAATACAGTGATGGCCAATAAGCATCTGAAAAAGTCTCACCTCTATTACTTATTAAATAAATCAAGTTTAAAACCTCTAGATGTGCTTAACAAAATGGGTTAAAAGTAAAAGGCAAGAACATGAAGGAACTCCAACACATTCTGATCTGAAGTCATACAATAAAATCACAAGCATGCCATTGCTAAGTATTTACTAAGAAGAAATGAAAGCATGTGTTGAAAAGGAATAGCTCCATTATTCTAAGCTAAATTCCAGAAATCACATAAATTTCTATCACTGGATAGTATGTATACTCATTGTGATTTATGTGGACAATCCCAGGCACAGTCATAGTCAGCAATAGAAAGAGCAAATCACTGACTCACCATGTCTGAAACTCAGAGCTAAGAGTGTTGAAAAGCTACCGGGCTTTGGGTAGAAAATAAGAATTACATCTAATGTTCCAATAACAACAGAGGATAGCTGTACTTGGCAAGTAACTGAGCATTTCAATATAACAATAAAAGAGGATGTTGAATGTCAACACAAAGTAATGATTAACGTCAGAGGATGAACATACCAATTACCCTGATCTCATCATACACTGTACACATGTATTGACATTCTGCTCCGTACATACACACCATTTTATATGATCATTTAGAATAAATAGATATTCTTAGAAGAATTAGGAAAGGTGTCAGAGCAAAGAAATAGACACAACTAGATTTTTCTCCAAGGCTCCAGTTTTATAAAACTAAGTAAGCCTATAAGAAATCTGGTGGTTGCCTCTACAGTGGAGGAGGTGGAGATGCTGGGAGGAGGAAGCAGGATTCAGGAATGCTGGGAGATAATTATCCTTATCTGACAGTTGAACTTACTTGTCAGCTTGACTAGATTCAGATTCAGAAACATTTAGGAGAATCTTGACTCACACCTCTGGGCATGTCCGTGAGGGTGTTTGCAGTCATCACTAGGTAACAAGGACTCTAATGTAATGCTTGTATTAATCACTTAATTAATAAATAAGGGACTTGCTGGTAACTGTGAAAGGTATGTGCTGGTCTGAAGGAAGGTGGTCACTGCAAAGCCTGTCTTTGGCTCCTGGATCTGCCTTGGCCCTTTCCTGTCATCTCATCTGTTTCCTGTCTACAGTGATGAGAATGGTTCTACTCTCCAGATCCCGTCATACTATATCTAACTGACACCTCTGAAATAAAAAGCTAAGAAAAACACTTTTTTCCTTAAGCTGTTTCTGTCAGACAGTTGGTCAAGCAAGGGAGAAAAATAACTAAAGGAAAATCCCTATCAGGCATACTTATTAGAGTGAACGGTACAGCTACTACTTGTCACATAAAATGTAAACCATAAAATCTTCACTTTTATGGTTCATTTACTCTACTTCATAAATCATGCCTAGGATACTCACCGCAAATATTCAAATAAATTAAGTAAATATGAAGTGTTTACATTGATCAAATATTATTCCTGTATTATTGAGAACCAAGCTGCTCCCAAGACTCAGTGACTTACAAAATCATCATCAGTGTCTTTCCCACAAGTATACAGATTGACCAGTAGTCCTGCAGGACTTGTCTTATCTGGAAACTACAAGAGTCATCCTGGCCACGTTTTCATGGGGTTAACCAAAGCCAAAGAACAATGAGCAGTATATATGTAGCCTTAGCTTGAAAGTAGAGTCCTTCTATTTTCCTCTTCTATTGGCTAAAGTAAATCAATGGAGCAGGCCAAAAGCCAATAAAGTAGGATGGATAACCTATACATCGTAAACTGAGGACAAGGCTGAGGACAAAAGGCAGACTTATAGGCACAGAGTACAATCTCATTGTCATATAGTACAATGGCCAGCTAGTGTAAGGGTTGTCAGAGTCTCAGAACATTTTGCACCAGCACACCAGTTACCAAGCCATCCAGAAGCCAATTGGTTTTACCCTGAAGATCATGTGAAGGGAAGTCTTAGCATCTCTTACACATCCTAAGAGAGAAGAGTGATGACACAGAGCGCCACACTGCTGGATACTGATGTGAGACATAAAACTTCACTCCAGATGTTTGTTCACACATTTGAGAGGCTGACTCTGAGGAGCAGAAAGCCTGAGGCTTACAATGGGAGAAGAAATGTCAATTAATATAAAACAATACAACACAGCCATCTAATGGAGCCTGGGTGCCACAAGCCTACCTGCTGCCTCACTGGGACCATAGGAGGAAGATCAAAGCACAGGCACTCTCTTCCCCTACATTGATGTTTTAGTTAGGTGGCAGCAGCACAGACTCTTGGGAAAGGGCAGGGGGAGACAGCAGTGTGTAAGCTCTATCACTGGAGGTGGTTTGTGGTTTGCAATTTTGCTAGTCATCAGCTCTTGGAGTCATACTCCTGGGTGACAAATTGTCCATACTAAAGTTAATAACCTCTCATGTATGTTCCTGGTCGGGACCCTCTCTAACTGCACTGGCCACAAACAAACAAAAACCATTAAAAGAGTGAAAATAGAACATCTGATATCAATGTACACTCTGTGTGTATGTGTGTGTGTGTGTGTGTGTGTGTGTGTGATTTATGTGTGAAAGGAAATTATGAAAGAAAAAATAAAGTTTTAAAAGGGAAATTAAGAAGACAAAGATGAAGACAGGTTTTTAAGTTTGTTTTAGAAACTATAACTTAGAATATATATATATATATACATATATATACATATATACATACACACACACATACACACACACACACACACACACACACACATATATATATATATATATATATATATATATATATATATATATATATGAGTCAGCCTCTCAAATGTGTGAACAAACATCTGGAGTGAAGTTTTATGTCTCACATCAGTATCCAGCAGTGTGGCGCTCTGTGTCATCACTGTGTCATATATATATATATATATATATATATATATATATATATATAGGCATTTCATGATGGTCAGTTCAGTCTCTGTTTGCCCCTGTAAGCCCGGCTTAGTTGGGGTCCTAAGTTACAGTTGTATAGCTTGGTGTTCTTGTGAAACTCCTAACAGTGGGAGCAGGGATTAGTGTTTCTGACTATTTGCCTGCTTTTAGGATCCTTTTCTGTCTACTGGGTTGCTTCTTCCAGCTTTATTTTGAAGGGAGATGCCTAGTTTCATTGCAACTTGATATTCCATTTGGTTGATATCCCTGGGTGGCCTGCTCTTTTCTGAAGAGAAACCGAAGAGGAGTGGATCTAGGGGAGGGGAGAGGTAAGGGGGTGAAGTGAGAGGAGGGAAAACTGTGGTTTGGATGCAACATAGGACAGAAGAATAAATTTTAAAAACTATTAAAAATAACAATATTTAATTTGTAAAAAATAAAATAAAAAATCTGGAATCAATATCACCTACTCCTAGATCAAAAGAAGTGGATATAATTTTGTTTTTGTTTTTTAATGGAAGAAACCAAGGTCATATTTTACCTACATATACATAGTAGAGACCGGACTAAAGATAGGTGGTGGTAATTTCTTTTTTGTGTTTTTACAAAAATAATAGAAATCCCAGACTTCTTTATATGCATTTTAAGCCATTTTCTACCCAGAACAACAGATGGCATGTAAAGAAAGCCCTTTCCTACAAAGTTAGCATTAATTTAGACATGTGACCTGACCCTTCTAAGTCCATCCAACTTTGGATATCTTCATCCATTCTATCAACTGTAGAAATCAACCATGGCCCTCACTCTTCCAACAAGTAGTGCTTTCAACAGCCATTGATCACGCATGACCAGACAGAGACAGGCTACTCTTAATGTAACATCAGTTAAGAACCAGGATTGCACAGATCTTCAGAGGCTCTTCAGCATGGAAAGGCTCATGCTGACTACACCCTAAATGAGAAAATAACAGCTAATCTTAAATTTGTAAATCTCCTAAAACCAAAATCCTTAATTTCTATACCTTTAGCTTAACATATTGGATGGAATCTTACAATTCTGTAAGACTAAAATCACAAATGCTGACATTTTGAAAGTCAAGTCCCCCCAAAACACAATTCAGATTGGAAGAAGGGCTAAGGAGCAGAAAGCAAATTGTAAGGAAGGGATTTGTGAGTTTTCTGTGTACTTCTGCCCCTTCACACATAGTGCCATTCAGTGCGTCATATTACGTTCAAAAATGTCCTTCATCAGATAAAGGAAAAGTTCTGCAAGCTTGATGGCCTATGGACCAGAGATGCCACCTAACAGAGTTTCCCTTGGTGTTAAGAACACATTTAATGGTGAGATATTCTTCAGACTTTGAGTGATGGAGAGCATTGTTCTTACATTTGCCAACATTATCCAAAGGACAAGAAGCATGCGTCTGACTGTGGCCAAGGATTCACACTTTCCTTCAGGGCTTTGAGGAGACATCTCTTGGGCAGGACCTTGCAGCTACTGACTTTGGGTGCAAAGCTTTCCTGAGAACTGCCTAGGATGTAACATGGTGACGCTCTCCCTCCTTCTAGCTCTGCAATTGCAAGCCTGAAACATTAAATTGCTGGAATGTTTTCACAAGCTCAGTAAGAGGTAAAGTTGAAGGTGGATGCATTATTTCTAGCCCCTGTGGAGGCTGAAAACAGCTTAAAGGACCCTTGTCATCATCTTACTGAGGTCCAGTGACTACACATAACCCCTTCCAGAACCTTCACTGCTATCTGCTTGTACTCTTCCAGGATTAAGAAGCAAACACATCCTCAGATGGCAACTTTGCATTTTCCCTGCCAGGCTACCTGTCCAGTACAGTTCTAAAAATTAGCAGAGGGACAATAAGGATTTTTGGCTAATACTCAAGGCTGTATTCCCTGCTGATGCTGTGGCATTAGAGAAAGGACCTGAATCCCCATCTCCTTTTTAGTTTTCCATTAGTTGGATAAATAATGAAAATCCTAAAAGTCTAAGCATGGCCTCCCTGACATTTCTAAAGTACCATGGGAACCACAGCAATCAGAAAAATAAGCTTTGCATGTAATTCCAACAGAAAATCCATCTGGAAAAATGCTTTCTAGATTCACAGGTTTTTATTCCTCAGACTTTCTCATGAAACAGCACGTGCCTAGGACTGCAGAAACAGCTAGCAGCACTGGAATTTTGTTTTTGCATATTTTGGAGGAAAGAAAGAAAAATTCCATTTTCCCTCCTATCAGGAATATTACATTGAGATGAAACTGTCATCAGCCAAAGTGTGGTGCTTGCACATCCATCACAGCCTTGTTTATAAGCAACAAGGTGCCTGAGTGTTCTTTACTGTGCTCTCTAAGAAAGGGTAAAATATATAGGATCAGGTTTCAGGAGAACTTGCCCTGACCTGTGAGGATGTGGAAAAGGGGAGTGAAGTAGAGTCCTCAGAGGGCTCGTGAGCTTGATCTCAGATATGGAAGTCATGGAGACATCGTGTGTTCTGACCGTAGGAACTGTATCCAGTAAGGGAGTTTGAAGAAAAGTTTCTTATAACTTGTTCCCAGGGTTGCAATTTTGCTTTGCAGCTGAAACTCAACCAATCAGGAAACACTGGCAGACTGGAGAGAACCCTATCAGCAACCAACACAATGTCATCATTTTCCTACAAGCCTATTTCCCTACTGTCTCAGGCTGGGTGCTGGGAATACACCAAAGTTCAAGGCCTGTAAGGACTAAGACTCACTTTCTGCCTCCCTCCCAGCTGCCCTTTGAGCTCTGGATATCAGCAGTGTTAGAGAAGCACCACAGCTGATTCATCATGTTGGCCTCTGGTTGGTCCCAAAAAATTAGAGTGCCCTGCACTTCTGCTTAGAGCAGTGGTTCTCAACCTTGGGTCTCTACCCTCACAGAGGAGTCACATACCAGATGTTCTGTATATCAGATATTTACATTACAATTCTGAACAGTAGCAAATTACAGATATGAAGTAGCAAAGAAATAATTTTATTGTTGAGGATCAAAACAACATGAGGGAATGTACTAAAGGGTCACAGCAATAGGAAGGTTGATAACCAGTGGCTTAAAGTTTCCAGACCAGTCTAACCTTCAGATATATAGGCCAGATCTCAGTCTGATGTCAGAATTGAACCAAACACACATACACTAACAGGCATGTTCATAAAGAACTCCAGTACTTGTATCCTTTATGTACCTTTCTCCTCTTACTATACATTTCAAAGCATACTTCCATGTGCCCAACATTTGATATGAGGGTCAAGCCATTGGGTTGGAGGTAATAGTTTAAGTTGGAAAGCTCTCAGTGGCTTAGGCAAGGATAAAGAAATATACAAGAACATTCAAACTAGCCTAAGTCACCTGGGAATCAGTATGAGAATTCTGGTGGCATTCACTGGGATTCCCACGGGCACCAAGAATGGGTCATCAATCATTTCAAAGGCTGGGATCAAAGACTATGAACCTTTAATTTTTCCTCATTTGAAAAATTTTTTAACCAAATTGACAGAGTTGGAAGAACAAGGTGTTCCAGTTGAAGGATAAAATATGTATTATTCTTAGCTGCTCAGTGTCTAGAGTCCGCCTTACTACTATGCTTCAATCCAGCACAAGGGCAGCACAGCCTCATGACTCACCTATGGAAAGCTGGATGAAGTCCCTCGAAGGTGCCTGTATCCTGTTCCCCTAAACCTGAGATTATATGTCTCTATGTAGAGCATCTTTGAAAACCAGAAAAAGTTAAGGATTTTGACACAATGTTCCTGTGTTGCCTGGGTAGGCCAGTGTCATCAGAAAGGTCTTTATAAAAAGGAGCCATGGGGACCAGAGTGTTAGGAATAGGAAAGGCCATGTGCTGATATAAATGGAGAGGTAGCCACAGAGGGAAAATTGCTACTTGACTGGCCTTAAAGATAGCCCAAAGGACCATAAGCCAAAGGAATAAATGTGACCTTAGGACTTCCAGAAGTAGCTGTTCATCATCTCCACCTCAAACGTCCAGACACTAGCCTGAAGTGGGTTTCTGTGATGGATCATTAAGTTTGTCATAGCAACCATTCATAGAAAACTTAGATACTGCCTGCCAGCCTCCATATCTCTTATTGTAACGTACCCTTCCTGTGTCATGAAGGAAGTTCTTGAAGAATGATTTACCCAATCAGCTCCTAACAGCTTTCAAGCCCTGATTGGTGACAGATGGTGAATATAAGTTCAACTCTTTTGCCCTTGGATAAAAAATAATGTGTCGTGAATTCTACATAGGTTTTTCCAGGCTCTGTCAGAGGATTTAGCACCAAGTTCTCAGCACCTGAATTGGAGAGAGAGCTGTTCCTGGCTAGATTCACTCCTCTCTTATCTTTCCAACCTTTTTCCGGATACTTTCTTGAATTACCTCTCAAATGTTTTCCTTGTACATGAATTCTTCTCATGACACACTTTTCATGGGCACAAAATAAGAAAGAATATAATTGAAGTATCACTTTGCAGTTCTACAGCCACTCACCTAAATCAAGTGATTCAGCCCAGACAATCCCAGGTTACAGCATGAACCTTGACAAGAGAGACAAGACATAAGGTGTTGAACTGAGAAGTGATAGGTTCTGCCTCTGTTGGGTTTCCCTGTTTCCCTGGTCCTGGAATCTCAGAGTCCCTGTGAGCCTTCCAATGAATCACATGTTCTCAAATTAGTGAATTTCTTCCTGTAACTAAGAGACCAGTAAGTAAGGAGTGATAGGAAAAGACATAATTTTTGAGAGCGGAAAGGAAACCATGCACTGAATGTAGAATGGCAGAAAATCAGACTTGACACCTGAGAGAAGTAGCTTATCATTCCCAGGGAGTAGGTTCAGATAGGAAGC
The DNA here is from genome assembly GCF_978045245.1 of Mus caroli. Taxonomy (NCBI): domain Eukaryota; kingdom Metazoa; phylum Chordata; class Mammalia; order Rodentia; family Muridae; genus Mus; species Mus caroli. The sequence continues at coordinate 40,604,584 of NW_028227257.1, read as the reverse complement.
TATAGGGCATCCCTCCATTACACCCTTTCCCTGATGGAATCAACCCTGTTTCAGTACAAAGGTAAGACCGTGTGATATTTTTGTGAAAATTGACTCACATATGAATTTGGAACTAGGGAGTATCACTTGAAGAAAGTCTGGGGCACAGGAGAGCTTCATTATCTGTAAATCAATGCATGGAAACATGGGGTTAAGGTGTCTAGATAAAGTGTGCCCCAGTGGTTGGTGTATTAAAGGCTTGGTTGCCAGCTGATGAAGCCTCAGGGAAGCAATCGAATCAGTAGGGTTCTGACTCTATCAGTGGTCCATAATTTGAAGTCACTGTTGAAAGTACTAGAAACTAAGAGGTAGGATCTCATTGGAGGATGAAAATTATTGAGTTCTGCCCTTGAAAATTCTCTTTCCTTCCCTCCCTCCCTTCCTCCTCCCCTTCTGCCTTTCGCCCTCTCCCTCGCTCTCCCTCTCTCCTGTCCTCCTTCCTTCTTGGATTCTATGAAGTGAATAGTATTACCCAGCTATTTTCTGCTGTATTGATGTTGTGTCTCACCATAGCCCAGAAACAACAGACTGAAAACATGAACTAAAATAGGAATCCCTGAATCTATTGTCTCTCCAATATTTAATCACAACAAGAAAAACTTAACTAGCATAGATGGGAGCCTCATTCTTTTCTGTCCCTCATGATGAGCTAAGCTCAGAATTTGTAGAGCTCGAGCCATAGGGTCAGGAAAATGACAGGAAACAACATTCACATCATCTCAAGAAGTCTGCAGACTCTCACTTAATGGCTTATGAATGACCATGTCATGTGTCGAAATAGTAAAAGTAACTCTTAGGTTTCAAAAACCTACTTTCTAGTTCTTCCTCTATTGTAATTAACCATGGACTAATATGTCATCTCCCTCAGTATCTAGTCCCTTCAGATGTAAAATGACACGATGATACAATCCCTCCACAACTTTATGGCTATAGAGTAACATCAGTTTTGGATGATCAGGTGTCATTCAACATCCCATGACCAACTGTCATGCCAATGCAATTAAATAAACAAATCCCCTTGCCTGATGGCTGCCTCCTCATACACTTGGTCTCAGCAACCTAGGGATTCAAAACCAGAAATCTAAATTCTCTTTTCTTTGTATGAAATAGAAGCTAGAGGAACCAGACTAGCTTAATGGCTGGTAACTGTAAGCCAGAATGCTAGTGGAGAAACTGGCTTTGAAAAAAGAAAAAAGTCAAAAGAACAACTTATTCCTCATTTGGCATAAAATGAAAATATCTGTTCCCTCCAGAATGCAAAGGCATTTGGATTCTTAAAGCTGCTTTAAAAGAAATGTGTTCATTTGGGGGATACTTAAGCTTACTGGTTTTCATAAAAGTGCTACTTCTGAAGAGTATCTAAACCCCCTAATCTGCTGAGTGAATTCATTTTGCTAACATTTGGAACACTTGCTACACAACAGACACATGAAGCAGTGGGAATATAAGCCATCAAATGCACAATCCATTTTATTTAAAACTCACAATTAGTCTTTTAATTTACAACCTTACATATTCTGGAAGCCTATTGTGTACTAGAAACAGAGCTAGTCATTGGAGAAATAAGAGTAAACCAGGATAAACCAGGACCAGTCTCTGCCTTCCAGACTAGGGGCAAGGTGAACAGACAAAAATGGGCTATTCTGGTGCTATATAGGGAGTGATTTATACATGTCAGAACTGATCATAAAAAGTAACCAACGCCGGGAAGAAAGAAATAGCCATCCACCCTGGCCTGAAGGTCTGTGACTACAGACCAGCAAGCCTGGCAGTATGCCCTGCTGAGCGTAAAACATACCCTATGCTCTAGGAAAAGTAGATGTGGCCCTTCTTCACTATAATGCAGACTTAAGCTGGCAATGACAACAATGAGCATGATTTTCGTTTGAGTGTGTCTTCATACACCTATGGCCAACTGGGGGTGGTGGGGTGATAGGATCCTTGGCTTGGTCACTTGTGGATGCAACAATCTACCTAGAAGGGTTCCTAGCAGAAACTATGGCCTCAGTAAATATTTAGTAGATGAATAAGTGAACCTTTAAGATATCTAATTACTGGTCTTTAAAAAAGATTTGCTTATTCCCTACACTATTTTTTTAAAAAACGCTTACCTTCACAGCCTAAACTAGTGATGAGAACTACTTAAAAACTGCAAGAATATATGTGTGTATGTGTGTATTTGTGTATACACACACACACATACAAACATAAGACTTTTCCAAGGCTCAAATGGCAGACTGTCCTTCAAGGCACTACTATCAAGCTGGGCTGCCTGAAGTGGCTGCAGAGAGCCTTCTTTTTCTCTAGAAAAGCAAGGGCCTAGAAAAAAGCAACAGGATAACTGAATACCTGGCCCAGCCTTAATTGCAGTGTTTGGTTTCTCTCAACCATGGAGCAGAACTCTGAAGGCCAATTTGCAGGCTGCTGCTTAAGGTCAGGTGTGAGGTTTTTCTACCAGAAGCAGGGCTCGGAAATAATTTGGGACCTGACTCAGTTCTGATTCTACCATGCCTCTCTGTCTGCCAAGAAGCTAGCCCTGTTCAGAGGGCTCTGAGGAGAACTGCTAACAAGCCCCTCTGACTTTAGCAATTCTGTTCCCTTCAGTCCACTGTTACTCTGTGCTTTCCGATGATGTCTTGGGATCCTGGCAGTAGCATCATGATAGAAACCAGAGAAAGGCTAAAGGTTTCTGTGAGCATGTGCAGAGGAAGCAGCCAGGGACTGGAGTGTCCAAGTATGAGAAGATATAAAATAGATCCAGCAATCAGCAGGAGCTCAGCCTGGCTGGATACCTGCAGCTCACACACAGGCCAAGAACATAATGTCAAATACTGCCAGTTATTTTTTATATGTATAAATTTTTTATTTTATTTTTAATTCATTTTAGTTATCCAGTATGTGCTTATGCATCTATTTAATAATTGATTTTGATAGCATTCTTCTTCCAAAGAGACAAAAGCAGAACAGATGAGTCAGATACTTTCAGCATCTGTAGGATGCTCTACAATCTAGCATCTGTTAAGAATCTGTAGAAATGCTTGCTGCAAGTCTGCTTATTATTCATAGGCAATGACAAAGACTAACAGTCATTGTGGTTTTCAGAGTTTGCAATGGACTGTCCCACACATGGTCTCAATTTTATCCTATAGCAGTCCTTTGAAGTAAGAATCATTATCACTGTCTTCTCTTCTTAAAGACACTAAGATCAACAATTAACAAGTGGGACCGAATAAAACTGAAAAGTTTTTATACTGCCAAGGATATTGTCATTCAGACAAAATAGCAACATAGAATGGTTAAAATTAATAGCAAAAGTAACAGCTCATACTTGTGAGGATCTGGAACAAGGGGAACATTCCTCCATTGTTGGTGGGAGTACAAACTTTTACAACACTATGGAAGTCAGTATGGTGGTTCCTCAAAAAATTAGAAGTATATATACCTCAAGACCCAGCTATAATACGCTTGGGCATAACCAAGAGACTCTCCATCCTCCTACAAAGACACTTGCTCAACTATGTTCATAACAGCTTTATTCATAAGAGCCAGAAACTGGAAACAACCTTGATGTCCCTCAACTGAAGAATAAATAAATAAAATATGATATATTTACAAAATGGAGAGTTACTCAGCTGCTAGGAGTAAAAATGACATCATGAAATTTGGAGACAAATGGGTGGGACTAGAAAAGTAAATCATCCTGAGCAAGGAAACCCAGACTCAGTAAGACAAACATGATATGTACTCACTCATGAGTAAATATCAGCTGTTAAATAAGGAATAATTACACTACAGCCCACAGATTCAGAGAAATTATGTAACAAAGAGGGCTATTAGGGGGTGGGATGCATGAGTCTCCCTGGGAAGCAGAAATAGAATAATTTTGCAGGTGGACTGGGAACAGAAGAAATCAAATGGGAGAGTGAAGGGTGGAGGGAGGCAGAATGGGGAGAGAGGACTAGAATAAGTGGGCATTTATGGGTGATGTGGAAACCTAGTGCAGCAGAAACTTCCTGGAACCTATAAGGGTGACCCTAATGAAGACTCCTTGTAATGGAGGATACGGAGCCTCTACTGTCTTCTGTAACCAGGCAACACTTCCCATGGTGGGCCTGAGACAACAACCCAGCTGCAAAACCTTGAACCCACACCTGCAAAAATGTGCCCGAACAATGGTGGCTCAGAGTTTGTGGTTATGGCCTACCAACGACTGGCCAAACTTGAGGCCCAAGCCATAAGAGTGAACCCATGCCTGACACTGGTGACACTGACTAGATATCCAGGAACTGAAATCTGATGGCTCAGAGACCTAGGGAAGAACCAAAAACAACTGACAAAATAGGAAAAAAACTAGTGAAATGCTTCCTAATGATATTCTTCATCTTAGGGCTTTTTGTGGGACTCTTAATAGTAGGGGTGTTCCTGACTCTTTTGTCTGCTCTTATGACTTTTTTTCACCTATTAGGTCACCTTGTACAGCCTTGAAACAAGATAAGAGAAGAATAAAGAAAAATATACATACATACATACATACATAGGTACATACATACAAATACATGCATACATGCATACATAGGTACATACATACATATACATTGCACCTATGCCAAGCAACAAGTTTGAAATATTTCACAAATATACAAAATAGGTTTTATGCTGGGGAAAATAAACATTTGCAAAGTTAATTTTAAACTTCTTTTCTCAAATCTTATTTTTAAGTAATATCATATGTCTTGAGATAAAAAATCATTATTAGCCACTTAGGAGCTAGGAGTCTGCATTTTAGAAATGTATAGAAATATATAGGTGGTCACATTTCGCAGATATTCTCAAGAAGCAACATCTCTCACAAGAGAAAGTATAAACCCTAGCAATATATAAACATATAATACCACACCTCTGGCCATGAGGCAAATGGTGATTGGTATATGTGTTCACTAGTTTTATGTCCACTTGGTGCCAGCTAGAGTTGTTTGGAAATAAGAACCACAATTGAGAAAATACTTCCAAAAGACTGTTCTGCATGATATCCTCTTAATCAGTGATTGGTGTGAGAGGGCCTAGGCCATTGTGAGTCTTGCAGCCCTGCAATATATAGAAAAGGTGGTCCTGCAATATATAGAAAAGCAAATTAGCAAATTAAACAAGCCATGGCGAGGAAGTCAGTCAGCAGTGGAACCAAAACATTCCTAATCTCATTCTGCTGTGTGTCTGGCAGTCTTATAATCTGCAGAAAACCACGAGACCAAAGGCCAATAGGTGGTAGATTCAGCTGTTAGAAAGCTCAGCAGTCCTTTCCTGAGGATGGGGCAACATCACCCAAGTCTGTCCCTGGCTTGCATTGGTCTTCATTTTGCATAGAGCAGAGCATGGAATTTATTAGCCTCCATAATCCTATGAGCCAATATCTTAGCAATGCAAAAAACACAGACTTATCACAGAGAAAAAATATGTTATTCTGGAACCCAAGAGTCTCAGTCAGTAAAGTGTTTGCTGCTCAAGCATTGATTCCTGAGCTTTGCTGCCTGTGATCCCAGTACTAGCGAGGCAGAGGAAGGAAGATCTCTGGGGCCGTGGTGAGGAAATCTAAGCAAATTTGCAAGCTCCTTGTTCAGTGAAAGTAGCTATCTCAATCAATCAAGCAATCAATCAATCAATCAATACAGTGGGCAGCAACTGGGAAATATATCCTGCAATTATTTCTGTCTCTCCTCTCTCTCTCATTGGCCTTCTGAGAACTGCCTATTTAGATCATTGGCCCATTTATAGACTGGCAGATTTGTCTTGTTTTGTTTCTTCTCTCAGGGGAAGCCATATATGGCCATTATTTTGTTCATATTTTAAAATCTCTCTAAGCTATAAGAATTCAAATAATTTCCTTCACTTCGTCAGCAGAAGGAGATGCTGATCTGGTGGACTATATGCAATTAGGTAGCATAGAGGAAGACTGATAGCCTGTTGGCCAATGATGATGAATGAATTTAAGATCAAAATGTTATACTCTAGACAAGAGAGTTCAGCTGTTAGTGAATTCTCGTGGCATGGGTCCAAAATCCAGAGCTCACTCACTCATCTCCCACCACAGAGACCCACAATGCATCTTAAATGCCCATAACCTTGGTCTCCTTGCCTATAGAACTGAAGTCTGAGAGAATAATATCTTATAGATGTGTCAGTTTATGTGTTCATGAGGAGTGCATGTTGGAGGATTTGGGACTCTGTGGCAGAGCACTAAGTTAGCAAGTGTGGAAGCCCTGTTTTATTCCCAAAGCAAAGAGAGAGAGAGAGAAAGTTGAAAATATTTAAAGCTCTCTTGCATAGAGCCTAGCACATATCAGAAACTCTAAAATGATAACAAAAGATGACAAATGGTGTCATTACATAAAACAAAGCTAAATATTCAGATTTTTCCCAAGTAGTGGGAAGAAATGCAGACTGAGACAAGACGAAGAAAGACCAAGCAAAACAAGGAGTCAGGCTAAGATATTTCAGGGCAAAATCCTTCTTGTCCAAAACCTTCTCAGCCTATATGACTCTGGGTGTGGGGGCCAAGGGCTGCTGATGTGGCTACCTAGCATGGGGTGAGAGCGCCTCCTCTGTGTTAGAAGGATTTCTTGCACTATAAGCCTGTCTCCCTCAAGTAGAAGTCAGAATTTACCCACTAACTTTCCCAGATTTCCTTGTAACTAAGATAAGGGCCTCATCTTCCCCAGGTGCATACATCCAACTTGGAATTGCAGAAGAAAGAAGTTGCCATGTGAAATCTGTTCTCCACTGTTGCATAGAAAGCTCGTTCCAGAGGTGGGGCAGTCATGGGCCTGTGTAAATAGCATCTCACACACAGCACCCTGGTAAAGCTGTGAGGTTGATGCCTGCCAGTGGCAGCTGGAGGAACTTCATTCGGTCTGCTGCAGAGTTGCCAGTGGTGACATTTAGGCACCCATGCTGGTTGCATGACTCTGTGCTAATTCTTGCCCCCTTAGTGCTATAAATTACCTAATACATCGGCCTGTTTATTTTGTTATTTAGTTAGTGCCATGGAGTCTTTTATTTGTAGCTGAAACCACTGCCAGTTCATACCCAGATCCTCACTGCCTCAGTGTTCAGAAGTCTGGAGTCAGTAAATACTTGTGAGGCAAATGAATGTTCATAAGAATGTTCAAAAGAATCAAAAATTGAAATATGTTCAAAGAATCAGGACAGTAAAGTTATGATGAGTTATTTAAAAGTGTTCCATTTTGGAAACTAGCTAATATAAAATTTAGGAAGGACAAATTTTTTTATCATTTTTGCTCAGGACAAAGTTTGTTCTTTGGTTTATCTTACATTATTTCATCAGACTAAGTTCAGTTTCCCAGAATTTCATTAATCCAATGCCACATATTTGTTGATATTCATCATAACACCTGCATCTAAATGTAACCATGATAGGCTAGAGGATTTTAGCAACTACCAACACCTTATACTATAAGTCGCAGAACAAAGACATAGATAAGGTGTGGTAGAAAAATATTAGTTGCTGTTTACAAGCACAATAAAATAAAATAACTGACTTCTAGCCATTAACTATTGTTATTTAAGAAGATAGTCATTAAGCTATTCATTATTTTAATTCAATAAATACTTGTTTATTTGGGTACTATATACTTGATGCAATGCTAGCTGTCAAAAAATATTAATAGTTAATAACACACTGTCTACTAGTAGTGTTAGTAAGTTCAAATCTCTAGATGTTATCTCTGAATCTGATTATCAGCCAATATCAAATACAGTCATTTAGCTCCTTAGTACCTTGATAAGATCAGCTCAAAATTCCTTTGCATGTTCTGTAAAGTTCTAAATCCTCACCATAGAAGAAGAAGTGAAATTACGTCATCCTATTTACTACTACTTTCTATTGCCAGACGTGTTTGTTTACACTCCTTCCATATGTACTTTGTGACTTTTTTAAACCAAATATGAAATTCATATTCTTTTTCTGATCCACAACATACTACCAAAATAAATTTTATTTGCACAAGGCATTCATATGTGTAGCAGATTGGAGAATGGCAAGATGTTTACATTTCAGTCATGCAAATAACTCTAAAATGATGTCACCTGAGCTTAAATGCCCTTGCATTCCCTTACAGTAGGGCTCATCCTATCACCTCCATTTCTACCCCATCTCCATTCCTAACCACTTCTCTACTCCTTACTCCCTGTATTCATAATCCCCTCTTTATCCCTAAGCTCCTTCTACTCCTAGCTCCCTCTCCATTTATAACGCCATTATTTTTTAACCCTTTTCTATTCCTATCCCCTCCTTCCTAATCTCCTCTCTTTTCCTAACTGCCTACATTCCTAACCCCCTCTCTATTTCTAACCCCTTCTCTATGCATAAGCTCTTATCTCTACCTAACCCCATTTGTGGTGTTTGTGTCTCTTAATTCTTGTATTTTTAAATTTTTTATAACAATAAACAACAACAAAATCACAACTCAGAACTCCGGGGTATGGATCTCAGATCCAAACTTATGATGCACGTAACACTGCACACTGGTGAATCATATTTTATTCTTCTACAAAACAGAGATCATTCCTGTGCACAGTGTGCTTGTAAGTCGTGTGAATTTATACATGTATGCACCCCTCAAAAGGTGAGGGGCATAACTAAACACTGGGGTTCAGATGAGCAGTTAAATTTCCCTTTCTGTGACAGCATGCAGACTAGGCTGTCTCACATGCTGACTTAAATGCTGGTAACTTATTTTTTCCATGAAAGCATCTGCATTTCCATTTGATCGTATAATATTTGTCATTGGCCTTAGTCTGAGAACTCACTTAGCAAGTCAGGTTTTGTTTAGAAAACAAATGATTTGATTTGGAGATTGTAATCTCTATACGAGCTTTCTCTCCTCGCTGAAGCAACTTTCCACTTCTGATACTTCAGTTTCTTTGAACAAAAGGACAGGTTTTTTTTTAATCTGTTTTGCAATTTTTAGATGTGTATGAGTGTTTTGTCTGGATGTGTTCCTGTGAACCACTTGCATGCCTGGCTCTGGTAAAGACCAGAAGAGGGAACTGGGTCCCCTGAAATTGGAGATATGGATGGTTGTGAGTTAATATGCAGGTGTTGAAAATTGAACTCAGATCCTCTGAAAGAGCAGCCAATACTCTTAACCACTTAGATATCCCTTCAGCCTCATGGGACTGCACTATTACCTGTTTCACAGAATTGCAGTGAGGATTAAATGCTAATATGTTACAAAAGTTAGATTAGCTTTAAGTGATTTATTAAAAATCTGCCAGGTTATTATTCATTCAGTGACAAAGAGATAAAGCTACCTGCAAAGTTAACAGCAAACAACATTGTATAGGGATGAATGTTGAATGACAGCTGCTTGCTTGCTTGCTTGCTTTTTTTTTTTTTTTTTTTTTTTTTTTTTTTTTTTTTTTTTCCGTTTTTGAGACAGGCTCTGTATAGCCCTGGCTGTCCTGGGACTCACTTTGTAGACCAGGCTGGTCTCGAACTCAGAAATCTGCCTGCCTCTGCCTCCCCACTGCTGGGATTAAAGGCGTACACCACAACAGCTGCTTTCTTACTAAGAAACCATGTTCACCCAACACTGTAGGCAGATAGAGGAACTAGGGAGATGGCTCAGCTGTAAAGAGCAGTTTGCTTCAAGGACTGTAGATATGTTCCCACATGCAGATAAGGTCAGGTCACATCTGATGTCTTCTTATGGCCTCCATTCACACCTGGCTTCTACATAATTAAGATACATATAATTAAAACAATAGACTTCATCTTCAAAATTATAGGCCATCAGAAATGCTTGCTGAAATCAAAATGCTGTGAATGAAACATTCTTGATTGCTGTGGGGTTTAGGTTTGATTGAAAGAGGGTTAATGTTTAAGTCCAAAATTTTTACAGTTCAGGGGTTTGGGACCTTAAACAGGTAACAATGCAATCCTAAGATCAAGTGATGACCCTCCATCCCAGAAGGCCTGGGAGCAGTGTTTATGAAGGTATTTAGGGTTGAGCATTGAATTTACTTTTTAAAACATGCACAGAGGTCCTTGTTCCCTTGTTGACTGAGATATGGTTGGTGTTTGTCCTTAGGAGAGACCATACACTTACCCAAAGTACTGAATTTGCTGAGACAAAGAAAAGCAGCCAGGACTTAGAATTTACCTGCTGACATTCTAATAAAATATTGTGGCTGCAGTGTTTTAATCTTCAGTGTTTAAGTAATAGGACCAACCTTGGGTCCACTTTCTACCCTGACATGATGTTAACCTCTTACACAGAATCCCACTATGCTTGGAGACATCAGAACAGGCTTCAGTGGGGAACATTCTAGTAACTTCAACTTTTTCCAATATACTAGAATAACCACATTGCTTCCTGTTTGATAAAATATCTCATACTCCCTCTAGTGCATATTCCTCCCCATTGCAAGGAGTCAACCAACTCCTAACTCAGGAGCTTGCTGGCCCACCACCCTCTTTGAAAGCAGGACTTTTCTTTTCTTTTCTCTCCTTTTCTCTTCTTTTCTTCTTTTCTCTTCTCTTTTCTCTCTTTTTTTAAAATTAAGTTTCATTCTGTTTTTTCTTGTTTTTTTTATTAGATATTTTCTTTATTTACATTTCAAATGTTATCCCCTTTCCTAGTTTCTCCTCTGAAAAGCCCCTATCTCCTCCCCCTTCCCTGCTGCTCACTAACCCACCTACTCCCACTTTTGGGCATTGGCATTCCCCTATACTGGGGCATATAACCTTCACAGGACCAAGGGCCTCTCCTCCCATTGATGACCAACTAGGCCATCCTCTGCTACCTAAAAGCAGAACTTTTCAACTCATGGCAGACCCTGGTCTCAAAACAAAAGAATGAGAAGATGGACCACCACGCTTGTAACACCAAAAAGAGATGGCTCAGTACAACCTGACCTCTAACTTACATGCTCACACACTCAGGCCTCAGCTTTCGTTTAGAAAATTAACTTTCAGTGTTTATCATACATTCAACTGTTTTAAGTCACTGTGTAGAATAGCAACCTGTGGTGTGTAGTGAACGTTTGAAAATTGTCTATGAAATAAGTCAGTAGGCTCTGATACCTTCAAACAAACTCCACTCTCTAGAAACATAAACACCAAGGAACGTGTTGACATGGTCATGATAGCTACAGCACAAATAGATAGAACTTGGGAATTCAAGATCAGGACACCAGCATCCTTGTGATTTTATATGAAGGCCTCATGATGACACATGGGTACCTGCAAAGACAGGGAAAGAGGCTAAACTCATCCTGTTTCAAACCCATTTCAACAAAACAAACATTAACCTACTCAGGATGATGGATCCTTCAAGTCATCAAATGCCTCTTAAAAGCATCACCACCTGTCAGAACTTGAGAACAAAGCCTCAACATGAGTTTTGGTAGCTACAAATCACATGCAAACCTTAACGAAGGGTACTGTTACAGCAACTTCTATTTTTTTAATAGTTATTGACTCATTTAATCCAAAGATTTCTAGGAAGTAGGAAATTAGACCCATTTTGAAATTAAGAAAACATTGAAAAGGAGTTATTGAGTTACAGAATAAACATTATCTATTTTATAAAACCTTCCAAAAATTTCCCAGGATGCTTATAAAATTTAGTATTCACATGAATGATATATTAAAAGTTCTTATTACTCCACATTCTCCACAAAATGCATTGCCAGACTAAATTTGTCTATATAAAGATAGATGATGTGAAGAGATATATTCATTGACTGAAATACAGTTCAATAAACAAAATAAAACACTAAGATGAATAGGAAGAGAAGATGACAAAGTCAAAGCAAGAGGAAGAGGTCAAAAAGCCGGGAGTTGAAAAGTCAGCAGAAATATTCTGAACAGGCTTTAAAAATAATTCTTTGTTAGGGAGCCTGGAGAAATAGCTCATGGGTTAAGAGTACTGGGTGCTCTTTCTTTGAGAGGTTGGATTACCACCAACATTAACTGTTCACAATCATCTATAACTTAGGTGCATCCTCTCCCACTGTAGTTTCAGTGGCTCTAAATCCCTCTTCTGGCCTCTGTGAGCACGAGGCACACACGTCATGCACAGGCATACATGCATGCAAACTATCTATACAAAACAAAAAAGACTAAGTGGTAACGTTGCGTGTACCAATTCAAGAAATAGAACTGTACATCTGCCCCATCTCTCAAGGCACATTTAACTGTCAAAGACTACAAGGGACAGATGAACTAAGGATGAGGGAATGGAAAATTCCTTTGTCTCTACCTCTCAATTCTTCTCTCCTCTTAACAATATAATTTTTCAATAAACTTATGTCTCTAAGCACTTATACTTTCTCTTATGTTATGAATAATTCAAATTGACAGCATTATTTTTAACCTCAAGTCATTATTTACCCCAGTATTCATTCATTTTCTTTTTTTCTCTTCTAGAAAGTGTTTACTATGTTTAATTTTGATAAACAGGGGAACACTCAGAGCATAAATGACAGATTAGAAAATCTTTAGTACAAGTCAACACAGGTTCCCCCAAAAGAAACCTGCTATGTTTTACTTTTTAAAGAATTAATATTTAGTTTAGTTACATCCCAAATGCTGTCCCCTCCCAGTCCCCCCTCACAGAATCCCTCCCCCATCTACCTCCTCTTCTCCTCTGAGAATGTGCCCTCCCCCAATATCCTCCCACAGTGGCACATCAAGTCTCTGCCAGATTAGGTGCATCCTCTCCCACTGAAGGAAGACAAGGTAGCCCTGTTGGGGAACTTATACCACAGCCAGACTATATAGCTTTAAGGAGAGGCCCCACTCCAGTTGTTGGAGCCCCACATGGAGACTAAGCTGTGCATCTGAAGATTTATAATCTTAATCTAAAAATCTGTAACCAAACAAACTGAGCTAAAATCCTTCTTCTGTCCATACCAACCATCAATGGGCATTCCACTTGTACTCCTGGAACAATCTTCAAATCCTAATCAGCCTTATCCCCACCAGCCTTCTCTGCTGATGGGAACTGGAATCAAGCTGAATAACCCTCCCACTAATGGTGCTCATTAGGGATTTCAGTGCATTCCATCTAGTATATGCTGCCTAGTTGGTGGCTCAGTGTCTAAGAGATCTCAGGGGTCTAGGTTAGTTGAGACTGCTGGTCTTCCTATGGTTTCTCCCTCCTCCTCAACTTCTTGCAGCATTTCCTTCATTCAACCATAGGGTTCCCTGATTTGGGTCCATTGGTTGGGTGTAAGAATCTGACTTTGTCTCAGTCAGCTGCTTATTGGGCCTCTCAGAGGGCCAAAACAAGCCTCAACAGATACAAGAAGGTTGAAATAATCCCATGAATCCTATCAGATCACCACAAACTAAGGCTAGACTTCAATAACAACAAAACAACAGAAAACCCATATTCCCATAGAAACTGAACAACTCTCTACCCAATGATAACTTTTTCAGGGAAGAAATAAAGAAATTAAAGACTTCCTGGAGTTCAATGAAAATGATGACACAGTATACCCAAACTTATGGGACACAGTGAAAGCAGTGCTAAAAGGAAAATTCATAGCACTAAGTGCCCTCATAAAGAAACTGGAGAGATTCTACACTAGCAACTTACCAGCACACCTGAAAGCCCTAGAACAAGAGGAAGCAAACACACCCAAGAGGAGTAGATGGCAGGATAGTTAAACTCAGGGCTGAAATCAACCAAATAAAAACAAAGAGAAGTATACAAAAAAAATCAACAAAACCAAAAGCTGGTTCTTTGAGAAAATCAATAAGAGATATTAAACTCTTAGCCAAACTAACTAAAGGGCACAGAGACAGTATCCAAATTAACAAAATCAGAAATGAAAAGGAGGCATAACAACCTGCTAATTTATAAGTCAGAGGAGTCAACAATTTTTCTGGATCATAGTATTAAATATTTTAAGTCTATAGAAACTTCAAAGTAGACTCACTTGGGGCATCCTTCGAAGTGTGGGGTAGCTCTTCACCACAGAAAACATTGAGTCCTTCCTTGAACAGGCACCTTCTGTGTCTACTAGATTAGCACACTTTTATAAAAACAACTATGAAAATGTCCTAATAGACAAAAGTGTCATTGTCTGTAGCAGCCCAAAGACTTCTACTCCAGGAAAGTTGAGATTCTTAAATTAACTCTCCAGAAAAGAATTTCAGATTGTGTCAGTATGAAGCAATGTTTAGTTCATCAACAACATAATTTAATATGAATTTAGGCTAGGTTATTAATAATGGGATCAAGAGACCAATAAGTTATTAATGATAAATAATCAATGACAATAGTAATATATGATAATAAATAATATATAAATGATAAAATGATAGTTATGTACACCAAGAATGGTGGTCATGTGCTCTTCTCCAGAGATTTAACATTTAAATGTCAATAACAATGTATGATCTTGATAACTTTTGAAGTTACATTGTTAGAAGTTTTAAGAGATTAAGTGAAAATGTTTTGATATACTTATTTTTATCTAAAGAACTTTAATGAGATCATAAGGTGGTTTGGGAGGTACATTATACCAATTTTCAGGCTGATAAGACATCGATCAAAGAAAGTCAACAGAATTCTTTTTGTACATAGGTTGCAAGTAAATTAAGGCATATGCTTGACTATAAACATGGTTCATAATATTGATAGCTTTTTTAAAAAAATGTTTTTCTCACCCAGCAGTGGTGAAAGGTTTTTTCCTCCATGTGTCTTTTCATCTTCACTGAGATATAGCAACATCCAAGATATCAGTGTGTATAGGGATGGGGATGAGCAAAGCATTGGCACTGTCCTCTTAGAGTCTTGCAGAAACTCAACATCAGTGAGCAGGAAAAAACTGTTGCCCAGACCCTCAGGTTTCAAGGAGCCAATCCCTCTACTGAGACATTGTGTGGATCCATTCTTTTGAAGACAGACTATTAAACTCTAGCTGGCAGAGGACAGCTGAACATTCTGGAGAAACTCTGCCTACTCAGATGATGTAGCTTCATCCAGGCTGCAGACTTATATTTCTCATTTCTCTGTATAAACTGAAAAGCATGTATAGCATCCTCCATGCTGTATTTCTTCATGTTGCAGAATCTTCACACCAACATTAGGTAGACAAACAGTTTGTTATTCATAAAAATGTGTCTGCTCTGTCTCTATTTCCTGAAGAGAATGGGGAAAAAAAAACCCTTTGGAATTTCCTTATAGAAATGAAACCATTTATTCCCACCCCCAGGTAACTTACAGTTCATGACAGTTCAATGGACAACATAGATCTGGGGGTTTAAGACACAGTACCAACTAAATCTCGTAGGAGGGGAGAATGTGTGGAGTTGAAGCTCAATTGCAAATAATGGTCAATCAATGAAATGTGCCTACATAGTGAAGCCTCAGTTGAAAACTAAACTAAGCTCAGGTGAGTTTTCCTAGGTTATGAAAATACATCACAGAAGTGAAGATTATTATCCTGTGGATCTGTAAGCGTCGGATTTGGGATGCTTACAGACATAGACTTGAGCATCCTGTTATTTAACTGTTCCTCCTCTGTGCCGTGTGTGTGTGTGTGTGTGTGTGTGTGTCCCTAATTCAAGAGCTGTTAGTTACTACCAAGATATGTGTACCACTACTGCTGGCTTGATTATTGTGTCTTGCTGTCATTTTTTATGGTTCATAGATATCAATTCTGGTTAGAATTGTTGATAGATTCTCTCTCATAGAAGCTTGCATAAATGCTTGCTTTTATATAGCATTGTACTGGATACTGGGTAGTAGTCTAATAAATTTTCAAAGCTTAAGCAAATAACTGGAACCTCAGGAACAACAACACAGGTACCCTGGGATCACCAAAGCATGCAGCTGGTATCTGAAGTGACTTAAGTCTTGTGTAGGGCTTGCCCTGTGTCGCAGGATTTTTCTCTGTCCAATTACATTAGGGAATCAGGAGGCCAGTGATTGGACAGGGAAAAGAGGGGTGGGACTAAGAGTTGCAGAGACAGAGAGCCTCTTGGAAGGAAGGAAAATGGAGGCAGACATGAACCAGCATGGCTTTAACCAGTCACAGGTAGTTATACCATAAGGTTAGAATAATTTGGATAAAGCTTTTATCATTATCAACTGGTTCTGAAATAATTGTATTGGTTTATTGTAAATTGAGAATTTATTAATTATAAACTTCTAGAGCTTTGACTCAACTGGGTTGATGGGTGGGGTGATGGCTGACCGTGGGGTGGACAGTCGATTTGTGGCAGTGAGAGGAACTTGGGAGCTCTGGCCCCACCAGAGACTTGGTGGGTAGAGAAAGGGCCAGCAGGGGCCGGCACATGTGTGGAAAGTGCCAGTTCATTTTTTAATACTTCCCACAACAGTCCTGAACCTACAAAGTCTGACTTTACCAGAGAGTCAGAGCCAATATTTCCTGTCATGGTCCAAAGAGTCCTACAGTTCTCCTAGGGTTCTTTAAATATCAAGAGAGAGAGCAGTCTTTAGCCTGAATCCTGCTTGCTCTAATTAAATGTACTTTCCACAATATCTTAATGAATTTTAGGATCTTTCGGGAAAAGTTCAATGTAGTATTAAGGAATACTCAAGTTACAGATGGCTGAAGGTCTCTCAGAATATTATAAAATATGTGATGTTAGCAAAAATAGCTTGTTTGGAAAAATAGTTTCTCAGAAAAGGCAGAATATATGTGCAATGATTTCTCAATGTGTTCTTAAATTCTTACAGCCCAATATGCAATCTAGAGACATTATGTCACATGGTTCTAAAGATAGATGATAAGTCCAAATCTCCTTATGGCATCAGCCATTGCACACTTGAGCTCTTTCTAAGATGATTTTTTTAAGCATTTTTTTCTGGGAAATCACATGAAACAAGCCTACAGTTTTAGTAACAATCTTCTTAAATGTGCTGAGAAAATGATAACATTTTTATTATTTCTATAACTGTCTTTTGATTTCTCACAACCACCCACCTGCTGACGTGTGAGTGTGTGTGTGTGTTGTGTTTCATTTGTAGAGTAGAGATGATTTGTGTAGGTTTTTAAAACATTATACACATGCACAAATATGTATGCATCATGAAGTTACAGCTATGTGAACTTTCACAAAGTAAACATACTCATTCAAGAAACAAAATGTGACAATCATTTCAGAGGATTCCCTGCTGTCCCATCTTGTTCAAGATGGTGAGGTGTGACATTTTCAAGCCAGCATTTAGAGTGTTTGGTGGAAATCTGTGGAGTATCTATTTCCTTTAAGAAGCCACTGACATCTGTACCCAGCATTATAAGTACAGCTCATTAGTTATCCTTTCCTACTGTTTCCCATACCATTTCTAGGCACTGCTATAAATCCATCTTTACTCTGGAACCCTTTCATGACTGTCATGATGTTCTGGCTCATGTGGTTACTCTGCTGTGGTACAAAATAAAGCTTCTTTATCACAGCATAGTGACAACCTTTGGAAGGATCCTCTACCAGATTCTTAGTGACTTCTTATGCTTCACTCAAGAGCAGTGACAGCAGTGTAGAGTTGCACAAGGACCACCTCCATACTCCAGTCAACACATGTTATCACAAAAATTGCTTACATACAAAATCTTAAGACTGGAGCAATGGCATTCTGATAACAAGAGCCACCTCTTTATTTCTTTCCAATCTTCTGACCTTGCAGCAACACTGCTACCTAATGTCACGATGACAAGGGTCTTATGCAAAAAAAACAGTGTCTTACTTAGGGATTCATTGCTATGAAGAGACACCATGATCATATATAAGGTCTTATACAGGAAAACATTTAACTGTAGCTGGCTTACAGTTTCAGATGTTTAATCCACTATAATCATGGCAGGAAGCATGGAAGCAAGCAGACATGAGGCAGGAGGCACCAAGAGTTCTACATCTTGATCCAAAGACAGCAGAAGAGGACTGTCCTATACACTAGGCTGAGCTTGAGCACAGCAGACCGCAAAGCTCACCCCCACAGTGACACACTTCCTCCGATAAGGCCACACATACTGAAAGAACACACCTACTAATAGTGTCATCCACCATGGGCCAAGCATTCGAACACATGCATCTATCAGTGCCATACCTATTCAAACCACCATAGAGAGGTTTCCAATGTTATTCAAACCTATTCAATCCCAATCACACACTCAGCAGATGGCCTTAAGGAAACACTGGCTGCATTTTGAACTTCCACTTTAACTAAAAACTGGTGGGTCACAGCTACAGAGGACAGGGGGTCCACATGCTCACAGATAAGCATCAGAGAAACCAGAACTTTTAAACACTCAGGCTTCTCTTCCCATGAAGACATACATATACCTGTTTCCATCCAAGAAGGCTGTAAGTGGATATTGTTTAATAGCCTGGCAGTCTTTTGCTATTGCCAGGCTTCACTTGATTCCTCCTTGTTGAGAGCATTGTTTCTCACTCCATGGGACCCATCCTTATGAAAGAAGCCTCATGTATTTGCAAAAGAGGTTTACTATTACGCTTACAAGTGTTTCCCCTCTAGACCTTTATCCTGATTATTGTTTCTCAGTCAGTTATTGTTTCTCAGTCCTTCTTGTGGACAAGGTCACAGGTACCTTGCAAAACACATGTCCTTTACAAAGGAGCTATGGTGTAACCATGCCTTGAGCTTTGTTGTGATAGTTGTTATGTGGAAACCTTTTTTTCTAAACTTGTACTGTGTTTTAAATATGTGTGCAATGAACTGCTCATGGTCAGACTCCAAAAGTTTATTCCAGCATGGCTAAGTAAGTCATGCTGAGCTTGTTACTCAGTTTTTTTTGTTTTGTTTTTTGTTTTTTGTTTTTATCTCTGATGGCAGTGGTGCTTGCAGGGACCCCACGCACTACTTCTCCTGTCTTTCCTTTTTTCTCCACAACCCCGAGGGCCCAGAAGGTAGAACATTCCATCAACTCCTTGTACTCTGGACCAAAGATCAACAATGAGAGTCCTCCAGTGTTAGGAAAGAATTTGTGGTACTCAACAGCCTGGATCTCAAGTTCTAGCTTTGTTCAAGGGGTGGCAGGCTTGCTATGGTTCACATCAATAACTGAATGTTATTTGTCACTATAAGTGTCTTCTGTAACAAGCTTAATTTTAATCCTTATTTTTCCTCCAGTCTCCATCACTCTCTGTCTCTTTTATGCCTGTAAATAAAAGCTGCATCAGGAAGAACAAATAAAACATCATCTGCATAGAAATATGCATTGGAAAGAATAATCATGTGTGTTTTAAAATAGGAAACCCAAGACACAAAATCCATGAATGTAAAGCATTCAGAGTGATTTTAATTTCTATTTATCCCAATATCTACAGCTAAACAGAACAACATTTGGTGGCTAATGAGTAAAGTCACAGAAAACAAAAGACACAAAGCACTTGGCAGACAAATTTTTGAATCATCGTCCACATACCCTTTGACTTCTTCAGTCCTTGCAAGACAAGTTTTGCTGTTTCCTTTTGTTGGTTCAATAATTTGCCAACACAGCACTGTAATGTTGAAACCAAAAGTGCCATATTCTAAACATAACTTTCTGGTGGATCTGACAGTAGAAATGTAGATTTGAGACTCAGATCTACATTTTTTTCTGCAACACCATATTTTTTAGTAAATCTTCTCTGTCCCTTGGGCGAAGATCACATGGAAGAGACATGGAGAGACACGCCACAGGTGAACTAAAGGCTGTGGACATGCTAAAGGGATGATCTGCCTTAGACAATGGAGAGGGCAACAGCTATCCCCAGAGAGTTCTCACCATGAGGTTCCAATGGCCTACACCATGTTTTGTGTTTGGTAATTTTTTGTTTCATTGTTTTGTTTTGTTTTCTCATGGACTTGAACCAGAGATCAGAATTTTAGCTCGTACATTCTGGAAGGCATGAAAAACTTGGGAGTGGGGCTGAAAGGCTGGGAGATTTCCAGACAAGTAGTAGATATTGAAATCAAGAAAACAACCATAATATTTTCTTTTTTTCTATATCTTATTCTTTTGTTATCTCTAAGTATGGGTGAGGTCTGTGTCATGAAACCATGTGCTAGTCGTTACAGGATTATCTTGGTTCATATTCTTTGGTATAAACCTTATCAGAAAAGATAATTGCGACCAAAAAAAAAGTAAGCAAATAAAATATAGGGTCATAAATTCACTGGAGGAGCAGGAAGAAGAGGCTGAAATCCAGGCTGGAGCAGAAGAACACTAAAGGATCTGTGGAACTTTCCAGCATTGCCTCCAGAGTTGTCAGATGCCTGATGGCATCTCCGGAGGGCTCACTGTGGGACCAAGACCACTGGAGAGTAGAAGAGAAGAGGGAACTCCATAGTAAGAGCAACATGGATTACAGACAGCTGGTGGGAGCACATGTCCTCTTCCTTCCTCAGTGGAATGCAGGAGAGAAGTGTAGACAGAGGAGACTGAGGAAGGAGAGCATTTCTGAAAATAATGAGCTCAGAGACACTTCTTCCTTTTATCATAAGCAATGAGTTCACTCGTGTGGATAGAGCAAGAGCTTAAAACTAGAATCAAACCTGCCTAGAGCCAATCCGTACCCTTGCCATCTGTATAGCCAGGGGCAGGCCACCCAAGCCAAGTTAATTATCTCATGTGTAAGGTGGAGTTGTAAAGCACCTTCAAAGATAGCTCTGTGAGAATTAAACAAGATACTTTATAAACGCTACCTAGTTTCCTGGCCTTTAATAAGTTATTTCATGGGTATTAATTTGTACCGAATCCACCGTATTGTGTTGACCTTCACGTTTGTTTGGTGAGATTGTAAACTTCAAGTTTATTAAAATGTTCTAGTTCCTTTTGGAATTATGAAGATATTGGTTTTATTTTTTATTTTTCAAAATGATAAGGGCAGGAGGATAGCCCTCTGTTTGTCTTAGGATCAGCTTCCAACTCCTCTCAGGTGGCATTTGCATTTACTCTGGTGCTAAATCCACCCAGGAAGCTGGGTAAACAACTGATTTCCTTCAGTTGGATTTTCAATTGCACTGGCTGTGCAGTCAGATGTCCAGAGATCCTAGGCTGCCAGGCAGCATTGCCTTTGTTAGGTTAGTTAAAGAAATACTAGTTTGCTTGCCTTTAAAGTCCTCCTTCTTTATATCTCTTTGCTCTCTGGCATTGCCTTTAAATCCCAAATGGCTACCTGTGTTCCTAGGCTATTGTCTATGGTGATGCTAATGTGCCTGAAATGGTAGAATGAGGTGCACCAACTCATTTTATAGAGAATAGTGTTTTAAGGAGAACCATAGCAACAAACATGAGAATTTCTTGGCAACCCACTTATAGGAGAGGGGAGTGTAAGAAAGGGAGGGAAAGAGCTGCAAAGGACGATTCTAGGCGAGCAATCTCTACTGTTGGAGGCAAAAGAAAGGGATGGGTTTTAGAAGTAGGAGTCAAGCCCCATGATCTTCTTGTCTCCTTGAGAAAAAAAGCACCTTGCTAGGGTGGTTTTAGTATCAAATGAGATGATGCAAAGTTCTTGCCCCTTTGTTTTCATTGACTATTAATTCATTGACTATTAATTGGAAGCAAAATTATTCATTAATGATTTTTATGAGCCATAAATGAATTATCGACAACCAATAGAGTTAAAGTAATATCACTTTGATAGCTATGTCTGAAAAACAATTAAAGAACTTCAACATCAAATTTAAAGAGAATGAAGAAAAAAGTAGAGAA
This sequence comes from Mus caroli, assembly GCF_978045245.1. Lineage (NCBI taxonomy): Eukaryota > Metazoa > Chordata > Mammalia > Rodentia > Muridae > Mus > Mus caroli. The sequence goes on along the minus strand of NW_028227257.1, from coordinate 40,582,831 downwards.
AAAAATTTTAATTGGATATTTTATTTATCTACATTTCAAATGTTATCCCCCTTTCCTGGTTTCCCCTCTGCAAACCCCCTATTCTATCCCCCTCCCCCTGCTTCTATGAGGGTGCCCCACCCATCCACCTACCCACTCATGCCTCACCACCTTAGCATTCCTCTTCACTGGGGCATCAAGCCTTCACAGTTCCTTTATGCTGCTCATCTGTCCATTCACCCTCCTGAAGCACCTTTTTCAGACTGAGCCACAAGGTGGCAGCATAAGCTTAGCCATGTCTGCATTTCCACGTTATGGCCTCCTACTGAATCTCCCTTCTACTTTCCCCTTTTTAGCTCTGCGCTGATATACCACTGGGACTGCCAGCAGTAAATAAATTTCAGTGGTTTCCCTGAGTTCTAGTAGCTTCCAAGGGGTCTGACAGCAGTTTACGACGTCTCCAAAGGAGCCATGCTTCCCTCTTTGGTCCAAAGCCAAGGATGACACTATCTTCTCTACCATTTATGCACAGGTGCTTCTAGCTCAAGGGCACAAAAACCACAACAACAGAAATCTCGCAGAAAAAAAGACAGTAAACCTGAAGCCCTTAAAGGTGGATTGAGGAGATTCCAGCTAAGAATCATCCAAGGAAAAAACTGACTTTTCACTAGCAATCTTTGTGCCAGCAGAACCTTCCATCCTGGATAAAACAGGCCTATGGTGGCTCAGAGAAGCATGCGTAAAGGCAACTTGTCTTCCAGGAGGAGTTTTGTAGAGATTAAAACATATCTCACCTGGTTATCCCTCTGCATTCCCAGCAAACACGGGCTTAGAACTCAACAACCAGCATGGAGTTTGTTGCCTGTCCCTAAACAGCAAGCAGAGCAGGGATGTTGTAGCCAGTTTAGGCTAAGGCAATCTATCCTCTGGACCTGGTAAAAGTCATCTTCTTGGAGCACACTGCTCTCGCCAGCAATCTACAACCCTGGACCAGAATTCTAGGCCTGTTTTGTGAAAAAGCCTAAGGCACTGCTACCTGCCTAGGACTGAGTGGTCAGAAGCCCTGCTGTGGCTGCTAAAAGAGCAGCAGTGTGGTAGAGCTTTTGCTAAGCAAAGGCCAGGAAACCACCAACTAACTGCCCTCCTTGCTGCAGGAGGAGGTAAGATAAAATAACACTTGAGAACCTATGCTGGCTCCGGCAACTGAAGTCAATACTGGAGCCCTATGCTCTGAGACCTTCCCAGACTAACAACTTGAGAAAGTGCCTCTTCTGTCTGGGCCTGTTGACTTCAAAGAAGTTTAGTTTGTTTCAGGCTAAGCAGCATCAAACAGCATCAGCCTGACCCAGGCAGGCTCAGGCCCCTACTTGTCTGCTTCAAACTGTGCCCTTGGACCGGCAGCCATAGCAATCCAACCACACAGGCACCTACATCCATTTTATATGCTCTTTCATAAAGCTTGCCTGTGAGGATAAAACACCTACATACAAGAGTGAGATATCCTGAGAAACTGACTTGAGAAGGATGTTAGCTGTGAGGCTATTCATGTCCATGTTTACACAATTAGAAAGGAGTCAATAAGTCATTCATTGGACAAGACTGTGTATACAGAGGAGACAGGTATAAGAATGCTGCACAAATGTATACACCAATTCTGGGATGAAGAGAAGGGAGGGGTGAGTAGCTTTTCACTGTAGGTACAATGCTTTTTCTCTTCTTTTTTATGCTGAGCATGAAGGTGTGTCTTAATTATTTTTCTATTGCCGTGTCAGAACACCATGACCAAGGCAACTTATGAAATAAAGACATTATTGGGGCTTAGAATTTCAGAGTCTCAGGCTCAGTACATGACCATCCTAGTCAGTAGCATGGCAGCAAGCAGGCATGGCTCTGGAGCAAGTAGGGGTGAGCAGACTTCCTTCCATATGAGCATTAGACATAGAAGGAGAGCTAACTGCAAAAAGTCTTGGGTTTTAAAAACCACAGAGCCAACTCCTCAATACACACCTCCTCCAATAAGGCCACACTTTCTTATTATCCTCAAGAAACTCCACTATCTGGGAACCAAGTATTCAACTGTATGAGCCTATAGGTAACATCCACATTTGGACCACTACAAGGTACAAACCAGCTCTCAAGGTACTGGAGCTGTAAGATCTTTAGTTCAAGAATAGCCTGAAACACATAGCAAAATCATCTCAAAATAAATGCCCCCCTTTACAGAAGGATACATGTGATGATGCTGATGCCACATGATTTATAGATCTTAACTAGCCAGTCACAAAGGCCTTTGATTTTGCTTTCAGCTCCAGCTTTGCCCACATCAGCTGCTAGATGGGTACGGACAAAATCAAGCGGGTACACAAAGCACAACGATGTGGCCCCAGCAGCACCACTTGATGCCAGGTTCCCTGCAAACTAGCACCAAAACTGGTCTTCTTGTCCAGCTCACCCAGTGAGATATGGTTGTGTTTCTCTTTGAAGGCTAAGTTGAGAACCTGGGTGAGGAAGTATTTGATGGCACTGGCCAGGTTACCATGGCAGAAGGACAGGACTCCCTGTTCCTTGCTGATATGAACCATGCAATCGATAGTGCCCTTGTATTCCTTCTCTGCCATGATTTGCTTGCTGACATGCTGAATCTGCAGCAGCAGCTTGACCCTCTCAGTGGGTACTACTGCCATCTTGGAGACAGCCACAGCCACTCCACCAGACAAGAAGTCCTTGGTGCACGACACAGAGGCATCTGTCATGTTGAAAGAGAAAAAGAAGAGACAGAGGAAAGCTGGACAGGACTGGGTTGACAACTGGCTTTGACTACTGGACGCTGGGCTTGAACTTGTATTTTCTATTTGTCTACACGCTCCTGTGTTGGCACAGGACTTGGTCCACCATGCCCTAATTACTGAAGCTTTATAGTAAGTTTAAAACATAAGTTTTAAAGTGCTTTTACTTTATAGTAAGTGCTTACTGTAAGTATAGTATAATGTACAGTACTTTATAGTATTATAAAGTAATTATAAATATTATGAAGTTATATAAAGTATAGTACTTTATAGTTAAGTAAGTATTCTCACTTATAGTAAGTAAAATGGAAATTCCTCCCATGAATTTTTTTTTTTTTAAATTGCCTCTGGAGCTGGAAAGATGACTCAGAGTTTAAGAATACTGCATGCTCTTCAGAGGACCCAGGTTCAAGTTCCAGTCCATGGGTAAATAGAAGAGAGAGAGAGAGAGAGAGAGAGAGAGAGAGAGAGCGCACTAACATACCATTAATCTTAACTCCAGTTCCAGGAGATCTAATACCATCTTCTGGCCTCAGGAGGCACCGAATGCTCATGGTACATAAATCACAGCAGGACCTAGTAGCATGCATTTTACTCTCAGCACACAGGAAGCAGAGGCAGATAGATCTCTGTGAGTTTGAGGCCAACCTGGTCTACATAGTCAATTCCAGGTCACCAAGACTATATAGTGTGACCCTTTATCAAAAATACCAACCAAAAACAAAAGAATTCAAGTCACTTTGCCCATGCCATGACATTCAAAACACTGTAAGATAAATATATACATATATTTTTATAATGTACTATATTATACTTCATAATACAATATATCACAATTTATATATGTATAAATATATTACATATAATTAATAATATAATATAAATACTATACATAATTACATATAAATATATACTGTATATAATTTATTTATTCATTCACGTGGGGAGTCATACATGCACCACTCACATAGGTGTAGTGGTACCATGTTGGAGAACAATTTGCAAGAATAAGATTTTGCCCTCTACCATGCAGATCCTAGGGACTGAACTCATTGTCAGGCTTAGTGGTAGATACCTTTACCGTCAGAGCCAGCTCATTGACACTACTGTGATATTTTAAGGACTAAAGTTATATGTTTGAGGAGACATATAATCTAAACATTGAGTATTCCAAATACTGGAGAGCAAAATATCTAAGGAGTGGAGGAAGACCTGGGTAAATGAAATCCCCAGTGAATGTGTATTGTTGACATGGCCATGATCACGTCACAGACCAAGATAATGGCAAAATGGCAAAGCAACCACCACCACCACCACCACCATCACCACCATGAGATGCATGGGAAAGCAAAGCCTTCCTCTGGTCCAAGTGTGAATGATAATAGTATATGCAGAAAATATCCCCACAGCTTTCTGCCTCCTGAGTATTTCCAGCCTGAAGACTGATCCCATACAGATACTGCACCTCCTGAGATTAGTTAAGCCTGTCTTCTTGGTTCATCTGTATAGCAGAATGCTGCCTCCCTATGCAACTGCATATGATAAACCCACTGAGCTTCCAGGGTGCTGCAGCTTTTCCATCAGAGAGCCCAGTGCACCTGCATTGTGGTAAATATTAATGGGGGGGGGTTCTATCTCACCATAGATCATTTAGTTCCCAAATAAAAGACACAAAATCTTTATATTTATAATAAGCCTTAAAGCACTAGAGTGGGGCAGATATCAACCCTCTATGCTATTTTGTCTACTTCCCTGTCAATAACCCCAAGATACAACTTGCCATGTTCTGTCTGGGCTGCTCCTACTCCAATTGACTGCCCCCCCATGGCCATGCTCTCATGATTCACCTACTCCCATGGCATCGTCCTCCTCCTACTTCTCCCTATTCTTGTGGTTTCTCAGCTCCCAAGTCCAGGAACCAAAGCCCCACCTACCCCTCTTTGCCCAGGTGCAGGCTGTAGGCATCTTTATTAACCAATAGTTTTAAAGACCAAGGTTTGCACAACAAAAGCACGCATGTGTGAGTAGTCACTTTTCTTGAGACAACTAGACCTTGGGATACAGAATTTAGCATTAAAATACACAGCAACAGACCAAACCTCAACACACTTGATTCCAGTTTTTCAACCTCAACACACCTGACTCCAGTTTTTCTGGGTCCGTGTGCCTGTTCTGTTTCTATTCCCTTGTCACCCAAGTCAGGTCAAATCCCCTAAAGCCTCACTAAGATTCAACAAAACAACTGTCTTCTTAGGGGCTTAAGAGAATTTGTTGTATTTTCAGAGGGTTGGGTTCAGTTCCCAACACCCATATTACACAGTCACAGCTCTCTGTAACTCCAGTTCTAGGACATCATACATACTCCCCTGGTTCCCGTGGGTGCCTGCTTGCAGGCAGTGCACACACACACATAAACAGAAAATGATAGAGACAGAGAGAGAAAGACAGAGAGAAACAGAGACAAGAGAAACACAGACAAAGAGACAGAGAAATATTTTAAGAACTGTATTTCTTTTATGTATAAATTTAATATTTATTTCTATCTTTAATAATTATTTTTAATTTTTAGCAATGTCCTTTTTGTGTACAAATTGTTCAGATTTTTGGCTAAATTTGGCTTTATTTTATTCTTGTTCAAGTTATTAGGTGTTTTGTTCGTTATTAGATGTTATTCTTGTTTATGTTATTAGAATGTTTATCGATCATATGTTGGAACACAATTTCTTTTTTGCACTTTTATTTTGTGTTCTAATAACTTGCCTGGCTGATTTATAACTTCTAAAACTTTAGACATAAAGGAACTTGACACTTGAGTAAAAAATTATCTACTTCCTTTGAGTAATCATATCCCTTTATTTTCTTATCTGTATTTTGTTTTTCTTCATGTCACTATAGCATAGTTTAAAATGCTACTATAATGCCCCATAAAAGAGACAAACATGGACATCTTTGCCTAATGTCTAAAATTTAGTAGCAAGTATTGCTTTTATCAGTTTCATATATCAAAAATCATGTTAGTGGGTGTATATAACTATAAATTGTTACATAAACTTTTTTATTTATTTTACTTTCTATTTGGGGATAAAATCTTAGTATATAGCTCAGGCTGCCTCATACATTACAATGCCACTCCAACTAGCCTCAAACTCACAATCTGTCTGCCTCAGTCTTTTAAGCTGCTACAATTATAGCCAAGTGCTACTCACACTCAGCACACTATTATTGTACATTATTGATAGATAATCATTTCTCAACAAGAAGTCCCTTTTTATTATTTCTAATAATACCCCTTACCTTAAAGTGAGTTTATCTGGTATTTTCATTGCTACAATTTATGGAACATCTCTATTTTTAATATGATTCTATATCTAAGGGTTGTATCCTATAGCTAACACATCATATAAGCATGCTTTCTAGTCTGTCTGCAGTCTTTGTCATATGATTAGAATTTGAGAGCATTTATATCAATATTGTACGGCTGTATACATATTTGTCACTTGAATTTTTGTTTTTCAGTGCCCCTTGCATTTTTGTTCTTCATTTGACTGCCTAGTTTATTACGTGTTAAATGTTTTTATCTATCATTTTAATCCATAGTTTTAGTATTATTCTTCTGGTATTTTAATGGATTCTCTAAAGCATTAAAACGTGGCTCATGCTCCAGATTTACTTCCAATTAAGACTGCTTTAATTCTAATTGCAATAATTAAGCTTCATTCTGTCCTTTCTCTGTACCAATTATTGCTGACATTGCCATGATAGTGACCTGTACTACAATCGCAATACAGTTTGTTACTTCTAAGTGTTTTATAATCAAAATCAATTTTTTTATGTGACTGTGTCTTAACTATCCCTATTGTTTTTCTTTCCTCCCTTTCTACTTAGGACATCTGTTGTTTTATACTTGAAAGAATTCTTTCAGTAGTTCTTTTAAAGTATATGATATTAATGAATTTTCTCAGTTATTATTTGAGAATGTTCTCAGTTTGCCTTCTTTTTTTTCAATACTAGTTTTGCTGTGTGTCAAATTATTGACCAGTAGGCAATTTGTTCGGTTGAATTATGTGTTAGGAATTCCGGTTTTTTTCTCTTGTTTTTACTTTGTTGAGCATTTCAAATGCACTATTTCATTGTCTTTGTGCTTGGATAATTTCTCAGCAATAGTTAAGGAATTGTTTCTCCCTATAACGGTCAGCATTTTTTTCTTGCTACTTAAAGAATGTCTTCATGTTTTCAGCTATTGACAGTTAGATTATAAGATGCCCAGGTGCAATTGCTTTTTATTTATCCATCTTGAAGCTTATTGACATTCTTGAATATGTACATTAATGTTTCTGATGAAACCTGGGACGTTTCCAACCACTAATCAAATAAAGATTTTGCTTTCTCCCTCTGCTCTCCCAGAACACATATTTAAGTTTGCGTAGTGTTATTCTGTAAGTATCTAAGGAGCCATTCATTTACTGTGCTAATTTATATAGGCCTATTTCCCAAAGGAATATCTTCTCATAGACAATATGCAAGACAAACAAACCAAGAGATCATGGCAGCAGGTGTTAAGTCAGAAACCAAATTAGCAAAGAAAAAGTGAAATCTGACCAAATAATTGTCAGTGTCAGAGAACCTTATAATAGGAATAGAAAATAAACCAAACACAGAAGGCCTTCAATAGAACCTCAGAGCTTGCTCAGCTGTGCATTGACTCTCCATACCCAACAGAAAAACTCACAACAAAAGGAATGCATGTTCTCACTAGTCTGAGATTTCACTTAAAGCTTGTTTCAGTGGTATCATGGTTAGAATCCATTTCTGCCAATGCCTTGTAAGTAGAGACCCTAAGGTCTGTAACTGAAAAAGTCTGTAGTATCAATTTATGAAAACAAAGGGCACATACTGTGTAGGGCTATAGGCAATCACAGTAAGTAAACAGTCTCCTAGTTTGGTTTTCTGTAGCTGTGATAAAAACAAACAAACAAACAAACAAACAAAAACCAGAAGCTACTTTTAGAAGGAAGATTTCTTTGGCTTGCATTTCAAGATCACAATCCATGGAGAAAATTCAGGGCAGCAACTTAAGTAAGAGCTGAAGCAGAAAAGCAGGAAACTTTTGTAGAGTCCACAGAAGTAGGACTTTGCCTTCACTGAATGCAGTCAAGATCCAGAGAGAACTTTATGACTTGGTATATTGATAAATCTCCTGACTGTGATAGGAAGATGAAGCTAAAGCCATAGTTGGAAGTAATTCATATTCTCTCTTATTAAAGTTTTTTTTTTCTTGAAGCCCAGGCTACAGTGAAAAGGGTGGGTTTTCTTATGAGCACTGATGGTGTAGAATTTGTAAGCCTCTCACTGTTGGGTGGCTTATTTGTCCCTGGTTTTTAAGTTTTTCTTATGCCTCACTTACCTTTCCTATTGTTGACTTTTTAAGCATTAACAAGATCATATGAAAATATGATAATATGTTAGTTTATTAAAATTGTTTGAATTTCTCTTGGGATGGTACTTGTTTGTATTCAGGCTTTTGGAAGAAGGCATCTTCTTCCAATAGATAGCAGATTTGTCATGAAAAATTATAATGAGACATGTCCCAATGCTCAAGGGTTTCCTCCTATGAGTTGCGCTCCTTTTCTGTGCTGGACTCCACTGTCCTCATTGCTTTGGGATGCAGTTTCTGGCTTTCTACCATCCCATGACATTATTTTCTCCTAGCATTTAAGGAATAGCAGGCAAGATACTTTCCTTGTGAAGGCTGTTTGTATACCACCCTGGGGCCTGGATCATGGTCAAGAGAAAAAAACACAGTCTTCGTTTTCAGCTTTCTTTGCCAAAAAAAAAAAATTGCTGCAATCTTTATGCAGGAATATATAGCCTACAGTGTCTTCATAGTGCCCTCACAAACTGACCATAGGGAACTAATGTCTTCCCTGTCATAAAAAAAATTGAGTTTGTTACAAAGCTTTATCTGTTAGCTCTGCTAAAACATATTTTCTTTTTTTGTTGTTGTTTACTATATTAAAAATCAATTTACTTAGTCTATCATATATTTTTTCTTTTTTATTATATATTTTCTTTATTTACATTTCAAATGCTATCCCCAAAGCCCCCTATGCCCTTCCCCTGCCCTGCTCCCCAACCCACCCACTCCCACTTCCTGGCTCTGGCATTCCCCTGTACTGGGGCATATGATCTTGGCAATACCAAGGGCCTCTCCTCCCATTGATAGCCAACTAGGCCATCCTCTGCTACATATGCAACTAGAGACACAGCTCTGGGAGGGTACTGGTTAGTTCATATCGTTGTTCCTCCTATAGGGTTACAGAACCCTTCAGCTCCTTGGGTACTTTCTCTAGCTCCTTCATTAGAGGCGCTGTGTTCCATCCAATAGATGACTGTGAGCATCCACTTCTGTATTTGTCAGGCATTGGCATAGTCTCACAAGAGAAAGCTATATTAGGGTCCTGTCAGCAAAATCTTTCTGTCATATGCAATCATGTCTGGGTTTGGTGGTTGTATATGGGATGGATCCCCGGGTGGGGCAGTCTCTGGATGATCCTTCCTTCAGGCTCTGCTATGAACTTTGTATCTGTAACTCCTTAAATGGGTATTTTGTTCCCCATTCTAAGAAGGAGCAAAGTATCCACACTTTGGTCTTCCTTCTTCTTGAGTTTCATGTGTAAAACATATTTTTCATTGGCACAGTGACCCAGGGAACACAAGTGACCATGCCCATTATAGTAGTCTTGGGTTTTAGTTAGATGGGATGTGCAGAGGAGGATCAGACACTTACAAAGACACAAGAGGAAAGCCATGTCAACTTGGAGAAATTTCTAGAAAAACAAATGGAGAATGGGGCAGCTTGGAAGTGAGAAGAGAAGTTGGTGAGGAAAGACCCTTGGAAAAGGAGAAAGTCGATGTGCTTAATATGAACCTGAGGCCAAAGGGAGGATAAGAGAAGATCTTTAATTTGCTGGAGTTTGTCCCTAAGGCCTCATAGGATTTTATTTTCAGTTAGCATATCCTTGTTTAGCTCATCCTTAAGCAACCATGTTAGTGAGATTTCATGGGTGCCGCTTCTGGCATTTCTAGCAGACATGATCTCAAAGCAAACTTCCTGTTCCCTGACTCTTAGAATCTTTCCATTCCCCTTTTCTGCAATAATTCCTAAGCCTCGGGTGCAGGAGATGTGTTGTAGATATATTCACCGTCACAGGGCACCACAACTCAACATTTTGATGGGTTGTGTTTTTCTGTAATGGTTTCAGTTTATTTCAAAAGTTTATTATCAAAGTTTCCTTCCATAAGTGATGAGGACTACACTTATCTGTGGGTATAAAGAGAAATAGTTAGAATGTAGTTAGTGATTATACTGGTTTAGTAAAGAGGCAGTTGTGAGTTTTCCCCTAAGGAATGCTGAGAGCAAGAGAAAAAGAGCACACAGCTGGTTATTATGATATCACACAGTCCTAAAACCACTTACATACAAGTGACATTATATGGACTGTGCAGTTTGTACTCATGTACGCAGCAATGTGAGAGAGGTGCAGGTGAGAAATGGTGAGGCTGGTGGCTTCCCAGTGGCACTGAGTGGCAAAGGTTTGTGGGGCTTCGACTCCTAGTGGATATGACTTCACTTCTAGCTTCTGATCAAACTCTTTGAAGCTCTTCTCCATCTTCCCCATTCCAGGTTTTTCCATGGTAACAATAAACTAGAATGAATGGTCTTGGTCATGCCTCCTGCTTCTACCCAGCTTTATCTGGGCAAGAGCTGACAGTGTAGATGTGTAGTATGATGAAGAGGAGTCACAAGATACAGCCTTTAAATGAGTATCCTAATTTAGTGGAGGAACATCCTGAGGCTTGTAAGTCTGAATTCCAAAGCGGAGGATCAAAGCAAGGCAAGGTAAAGAAATAACAACAGACATCTATGGAACTGAGACTTGGAGGTGGAACAGGAAAGCTTGGTTTTCCATTCTGTGTCTTCCAGAGACACCATGGACTCATGGGAAAGACAAAGATGACATGTTTCTTTCTAATAAATGAGAGTGCTGTTGAGCTTGGAATAAAGCAAACCCTGAGAGAGGAGCTATTGTCTAGAATTAGGTCGCTGAGTGCAGAGGCTTGAGCCTCTGCCAGGAATACCACCTGTAATTTTAGCATTAGTCATCATCAAAAAAGAGACTATTTATTAAATTCCCCTTTCATAAAGTTATATATTCATGTAGACTAAACAATTTCCTTTAGACTTCCTTTCCAAATATGACTCTCTCTTTCTGATAATACAAAGGGGGAAAAACTCTAATTCAGTTGTTCTTACCGTAAGTTTGCTATAAGATAACTTCTGGGATCCCAAAAAGCACTAGGATTTTCTTTCCCATGAGGCAATCATTCTGCTATAGACCCAAGATGAGCATCTCTCATTCAGTTCATTCTGCTTTATCAAGCAGGAGGCAGCATTAAACCCCACAAATAAGGGCTCTGTCTCACAAACCTTCATCACTTTACACACCATATGCAAGTCCACTCAAGGCTATACGATTTCCAAGTGACAGGCTATGTATTAGTGTTCTTAGGGTACCTTCCTTGCAGCATATTAATATACTTGAACAGCTCACAGAGGCCAGAACATTTATTTACACCTGTCAGCTAATTATGCAGAATGTTGTAAGGGGCAAAGATAAACAACATATGAAGTTACATAAAATAAGGTCTGGAAGCTTCTTCTAACTAGCAACCTGTGTCTGGAGAGTCGAGGGACGAGGCTGTCTTCAAAGCCTGTGACCCTCCCCATGTTAACCTGCACAGAAATTCTCAGATTCCTCTCCTTTGAGCTTTGCCTATTAAAACCTCATTGCATAGGCATGATTGGCATAGACAACCATGCAGAAAAGTAATTGGACACAAAGGATGCAATCCAGTGCTCAGAGTTTAGGTGAGAAACTCCACAAAGCCTGCTTAGAGACTTTGTTGTTGCTCTGTGCAGCATACCTTCCTCCAAGGCAAGGGGCAAAACCTTTTCTGAAATGAAGGGCTTATGTGCAACTAAAGACAAATATGAGAATTTATGTATGGCTGTTTCAAGACAGAATGCAAGAGAGAATTGGTTTCTGGGCTTACCCTTGAGAGAGGAATTTTTATTCCTGTGGTTTTTCTTTTGAAGAAAACGGAGCAGATACAAGGAAGATGGCCAGGCAGAGGGAGGTTGCTGTGTGCAGCTACTTCTGAGTTCTGAAGCTTCCCGACAACACAAGTACTGTCCACTTTTCAACTGTATATTTCAACTATATATTTGTCCACATGCTTTCTCCTATGGTACCTGTATTGCTTTGATAAGTGATTCTGATTCTGTTAGGTACCCAACTGTAGTTTTTATTTGCATTTCTCTGGTGGCTAACAAAATTGAGTCTTTTTTTTTTTCATATAATTCTTAGCTTGCACTTATTTTGTGAACTAAATATTTACATCCCTTGTAATTGGACTATTTAGGGGGTCATTATCAGCTTTTGGAATCTTTATAGGTTCTGGATATTAACTCCTTGTCAGATTATACTTTGCAGACATTTTCCCAGTCACTAGGCTGTCTCTTCACTCTGTGTCCTGTGTCCTATATTGAGCAGAAGTTTCTTAGCATGCTGTAATCGGCTTGTTCTCCTCTACTATGCTATTTAGAACTCTTAACCTAAAAAACACTGGCTACATAAATAATTGAAAATGTTACTGCCGTGTTTTCTTCTAGTCTTCTTATGATCTTGCATTTGTGTCATTTTTTTTCATTTTGAGTTTATTTTTGTTGCATGTGAGAAAACTTCCTCAAAAGCCAAAATCAATATACCATATTATCCAGCTACCCTGCTTCTGTGTGTATATACAAGGGAAATAGATGCTATCAAAAGATCAAAGAAATGTCTGTACATCTATGTTTATTGCTCCATAATACATAACAACTAAGATATAGACCAACCTAGATGCCCCTAGTGGATAAACAGAGAAAATGAGAACATATGTACACAGTGTGTGTTATATCATTTAACCATAAAACTATTTTACTGCAAAAAAAAAAAATGTATGGGAAAGGAGAGCATCATGCTAAGTGAAATAAGTCAGATACAAAACCACAAATATCCCATGTTCTCTATTGTACGTGGATGTTTAAAAATGAATGCTCGGTGGATTATATAAATGATTACTCATAGCTGGGATGGTTTAGAGGAAAGGAATCTTGATAGAGGTTGGATAATAAATCCTGAAGATCAACTATATATAAATAAAGTCTATAGCATAGAAGGGTGACTGTAGCTCATAATATCCTTAGGCTTTTATAACTAGAAAAAAGAAACTCAGTGCAGTTGGAAACACTAGATACCTTGATTCAGCTGGTATTTTTATGAATATGCACTGAAATATCAAACTTCATCCCATAAATATAAACAATCATTATATTAACAAAAAGAAAAAATGTTTACTATGGAAATGCTAGCCACTACCATGATTTGATCATTGAATCCTCAGACAGGAATTGCATGGTCACGGCATACCCATTAATTTGTGTGATTAAAGTCATAATCTTTGTTAAGAAGGCTGATTTTTACCCTCATCCGTGTGAAACTACTCTAAAGCTGCCTCAAGGGTCAAGCAAAAAATTGCAAAGATTCCAGCTTCACGATTCTAATCACGTGAGGAATAAGAGCTTCACCTTGTAGTGAGAACTGTGAACAAAGAATGAGCTAATGTCGTCATAGTAACTATCTACTGCTTATTCTTTGACATCCCTCTTTCTCCCCAGAGTTGTCGCACATTGATCTTTGCATTCCCCATTCCCAAGCCCTGCCAACTCTCATCCAAGCAGCTGCCTGCATCTCTCATTCTCTTTGAGAGACCAGATCTCAGCATCTAGGCTGTGGACACAGATGCAGCAGTTAGGGTCACAGTTATCTTATTTGCCCACAGGTTATCTGATGTGCTCCTAGAGAATACCTTCAATGAATCCTGCTTCATCTTTTCTCTCCCATCCTTATTGGCATTTTTGTTCAGTCCTTGTATCATTCTCTATCTGAGAATTATCTTTGAATGGTGATTAATTTATTCCTGTGTCCATTTTCTGTCGGAAGTTCAAATAGGGAAGAGACAAGAACTATTGTACATGTTTAAAATTCATCAGTATAACTCAAATTTACTTTGACCTAAGACCCTGTGTGTACTGTCACTCTCAGTCACTTTTTGATATCTACTTGCCTAAATTTTATGATTATTTTTCAAGTTTCAAAGTCTTTTCTTTTCGGTTTGAATTTTTTCCTCCTTTTTAGTGGTACTAGAGATGAAGCACAGGTCCTTGCACATTACAAACAACAATTTTCCCCACAAAGCTATACCCTCGCTGAACTATATCCTGGTCCTTGCTTTCTTTTTTGCTTGAAACAGGCTCTCATTGAATTGCACAGGATAAACTTAAACTCACTCTGTAACTCAGGCACACGTTGAACTTGTCTTGGCCTCTTAAAGAGCTAAAAATGTAGGTCTACATCACCTGAACCAGCATTTAACTTCAATTATCTGAAGATAAAAGATAGTATTTTACTTCACTCAGGATGATATCCACCAGATCCATCCATTTGCCTAAGAATTTCATAAATTCATTGTTTTTAATAGCTGAGTAGTACTCCATTGTATAAATGTATAACTGTTGCGGCCCGCCCGCAGTCTGCAACAGTGTATCTATTTTCTGTATCTATTGTATTTTCTGTATCTATTCCACTGTTGAGGGATATCTGGGTTCTTTCTAGCTTCTGGCTATTATAAATAAGGCTGCTATGAACATAGTGGAACATGTGTTCTTATTACCAGTTGTAGCATCTTCTGGGTTTAAGCCCAGGAGAGGTATTGCTTGATCCTCCGGTAGTACTATGTCCAGTTTTCTGAGGAACCGCTGAATCTGACACATTCTATATTATAAATGAAAATATTGATAGATTCATCACATATAATTCATGTAGAAACATATAATTCAAATAAATATCAAAAATATTTTAAAAACTACACATAATGTTGAAAGTATGCACGTGGATGCATAACACATACATGTATTCTTATTATTTGTCCAAAAATTATGAATAAAACAGTAACTTTACAGAATAAACCTATACACAATGTTTAGACAAATGAATTGAGTTGATATTTAATCTTTTAGCATGAAAAGGTATAAATAAAAATAGAATGTCATATTAATTTAATTCACAGAATTTATCTTGTTCTCCTTTATTGATTATCTGATTTACTATTTCTCCAAATACAATGTTCAATTCAAGTAGGTCTCTTGTTTTAATTACAGGACTTTATCAATGAAAATATCTCTCATAACCCATTATCTGGTTATTTGTCCTAGGGCATATCCTTGTGCTCAACAATTGTCACCATCATCTTACAAATGTCATATATAAGCTATTCAGTAAACCGAACTCATTGAAATGCTATAGTAAAGTTTCAATGAGCATTCTGAATACTAACTCTCACCTGCCATGTTAATCCTAGCTTAGGCCAGTGGTAAAGTTTTCTCTGGCAAGCCATTGTCCTTACATACACAACACCTGCAGTCTCACTTGTTTAGACATGCTATCTGAAAAGAATGCCTAGAATTAATATTTAGTTTGTTTTCACAGTTCACAAAATCATACCCTGACAGATCACACCACACTTAACTGCATTCAATAAATATTTATTAGAAACGTTCACTGGAAGTACATATTGAGCTCCATCATAGTCCAGTCAAGTCATGGCTTTTACATCTACTCAGTGTTCTTCCTTGGCATCAAGTCAGGATGAAAGTTTATTTGTTGTTATTGGTTTTTCATTATTTTGAGAGTCTTTTCCCAGGGGGTGGGGGAAGACTCGACAGTGAAGGCTCCAGTTAACCAAGACTTCAGATCAGAGCACAGTACACTTACAAGTCCATCGACTCCTTTCTTTTGTTTATACATTCAAATTTCCCACTCCCATTCTCTTACCAGCCATCAGAAGTTGTAATACCTTAACTGTCTTTTCTTTTGTGAGTTTGAATAACATATATGCTGTTACAAGTTCTGCACATATTGAAAATTTAGTGAGTGCCATTTATTTTATATTGTCTTGTGCTCTGCTAGTCTTAATTCTTCAAACAAACAAATGAAAAACAACAAAACAAAACAAAACAAAAACCATGGCAAGATAACTAGTACTGCTGGCACTCAGTGCTTTACTTTAATTACCAAAAAAAAAAAAAAAAAAAAATTCGCCGGGCGTGGTGGCGCACTCCTTTAATCCCAGCACTCGGGAGACAGAGGCAGGCGGATTTCTGAGTTCGAGGCCAGCCTGGTCTACAAAGTGAGTGCCAGGATAGCCAGGGCTACACAGAGAAACCCTGTCTCGAAAAACCAAAAAAAAAAAAAAAAAAAAAAAAAATTCTGGGAAGATGAGTCATTGCATAATGTGCATAATATGTTGTTGTTCAAATATAAAGATAGATCCTCAGAATACTTGTAAATCGCCACATATGGTAGCAACTACTGTAACCCCAACACTGAGACAATGGAGGCAGGAGACAGGGGCTTGATGAGTCTAGCTAATTAATGAGCTCCAGATTTAGTGAGAGATTTTTTTGAAAAAATAAGATGGAGATCAATAGAGACACCTGATATGGACCTCTGTGCCCACTACATATACACACATAGACTCACTGCACAACTGCAAACACACACACGTACACTACACACTTGTGCATGAGCTTACTCACAATCAAAGGATCCATCTGTCTTAGCACTCAAGTACAACAGCTGACCATGTTTGACACTTGTAGTTTTATGTTTGTTTTGTCTTGTTTTTAATGAAACGAAACTTCATGGAACAAGGCCATGTCCGTTTCTTTGAACTTACCAATGGTTTCACCCTACTGCTACCATGGAAACCACTGGGTCTACAAAGCTGATTACATCTACTGTCAGACCCTCCAGAGAAAGGTCACAGTGCCTGGAACAGGATGATCCAGCAAGGCCTCTGTACCCTGCTTGTTTTCTGCAGCCATTTCTTGCAGATTGATGAAGAGAAGCACTCAAACATTTGCCATGACTGCAGAGATTTTCCCAAGGCAACTTTCCACTTCAGACACCACCCCACTGTGGTCATGTGACATGGCCACAGAGTTGGCACACCCAGTCACTCCTTGGAAATGCTCCCTCCGAGGCCTCCACATTAACTTCCCAGGAATTTTATGGGCTTGAACAATTACGACAC
This sequence comes from Mus caroli, assembly GCF_978045245.1. Classification (NCBI taxonomy): domain Eukaryota; kingdom Metazoa; phylum Chordata; class Mammalia; order Rodentia; family Muridae; genus Mus; species Mus caroli. The sequence goes on along the minus strand of NW_028227257.1, from coordinate 40,565,810 downwards.
AGTGCAAAGTCTCTGAAGACTGCATTTAAAAATAAGCCCGTAACTAATGCTCAGTTGGGGAAAAAAAGCCAACCACAGTTGGAACTGGCTCCCATTTTTCCTACTAACAATATCATCTTTTGTTTTTTAATATTAATTATGGATGACAATAGTTTCCTATGCTATAGATTACCATGAAGGAATCTAGACTTTGGGGATAACATTTAGAAATACAGCAGGCACAACCACTTTGTGATTAAAGTAAGTCTGGTACAAACAGTAGATCTGAGGTCCTGGCATCAAAGACCATGATCTTTCAAAACATGATCACTCTGTGACTTTGTCTAGGTGGCATCTCCTGTAGGTATGTTTTCTTCAAACTCTGCATACAGTCCAGCTAATGTCTTGTGAGGAATGAGGCATAGAGTAAGTGTCTCTTGGGCACTGGACTTTGGTAGATAATTTTAATTGAATCCAAGCACTCTAGAAATTTGAACATAATAACCATCTCCTGACATGGGCAGTTAGGTTCATGGAGATCACATCTTGATAAGAGTCTAGATCTAAACAGACAATAAGTCACTCCACCCGAAGACCTGGGAAAGGACCATGGGATGAGAGGGCACCAGGGGCATAGCAAAATGATGATCAGTCAGTGGTGTTTTATTGATATGCAATTGTTGTAATTAGCTTTATGCAAGCCACCTTGCCTTCATTAACCTTATGAGCTGCAATAAACATTTGCTCTCTGAGTTTTCATTGCTTTGATTTCTCTTGTTTTCAGCTTCTAGCAAGGATATAATTTGAACAAAGAAATCATTATCTAATACTTCTTACATTGAAGTGAGTCTGTCTAAGCTGACACTTATTTTCCCCAGTGCATGGGTAAATATAAGCTAATCCATAAATAATGCATTCTTTTATTTAATTGTTATTTATTACTTTCTGAATTTGCTATGCAATATTTAATCTGCACAAAAGAACAATAGTGATATATACTTATTCCTACATTGCTCAACTTAGGAAAGGAAATGTTTTTGAGCCACTTAAAGCCCAAATCAGCATGATCTCTCATTATTGAACCCTTTCTGCCTACTAAACACAATTCTCTTGATGTTGAAGACATCTTTGTTGCTACACTTCTCTCTATACGTTCCTAGGTATATATTCATCCCTGTAATTTGGAATGTTGTATATGAATACACATAACTGGTATCCTAATGTGCTCCTCTTGGAGATTAATTTTAACAAGAATTGTTCTGAGGCTTATCCATATTGTTACAGGTAGCAATTGTATAGAATCCCATTGTATAAATATAGCACATTTTACCTATGTCATTTTGATGTGTATGCATGGTGTGTGTGTGTGTGTGTGTGTGTGTGTGTGTGTGTTATCTTCTTTCCAAATTCTTATTACAAAAGTATTTTAGGACATTTATGTTTTCATTTCCTTTTGGACATTGAAAGAGGTTCTCTAACTTGGGAATCAAATACTAATGGCATTCTACTACCACCACCACCAGCATACAACTTAGTGAAAACTAAAAATGGAAAATGTGTTTTATAAATAGTAAATCATTTTATCTTCACACTAAACCCTGAGATAAATAAAATTATTATCATTATCTTACACATATAGGAAATATGTGGATGACTATTCTGTGATACATAAATCTTTATATTTTTATACTACTCAGATATGGTAATGTTTGAAAAGTTGGATTTCAAAGTCTTAATTGATATATACTTGTGATTTCTATAAGTGGTAATATGAAAGGGAAAGAGTTTAATTAAGGTTGCTGCCTCAAAAGTAGATGGGAAGTCATTTACTGATGCGTGGGAACTTATCAGTGGCTCTTCCATTGTTTGCACCTCTTTTCTGTGATGTTCTCTGCACCTTTTTGAACTTCTCTGAACCTTGAAGGCCATGATATTGATGCCCTATTTAGGGCTGAACACTGCACCAATGTGCATTCTTTGCACTTTTACCAATTGCAAATCTCTGCATGAACCATTCTCCATAGCAGTAAGGAGCTTCTATGTGGAAGACAGAAAAGCACTAACCTGTGGGTATAAACGTTAGTATTTAGAAGGTAGTTTAAAATGACTATTTAGCAAACAACAACAACAACAACAAACCAGCTTTACAGCACCAGGCACAGGTGATATTAAAGATCTTATAACTGTGGTCAAATCAAACAAAAATAAAATGTTCTAGTTCATGGAGATTGTAGGAAGTGCCATTTTTCCACTAACACATTGATTTTAACACTTAAAACACAGATACTAAAATCTTACTGAATGGAAAATTCCATGTGTGAGAAGTGGGCTTCTCACCCAGGCATAGCTGATTCCTCCTCTTAAATGGCTCCTCTGTGTTCAGTGAATTTCAGAAACTCTGACATCTTTATAAGGATGCTGTGCAAATATGTTTTACTAAGAAAAAGGGTAAGACTTGTTTTGCAAAGAAATAAAATCCAGGCCATAAAATGTTAAGATCTGTTCCCAGCAACAGAACTACATACTAGTCATACAGTCTATTTTTATGCCAAATGCCTTTGCCCACAAAAAGTGCAGACATACTTTTACCTCCACAATTCTCTCCTTCCTTGCCCTCAAAAGAGCTTTGAGGATCTGATCACTCTTGGACTTCAGAGCAGCTTCTGTGAGGGCCAATAGCCAGTACTTTGCTTCTACAGCTCCAGAGAAAATAGCAATCACACCAAGGAAAGCTTTCTCTTTGGTTTCTTATTCCCACTTAAGTAACAAAGATCTTCAAGACCAACCTAGTTAATTGACTAAATTAAATAAGTAAACAGTATTTTTGAGACTGTGGTTATAAAGAGACAGATCTGGCAAAATACCACTCCTCCCCCAGAACAAGGATGGAAGTTCCTTTATGTAAAACAAAACTAATTCTTGCTGAAAACCTAATGATGGGAAGAGAGAGAGTTTTAAGTGATGTTAGTGATTAAGGCTCAGTCTTCACTCACACAAAGAACTGCTCCAAAAGCTTAAAGTCTGTTATAATGTTCAAAAGGAATAAAGAAAAGCAATTGAAAATACTAAAACTCCTTTTCTGCATCATTTTTGAGCTGGAGAGTTTGGTCCCTAAGAGAATGTCTGTCTCTGCCGATAGTGTATGATTGTAGAAGAATCTGCCCCCTTAAAGGCTATTCCAGTAAGCAGCCTTTCTGTTCAGGAAGTACTCTGAAGTCAATGCCTTTGATACCACTTAGTACAAAGAAAACAAATTCTGAGAGGTGTGCCATTACCCAAGAGTGTTTTCTTCCTACCATGGATTCTACAGGAATCCTCTGATACTGGGACCTTTGAAAATGAGCTCAGAGCCTAGGATCCAGATGGAGACAAAAGAATGGGGGATGTGGAGAAAGAAAATGGATAGAGCTGGGGGGAACCAGGACCATAGGATATTGCACAGGTAATGAATCTCAATAATTAAAATGCCTTATCCCTCTCTGACAATTATCGTGTATGAAATCTCACCATTTCATCAAGGAAACAAAAGATCTTTGTTGTTTTTAAAGCATTCTGTAGTTTGCAATTATACTGAATTCCAAAGATGAGTACTGGGGGAGAGAAGCAACCCCAGACAATGTTAGATGATAATTAATCTCACAAGGCAAATTATTGAAGATTGAGATATATAGTACACCCTCCTACTTAAATAAACCAATGATCCTATTCCGGGTTCACATTATGACTTTAATCAGAGAGCTGTGGTAGTGAAAGTGAAATAAAAAGCATTAGAACCAAGGAAACTCCACACGTAAAACAAGAGATTCAGAACAAGAGCCAGGAACTGGAGCCAATATTATTGTGTTTGTCTTAGTCAGGAATCCCACAGAGTCTGACCCTCTGCAGGGGAATGGTTTCAATTAGTGTATTCAGGAGGTCCAGGAAACACCTGCAAGACGTTGAAGAAGTGAGGAAAGGGAGTCACCCATAAGACTTTTAGTTAAACAAGCCAATTATCACCAGAAGGCTTTGAGAATCTACAGGAGTCATACAGTCGGATAATCCTTTTTGAGATACAAGGGAGTTTAAGTTCTATTTGATTTCACCTTCTGGCGGTGTTAATTCTCTGACACTTCCTACACCTCACCTGAGTGGGCAGGAGCATCTTCACTCAGCACTAGAGTACCCCTGGATAGAATAACATGGGCAGCATTATCCAAGAGTTGACAAGGAGGGTATCAGTGGGGATTAGCAATGGCAGAGACTGTTGTTCAGGCCTGAGTATGAAGGATTAGTATATTATCACTCCATGCCATAACCTGTCAGAGGCTAACTTCCATGCAACACAAACTACTTTGTAAAAATACTTGATGGCAGATTCTTAAGAAACCATTAATCAAGAGCCATTTTTTTAAAGACAGGATCCGTGATCGTCTTCAAGAGGCCATCGTCAACTTGATGGAATTTAGAATCACCCAGAAGATAAACCTTTAAGCATATCTGTGTGTGAAGATGTCTCCAGAGAGGTGTAGTGGAGGAGGAAAGATCCACTCCAGTTATGAATGATGCCATTCTATAGCCCAGGGTTAAGGACTTAGTGAAAAAGAGGAAGCTGGATCACAGCATCCCTTTCTCCCGAGTTCTTGACCCTACACACAATGTGAAGTGAGCAGCTGCCTCCAGGTTACTGCTGTCACAGCCAGAGTCACCTTGCCTGCCTAACTCACTATACCCTCACCCCTCACCATGGGATCCAAGGTAAGCCTTTTCTTGCTGAAGTTAATTTTGTCAGGCATTTTGTCACAGCAATGTGAAAAATATCACTACATTCCCCGCACTGGCCTCCAACTCATCATCCTCCTGCTTTAGTCTTCCACACAAAAGGTTACAACAGCACAGTAGATTTATGAACTGTAAATTTTACCACAACTCTCCAGTCAGAGGTTCGTGTGTGTGTGTGTGTGTGTGTGTGTGTGTGTGTGTGTAATTCGACATTTGACGTGGAGCCTTAAACAAACTAGAGGAGCAATTTTCTGTTATACTCTATGCAACCAATGGAGTTGTAGTGTTGCCACTTCTTCTTCCTTTAGCATCTCCTGGACCATTTCTAGCCCTAGAAACGTGAATCCACCTGTCCCTTTCCTAGAGAACGGATGTATTGTCTTTTATGTCTCCTTACACAATTGCAATGATCAAAAGGAGGTTGAGGAGATGGCTCAGTTGGTACGATGCATGCTCTACAAACATAAGGTCCGGTGTTCAGATACTAAGCATCTACAGAAAGTCAGGTGTGGCAGTGTATGACCGTAATCCTGAGGGCCTGGAGACTGGTCAATCTCAGGAGCTCACTAAGCAGCCTAGTCAATCAGTCAACTGAAGAAGACACCCAACCTTGATATATGGCCTTCACATACTTCTGTACCACATGCATCTGTGCATACTTATACAACACACACATGCACACACACACACACACACACACATCTAAAAGAAAGAAAAACACTGTAAATGAATCTCAGGGGCAGATGTACTGTGAGAGCAAAGTGCTTCCTACCATGAGCCAAAACTCAGGTTCTCTCCTCAGTGCTGAGAAAAAAAGTGCGCTGGGAGTTCATTCTTAAAGGGTGAGGGCAAGCAACATGCCCTTTTCTCTCTCTGCAATGCTGTAAGTGGACTGAACCAAGAATCATTCCACTGGTGAGGAAGTAAGAAGCAGCCTAGCATCATGTGACATCTGAAAAGTATGAGCTGGACTTGCCTTTGTCTCACTGTCCCTTATGCCTTTTCATATTATTAAACTTCTGATAGTTCAAGGGACACCTTAGCTGAACTTAAGACTTTCAAAAATATTGGAAAGTACACATTTGCAGTGATTCCAAAATTCCATAAAATTATAAAAACAATACTTGAAATGTTTCCACTGCAATCACGTCTATAATGAGAGCATATAGATACAGTAGCAGTTATCTCTTACTTAATATCCCCCATGTGAAACCGATAACAGGGCAGTGACTACAGCAGAGAATAGTAATTACAGAATCCCTGAACTCTTCCACATGATGTCATTGTCATTGTATTTGCAACGTCTTCCAGGCTCTGCAAAATTTTCAAAAAGCATTCTTGAACAAAACCATGTTTATTCACATTGCACTTAGCTGTGTGAGGAAAGGGAGACCTTCTTTTCTCCACAACTGACCTTTTGTTTCTCAAAAGTGCCATCTGCAGGCTCGCACCAAGGGATCCACAAATGTACTAGGTTCTGAAGCTCAGAATTTTAAGCCAGCTCTTTGCTGAAGAAGTGTATGTCCACATGGGCTTTCACATGGTCAACAAACCCTAGGTGTCTGTGCTCAGAGCAAGGGATGGAATGTTAGCAGCACAGAGAAGCAGATCTAATACTGCCTTCCTTATGTCTGTCTATGTTTGGAATGGAGGCAATTGATATAATCCAGTCAGTACTGCACTTGATTCAGAACAGCTCAAAATACTTTATGCAAAATGCTTAAGAAAAAGTAGTATTTGAGATTTGTAACTTTCTATTTTGAGAGTACTTCCAAAGTATATTCATATAAATATATATATATATATATATATATGTGTGTGTGTATACATTTATATATTGATTATATCATATGTCATATATCAAATATCATATATTATATATTATTACATATATGTTATATGTTGTTATATGTTATAATACACACATTATATATATGCATTTTACAAATTTAGATGCAATGTTCATAATGTTTTATATATATTCATACATGATGGCAACCTGTTGTGTGAAGAATTCTACTTTGTCAGATTCTGAAGTACTGACTTAAGAAACTTGAAGAAAGTGACTGAGCAGACACATTTGTTTACTAGATCCTTTCTAGCTTCAAGATACTGTCACATCAATTATCTGATTGTGTCCCCACTAACTGAAATTATGAGCTATTGCCCTTCTTGGAGGCATAGAGAGGTTGACTTAGTTGCCAGGAGCACATCGAAGCACAGAGGAATCAATAAAAAAAAAAAAAAAAAAAAAAAAAAAAAAAAAAAAAAAAACTTTCATTTTAAAAGACGCATCTTTTATGTAACTCAAGGGATAAAAGCTAAATTTGGTGTTTAGGTCAAATCAATTTTTGAAAGCTGTCTTTGTGAACTACTTTTGTCAAACATAAATCAAACAGGAGCCTACTATTCTTTGAAAAGCTGGATAATAGAAAGCAATCTAAATTCAAATGACTCCAAATAAGCTGTTAAGTGTCCTGTTTGAAAATGATCCCATGGGTGTGGCAGACTTGCTTTTGCATGGTTTAATACTGCTGAGTGCAGTTTGCATCTTGCTGCAGGACTTGGGCATGGGGCATTGTCTTCCCTCTAGAGACATAACAGATTTGGACTATTTAGAGAAATAAACCTGGAGGCCAGCAACTTGAAAGCATGCTAGTATCTATGGACAGTGCTGAAGGCAGTTAGAGAAGGAGCTAGATGAATTCTAAGAAAATTTCCCACCCGTGTGTTGACATGGCATCTTATCTTTAAGAGTTAGTGAGGTCTCATTCACAGCCTTTTGGAAATACTCTTGAAGGCATGATCCTCATAAGAGGAAAATACACTGTGGCAAGGAGCCCCAGACCCACTGCCCATAGAAGTGGAGGTGCTACCATGGCATTGAAGCTCTCGCCTCATGCCAGAGGATGGACCTTCAGAGTTAATTCAGTAAGGCTGGCCAATATCTGGCCAAGGGACCATCCCTCAGGAATATGAGTTTCCTTAGACCATGCTAAAGAGACACAATTAGCTCAAGAGACACTTTTCCTTCCCAGAACCAACTCCTCACCCCACCCTACCCACACACACACCAGTGCAGGAGCCTACAGAGCCACAGCATGATGCTTTGTAAATACCCTCACTTTCCTGAATTACTCAGAGATGCATGTTTACTTTTCTTCTTTCTAATCTCTTTAAGCATGCTTTCCTTGATAGTTTATGCTTCACTCTTTCTCTATCACTTCGTTCCTTAACTTCCCCCCTCCTTGTGTCTGCATGTCTGCCACATGGATGACTTACAGGCCTCAAACAGTGTTGATTCCTCTTCTCCAGCTTAAACCCTGACATATGAATCTACAGTAGACTTCTCTCTAAAATTCACTCTCGGTGGTCTGTGAATTTCACTCTTCAAATTCACAAGCTAATAAGCTTAAGTCACTTGCTTGGGCAACCTCGGTGACCATCAAATGTTCTAGGATTCTAGCTCCCAGACAAAAGAGCCATCATTCTCAAACACAGCTCAATGTTCCTGTACGGCAGGGAGGAGAGGATTAAGCACAAGGACCTGAGAATACTTGTGATAAATGAGACAGACCCAAAGTACATAGCTTTCTTTGGGAATTGAGCATTGTAAAAATGTCATAAAATGTCAGTTACTACTAACCATCAAATGTGTATTATAAACCCTCCTGGTACTCATACTACTATAAATGAAGATGATGGTAATGGGAGCATTGGACCCCTTCACCCTTTGAGCTGCTTTGAGCAGAGGTGTTCTCACTCTAACACCCAACCAAAATACCTTTAAGCCAGCACCAGTCAGCTTGAACATCCCACGGGCACTTTTCAAAAACCGTGCACAAGGTAACAGCTGATTTCCCTGGTTCCTGAAGGTACAGCTCCAGCTAAGACTGTACCAGATTTTACAAGTCACAAGCTGCACAAGCTTCTGTGAGCCATTTCCATCTTGACCAGAAGGGGCGCTCTTTTCCTAGTGGAGGGACCCTGAGAGCAACATCAGGATTGGTTGAAACACATCCTTAATGTCTGTGACTGGTGCTGAGAGGCAAGGTTCTGATTCGCCCAAACAGTGACTATGATAGATCAAAAATGGATATGTATGATTACTGCAATCAAATACCTATGGTTGTTCTCAGTTTCTCAAATCGTAAGTAGGCTTGGGCAACCTCAACCAAACCAAGTGGGGAGAAGCTTTTCTATTCTATTTCCCTTACAGTTGCAACACCAGATCCAGCTAGTGTTTTCTCCATGGTCTTAGCTTGCCTGATTTCAAGCATTCAGATTGAGCTGTGACACAAACAACCAGCAGGGCAGCAGAGATTAGTGATAGCAAAGAAGAAGACAGTGGACTGTGGTGGGTACAATGAGCAGTCAAAGTTTTAGCCTGGTCTCAGGCAGCCTCCAGGCACGGGTTGCTTAACATTGGGCCCCCAAATAACCTGGCAATGCAGTTCTCAGCTCAGACCTTGAATTCTGGTAGTGGTATCTATGCCATTCTATTAGCAAAAAATAGGTGTCAAGCCATAATTTCTGTAATTAGATATTATATTTTTTATATATTTAACATGCAGGTAAATACTTTCCCCCAAATATGAAATATGTTCATTTTATTTATTTGTATGCTATATTTTGAGGCCACAATTGTGTTCACCCATCATCCATACAAAGAATTTTATTTTTGGTGAGGTACCTATTTCATGCTAGGCCACAAGATGTCAGCCTATTCTCAGTTATCTCTGAGTTTTCTGGCTGTTGGAGTAGGTTTTGTTTTGTTCCATTGGTATGGTTGGTTTGTTTTATTTCGTTTTGTTGTTGTTGTTGCGTACTTGTTTATTTTTATTTTATTGTATTTATTTTTCACAAGAAGAATTATGAAGACCTAAAGGCCATTGTGATCACATACAGATCATATAGAAAACCTGCAGAAACTGCATCCCAGGATATTTGTAGCGCTGGTAACAGCTATCTCCAGGAGATGATCAATACAAGAAGACAAACCAGCTCGTCCCTAGCATGTGCTGTGCCACCACAACAAACTCTGCTTCCGAATGTAGCTTGCAAACATTTTTACCAGTATCCTTGCACTTCCTCTCTCCTCTTTCCTATCCCAGTCCTCTTGAGTTAGTCTCTGGACAGATGAGCAAACGCTGTATCTTGGAGATGTGTATCTGGGAATGAACTTCCCTCTTCCCTTTTAGCGGCAACCCCATCTTCATGAGCCAATTCTCTTGGACACTGCTGTTAGTTGACTTTGCATGTGAGAAGACATGTTTTTGATGAACACTTACTTCACTACACTCCTATAAACATCCCATTTATCATCTTCTTTTGTAATCAGGTCTTATATTATAACCGGGGATGGGAAGACAACATAGGGATGGTTTATGATTCCTCTTGGCAATGCCAAGGTATGGCCCGTCACCAGCAGCTTGCAGACCTGTTTAGCAGATGGGCCTTTAACTTTAAAATTGTTTAATAGCCTTTAAATTTTACATTGTCAGCTAGTAAAGAGAATGTAACTTGTGAGCTATGTATGATAGAAACAGCAAAACGCAAACATGTTAGACAATTTTATTTCCTCTAATTTTTGTATAAGACAGTGAAGCAATCTTATTGCTTGAGAAAGGGAAAATATTGAATTCAGAAAGAACTCCAGTAACTTTCTTCTATAATAACTTGCTTATGACTAGTAAGTGAAACAGAAACAGATCCCCATGCTTATTGGGTACCACTTCCTAGTTATAAATAATCTCTGTGCAAATCTATATGAACAAGAACATCTTTGGGAACTATAAATCTCTTCAGATCAGAGACCACTGCAGTCTTTCTTCTCAGTTTTTCTCTACCATTTGGAGCTTCCATGTGCCTGCCTGGTGAGTAGAACTGAAGAACCAGAATTGGAAATAGAGACAGGTAAACAGGAGATGCAGGCAGGAGAGGGTTGGACTGTATTTCTAGGTATAGGATTGGACCAGTAGTAAAAGTCCAAGATGAGTCCCCTCTCCCATTTGCCCTTTTGGTGCTAACTGTGATTGTTTTTTTGTTTTTTTTTTTTTTTTGGTTTTTCGAGACAGGGTTTCTCTTTATAGCTCTGGCTGTCCTGGAGCTCACTTTGTAGACCAGGCTGGCCTCGAACTCAGAAATCCACCTGCCTCTGCCTCCCGAGTGCTGGGATTAAAGGCGTGCGCCACCACGCCCGGCTAACTGTGATTGTTTTAATGGAAGACATTAAATAATTACTAGTTCTTTAAAATTTAATTTTATTTGTAATTCATTTTTTACACTCCATATTCCATTCCTGCCCAACCCTATTCACCATCCAACTGCTCCACACCCCACACCTCCTCCCCACCCCATCCTATCTCCATGTGGATGCCCCCACCCCCCACCCCACCTGACCTCTAAACTTCCTGGGGTCTCCAGCCTTGTGAGAGTTAGGTGCTTCATCTCTGAATGAACACAGATCTGGAGTCCTCTACTGTATGTGTGTTGGGGGCCTCATATCAGCTGATGTATGCTGTCTGTTTGGTGGTCCAGTGTTTGAAAGATCTCAGGAGTCCAGATTAATTAAGACTCCTCCAACAGGGTTGCCCTCCTCCTCAGCTTCTTTCAGCCTTCCCTAAGTCAACAACGGGGGTCAGCTGCTTCTGTCCATTGGTTGGGTGCAAACAACTACATCTGACTGTTTCAGCGCTAGTAGGGTCTTTCGGGGGGCAGTCATGATAGATCCCTTTTTGTGAGCATTCCATAGCCTCAGTAATAGTGTCAGGCCTTGGGACCTCCCCTTGATCTGGATCCCACTTTGGGCCTGTCGCTAGACCGTCTTTTTCTCAGGCTCCATTTCCATCCCTGTAATTCTTTCAGACAGAAACAATTATGGGTCAGGGGTATGACTGTGGAATGGCAACCCCATCCCTCACTTGATGCACTGTCTTCCTATGGAGGTGAGCTCTATAAGTTCCCTCAACCTACTGTCAAGCATTTCATCAAAGGTCCCTCCCTATGAGTTGTGGGAGTCTCTCACCTCCCAGGTCTCTGGTGTATACTGGGGGATTCTCCCCAACCTCCTATTTCCTGAGGTTGCCTGTTTACATTCTTTCTGCTGGCCCTCAGGGCTTCAGTCCTTTTCCCCCACCCAATACTAGATCAGGTTCCCCTTAACCCCACACTGCCCCCCCAACCTGTCCACATTCCCTCCCAAGCACCTCCCTCCTTCCCTCTTTCCCCACTTGTGATTGCTTTCTTCTCTCTCCCAAGTAGGACTGAGGTGTCCTCACTTGGGCACTTCAGCCTGTTGAGCCTTTTGAATTCTGTGGACTATATCTTGTGTAGTCTGTATGAGTTTTTTCTTTTTTCTTTCTTTGGCTAAAGTCCACTTATTAGAGAGAATATACCATGCATGTCCTTTTGGGTCTGAGTTACCTCACTCAGGATGATATTTTCTAGGTCCATCCATTTGCCTGCAAAATGCAGGATATCCTCATTCTTAATAGCTGAGTAGTATTCCATTGTGTAAATGAACCACATTTTCTGTATCCATTCTTCTGTCATGGGACGTCTAGGTTGTTTCCAGCTTCTGACTATCACAAATAAGGCCACTATGAACATAGTGGAACACATGCCCCTGGGGCATGGTGGGGCATCTTTTTGGGTATATTCCCAAAAGTGGTATAACTGGGTCTTTAAGTAGATATTTTCCCAAATTTCTGAGGAATCTCCAGATTGATTTCCAGAGTGGTTGTACAGTCCCACCAACAATGGAGGAGTTTTCCTCTTTATCCACATCCTCTCCAACATGTGTTGTCACCGGAGGGTTTGATCTTAGCCATTCTGACTGATGTAAGGTGGAATCTGTGTCATTTTGATCTGCATTTCTCTGATCCCTAAGAACTTCGAACATTTCTTTAGGTGTTTCTCAGCCATTCCAGATTCCTCAGTTGTGAATTCTTGGTTTAGTTCTATACCCCACTTTTTGATTGGGTTGTTTGGGTTTTTTGGTGATTAACTTCTTGAGTTCTTTATATATTTTAGATATTAGCCCTCTATCAGATATGGAGTTAGTGAAGATTTTTTTCCCAATCAGTAGGTTGCAGAGTTATCTTATCAGCTATGTCCTTTGCCTTACAGAAGTTTTACAGTTTTATGAGGTTCCATTTATCAATTCTTGATCTTAGAGCATGAGCCATTGGAGTTCTCTTTAAGAAATTTCCCCCTGTGCCAATGAATTCAAGGCTCTTTCCCACTTTCTCTTCTATTAGATTCAGTGTATCTAGTTTTATATTGAGGTCCCTAATCCACTTGGACTTGAGATTTGTACAAGGTAACAAAAGTGGGTCTATTTTTATTCTTCTACATACAAACAGCCAGTTAGACCAGCACCATTTATTGAAGATGCTTTCTTTTTTCCATTGTATATTTTTGGTGCCTTTGTCAAAGATCAAGTGACGGTAACTGTGTGGTTTTATTTCTGGGTCTTCAATTCTATTCCATGGATCAACATATCTGTCTCTGTACCAATATCATGAAGTTTTTATCACTATTGCTCTATAGTAAAGCGTGAGGTCAGGGATGCTGATTCCCCCAGCTGTTCTTTTATTGTTAAGAATTGTTTTTGCTATTCTATTTTGTTTTGTTTTTTTTCCTTTCCAGGTGAATTTGAGAATTGCTCTTTGAAGAATTGTGTTGGGATTTTGATGGGGATTCCATTGAATCTATAGATTGCCTCTGGTAGGATGGCCATTTTTACTATGTTAATTCTGCCAATCCACGAGCTTGGGAGATCTCTTCATTTTCTGAGATCGTTTTCAATGTCTTTCTTGAGAGACTTGAAGTTATTGTCATGCAGGTTTTTCACTTGTTTGGTTAGAATCACACCAAGATATTTTATATTATTTGTAGCTATTGTAAAGGGAATTGTTTCCCTAATTTCTTTCTCAGCCTGTTTATCCTTTGTATAGAAGAAGGATACAGACTTATTTGAGTTAATTTTATATCCAGCCACTTTGCTGAAGTTGTTTATCAGTTGGAGAAATTCTCTGGTAGAATTTGTGGGGTCGCTTATGTATACTATCATATGATCATCTGCAAATAGTGATACCTTTATTTTTTCTTTACCAATTTGTATCCCCTTGATCTCTTTTTGTTGTCTTATTGTCCTGGCTAACACTTTGAGTACTATATTGAATAGACGTGGAGAAAGTGAGCATCCTTGTCTTGTCCCCGATTTCAGTGGGATTGCTTCAAGTATGTCTCCATTTAATTTGGTATTGGCTGTTGGTTTGCAATAAATTGCTCTTATTATGTATAGGTATGGGCCTTGAAGTCCTGATCTCTCCAATACTTTGAACATGAAGGGGTGTTGTATTTTGTCAAATGCTTTTTCAGCATCTAAGGAGATAGCCATGTAATTTTTTTTCTTTGAATTTGTTTATATAGTGGATTATGTTAATGGATTTTCATATATTAAAGCAACATTGCAACCCTGGGATGAAGCCTACTTGATTGTGGTGAATGATGGTTTTAATGTGTTCTTGGATTCAGTTTGCAAGAATTTTATTGAGTATTTTTGCATCAATATTCATAAGTGAGCTTGGTCTGAAGTTCTCTTTTTTGGTTGAGTCCTTGTGTGGTTTAGGTATCAGAGTAATTGTGGCTTCATAGAACAAGTTAGGTAGTATTCATTCTGTTTCTATTTTATGGAATAGTTTGAGGAAAATTGGTATCAGGTATTCTTTGAAGATCTGGTAGAATTCTGCACTAAATCCATCTGATCCTGGGCTTTTCTTGGTTGTAAGGTTTTTTTGTTTTGTTTTGTTTTGTTTTGTTTTGTTTTGTTTTGTTTTGTTTTGTTTGTTTGTTGTTTTGTTTTTTATTAATTAGGTATTTTCTTTTTTTTCATTTTTTAATTAGGTATTTTCTTCATTTACATATCCAATGCTACCCCCTAAGTCCCCCCAAACCCTCCACCCCTCTCCCTCCACCCCCCTCCCACTTCTTGGCCCTGGCGTTCCCCTGTACTGAGGCATATAAAGTTTGCAAGACAAATGGGCCTCTCTTTCAACTTATGGCCGACTAGGTCATCTTCTGATACATGTGCAGCTAGAGACACGAGCTCTTGGGGGGTACTGGTTGTTCTTGAGTTTCATGTGTTTTGCAAATTGTATCTTGTATCTTGGGTATTCTAAGTTTCTGGGCTAATATCCACTTATCAGTGAGTACATATCATGTGAGTTCTTTTGTGATTGGGTTGTGAGGTTTTTAATGACTTCTTCTATTTCCTTGTCTGATATGGGCCTGTTTAGATAGTTTACCTGCTCTTTATTTAACTTTGGTATGTGGCCCCTGTCTAGAAAACCATCCATTTCATCTAGATTTGCCAGTTTTGTTGAGTATAGACTTATGTGAGATCTGATGATTTTTTTTAATTTCCTCTGTTTCTGTTGTTATGTCTCCCTTTTCATTTCTGATTTTATTAATTTGGATACTGCCTCTTGGCCCTTTAGTTAGTTTGGCTAGGGGTTTATCTAACTTGTTGATTCTTTCAAAGAACCAGCTTTTGGTTTTGCTGATTCTTTGTATTGCTTTCTTTGTTTCTATTTAATTTCCTCCCTGAGTTTGACTATTTCCTGCCTTTTACTCCTCTTGGGTGAGTTTGCTTTTTTTTGTTGTTGTTGTTCTAGGGCTCTCAGGTGTGCTCTTAAGTTGTTAGTGTAAGATCTCTCCCATTTCTTTACCAGGGCACTTAGTGCTATGAACTTTACTCTTAGCACTGCTTTCCACTGTGTCCCATAGGTTTGAATATGATGTATCAATATTTTCATTAAATTCCAGGAAGTCTTTAATTTCTTTCTTTATTTCTTCCCTTACCAAGTTATCACTGAATAAAGAGTTGTTCAGTTTCCACGTGTATGTGGGATTTCTGTAGTTCTTGCTGTTATTAAAGACCAGCCTAAGCCATGGTGGTCTGATAGGATGCATGGTATTATTTCAGTCTTCTTGTATCTGTTGAGGGTTGTTTTGTGATAATTATATGGTGGATTTTGGAGAAGGTACCATGAGGTGCTGAGAAGAAGGTATATTCTTTGCTTTTAGGGTAAAATGTTCTGTAGATATCTACTAAAATCCATTTGGCTCATAACCTCTCTTAGTTTCAGTTTCTCTGTTTAGTTTCTGTTTCAATGACCTGTCCATTGGTGAGAGTGGGGTGTTAAAATCTCCCACTATTATTGTGTGGGGCTCAGTGTGAGTTTTGAGTTTTAGTAAAGTTTCTTTCATGAATTTGGGTGTTCTTGTATTTGGGGCATACATATTCAGTATTGAGACTTTCTCTTGATGGATTTTTCCCTTGTTGAATATGAAGTATCCTTCTTCATCACGTTTGATAGCTTTTGTTTGAAAGTCTATTTTATTGGATATTAGGATGGCAACTCCTGCTTGTTACCTTAGACCATTTGCTTGGAAGCAATTTTTTCCATTCTTTTACTCTGAAATAGTGCCTGTCTTTGTTGTTGAGGTGTGTTTCTTGTATGCAGCAAAATGCTGGATTTTGTTTGTGTATCAAGTCTGTTAGCTTATGTCTTTTTATAGGTGAGTTGAGTCCATTAATATTGAGAGATATTAAAGAGAGATGACTGTTGGTCCCTGACATGTTTGTTTTTGCAGATGGTTTTATTTGCTTGTGGCTCTCAGCTTTTCACTTTTTTGTGAGATGCTTAATATCTTATTTTTCCTTTGGTGCAAGTATCTTCCTTGTGTTGGGATTTTCCTTCCAGAATCCTCTGTAAGGCTGGGTTGGTAGATAGATACTGTTTGAATTTGGTTTTGTCCTGTAATATTTTGTTTTCTCTATCTATGTTGATTGAGAGTTTTGCTGTGTATAGTATCCTGGGCTGGCATTTGTGTTCTCTTAAAGTCTGCATGATCTATGACCAGGCTCTCCTGGCTTTCACAGTCTCTGTTGAGAAATCTGGTGTAATTCTGATAGGTCTACTTTTGTATGTTACTTGGCCTTTTTCCCTTGCAGCTGAAAGGAAATAAAACTTGAGACCTGTGATTCATGTAATTTATGTCGAATAGCCCAAAGAGTTGTTTGTGAGCTTTAAAACCTGGGGCTGAGAACATAGCAGAACAGGCCAGGACATGCCTTGGCAGGCCCATCGTTACATGTCTGGACTGGCCTGACACCTCCCTATCTCCCACCATTCTGACCTAAGTTAAATGTTAACAGGCTGCTGATGTTTAAATGGACCAATCGTGTGAAACTGCGCCAATCCCTCCCCCAGCCCCACTCCTTTTCTATAAAAATCCCTAGCTTCCAAGCCTCGTGGTCTAATCCACTGTCTCCTGTGTGAGATATGTTTCAACCCGGAGCTCTGTCATTAAACTACCTCATGTTGTTACATCAAGGTGTTGTGTTCTGTTCGTGATTCTTGGGTACACACCGAATTGGGAGTTGAGTGGGGGTTTCCTCACTAGGTTCTTTCATTTGGAGGTTCCACCGAGATCTGCATGACACCCAGGAAAGCTGAAGGACCCCTTGGAGGTACGTTTGTTTGTGTGAGTCTTGTATGTTGTCTGTGCATCTGACACTACAGGAAGGATGCATACCACATGGGAAAAGTTGACATACTGGGAATGCCTCCATGACTATTTATATCCCCAGGCAGGTCAGCCTTTATTATATGTCCTAACATCCATAACAAGGTACATGCAACTGCCCCTCCACTACTCATGGCTTGGTTCTTTTGGTTTCTGTTCAGGCAGCAATTGTTTTATGTGGTTACTCCTGGAGAGACATGCACAAATGTTTATTAACCTTAGACAAGACACCATGCCAGACATCCAAATCTATCTTAGAGAAGCAGTGAATTTGCTGGAGAGTTACTAGGGAAGCATGTGTAAGGTATGATACCGTCTTTATAAAATTTATTTTCAGAAATTATGGAATAAATTCTTACTCAAATGAATTGATGCAAAGATTCACTAAGTAAACAATATTTATCCAATTATTTCCTAGATATAGTCAGAGAAAAATTTTTGATTTGGTTTGGTTTGATCTGATTTGGCTGGTTGGTTTTGTTTTGTTTTGCTTTGCTTTGCTTGTTTGTTTGTTTGTTTGTTTGTTTGTTTGTTTTAGCAGCTGTGGCAGGGGATTCCCTGACTGTTGTCTATCTCTGTCTCTGTCTCTCTCTCTCTCATAAATAGAATCTTCTCTTATTCAATGAATCCTAAGCATATTTCCTCCTCTCTCCAACCCTCCCAACTCCACCCTCCCTCCCATCTACCCCAGACACATTCTCCCTTCATTTCCACTTCAGAAAGGATCAGGCCTTCAAGACAAGGCAAAAGCTCTTATAGCAAGTCTGGACAAGGCAACCAATCCGATAGGAACTAAAGAGTCCCAATAGCATGCAAAAGAATCAGAGATTCATCTCCTGCCACTTGTAGGAGTCTCACAAAAACACCAAGCTTACAGCCATAACATAAACACAGAGAACCTGGGTTTGCACCAGGTTCTCAGATTCTCAGAGAAGCATTTTCAATTATATTTATTTTATTTATTTACTCTGAGTGTGTGTGTGTGTGTGTGTGTGTGTGTGTGTGTGTGTGTGTAAGTGATTAATGTGTGTGCACAAATGCCACAACACTTATGTAGAAGTCAAGGAAAAACTTGCTGGAGTCAGTTCTCTATTTGTACCACACAGATTCCAGGGATCAAACTTGGTTGTCAGGTTTGGTGGCCAGCACCTTCATCCACTGAGCCTCTAGAACCATTACACAATGATTCTGTATTATTCACAGTTGTTCTGGGTTATTTTTCTCAACCTTCTCTCTCACTATTCTTCCATGTTCCTTTAAATGTAACTTAGATAACTAGAGTTAACTACTGTCATAGCAATACAATGTCTCATCCTATAAATACAATGCAAACTCAGGTTTTATCTAGGCATTTTTTGTTACTTTTTGCTTATTGTTTAGGTTTTGTGGTTATTTTTTTTTCTACAAACAATTCAGTGAAAACATGATGCACATAGCTTTGAGATTTGGTGTGGATGGTGACACATGATAGATTCTTAAAAGCAAGATCACTGGGATAAAGGACACGTGTATTTTTATTTTATCAAGTGTTACATCTCTTCTATATAGAACTATGAGCTTTAAAAGATTAAAATCTATCATCTACTGCTTGTCAGAATCCCAAAATTCTTAGACCAGCCTGGAGCCCAGACTAAGAAAATACTAATTTCTACACTGAAGTCCTTAGGGGCTTTTTATTTTGTCTGTCAAGATAACCTAATATCAAATCAGCCAGAAAACATTCTTATTTTATATTTGCTTTCAAAGTCCTCCTACATCTTCTAGACAACTTTATTTCCTTTATTAGAAAAAAATAGTTTTGCTTGAAACTTCCTCTTTCTGATTTGAAAAGCTGTGTTTGCTATAGTCTTGATTTCTGATTGGGTTTTTCTTTTTATATTAATAAATGCTGTTCTTTGACAATTTCATACATTCTGGTTACTTTCTCCCAACCCCTTATTTTCCTTCAGGGCCACTAGTTTGACTCCTTCCACATAAATCTCTGCAACATTCATTTGGTTTTTGTTCTGTCTAGTATCCAGTGGGATTTTACTAGTTACTGCCTGTATAATCCTGGGTTTTGCAACTAATTGTCAGAGATATATGGGCTCACTAGTGTGTATAAAACTGGGTGTTATCTCTATTAGCTGCAAATAGATCAGCAGGAAGTTGAAGGCCCCAAGCCTCTTCTTAGTCATACATGACTTTTAATAAGACCTGATTTGCATGGAATCAATGCCAGTTGTCACACGTACTCTTGAATTCATGATCACTATGGCTGTGCTGTGCCTGAAAAATGGCAGTTTTAAAGCCCTTCTTCTTATCCTTTTGCTCTTCAGTTTCAATCCTCTCTTCTGAAAGGTTCTCTAAACATTTAAAGGAATGGAATGAACTTCCTTTTCAGCCACGTGCTTCTTCTATGTTTATGGCACTATGCATAAATCTTCTCTTGTAGAGCAGGCCTCAAATTAAAGAAGGCAGTAGTTGGTTACCCCTGTAATAGAAATGCCATTATCACACAAAATGTCTGTATCTTTACTGGCAGGTTTATATGTAATTCACAGAATTCACAGATTGATATGACCTTTGACACCTTTATTGCTAACCTCCCAAAGCTTTTGTATCACATCCAACAATAGCTATAAGGGAAGAGATCTCTAGTTCGTTTAAAGTTAAATTTCTCTAGATATGGCATCCAAGGTATGTGGCATCTTCAGCAATAGAGTAGTGTCAACAGATTCCAGTAATTGAGTAATCAGGATAAATAAGATGCTTCATTATTTTAGGAGCTTCTTAGATCTTCCTGGCAACAACTTCTATAGAGGTGTCCCATACCTTGCACTCAGGTTTTTGTTTAGTGAATCCAGAAACAGATAGAAAACTGTTGACTGGTTTATTATCAGAAATCATTTTCTAAAACAGTGTTGGTGAAGAAAGATCTGAAACAAAATTACAGCCTTTATACTTTGCTAATTGCACATAAAGTAGTTCATCCAACGTGGAGAACAACCTGGCACATCCTAAAACTGGGATGCATAGATTTATGCAATTTCCTTCTATATCATTATGTTATTATGATCAACCATGCTAACTGTAGACTAAGCCCATGTCACTTGATCATTCAATCCATTCTGCTAGGATTCTGAGGCTGAAGTCCTCATTTAAACTCTTATACTCTGGCAGATGTCATAATCCACAAATCCATGATATCAAAAACTAGTTGTAAAAAAAATTCTCTAAAGCCAAGTAAGATCAAGTTTGCTATTTTGGGCACATGAATGACTCTGATCATTTTACCATTAGCCAGTTCTTACTAGTAGAGACTAAATAATAAAACACAGACAATGTGTTTGACATCAAAATGCTGTCTTAACTGCAAAAATATTTTGACCCTCACAATGTTTTTGAGCACATGCAGTTGATTTCTATCTCAATTAGACAAATTTTGATCTCACACTGAAGAGGAGGTCTTCAGCATCAGTCCAAGGAAGACTTGACTTTGCAATTCTGTGAAATCACCTTGCTGGCTCATCCTGTGTGCTTATGCCAGCAGATAAAGAGCATCCACAAGATATGGCACTGTCAAAGAAACCTGTCACAAGCATCTAGCCATCAAATTTCACTGCTGTACTAGTGTAGATCTGACTACCAGAAGTTATACCAGAAGTATAATGTCCCGTGCCTACATGCTACAGATTTGTAGAAAAGTCTTTGGGATTCTGAACAGATGAGTCTACATCTTTGTAATAATGTATATAAAATACCCTTGCTGCATTATGATGAGGTCTCATGATGAGGTCTCAAAGGTTTCATACTTCAGTCTCAAAATAAGTTTCACATAAACCTTCTAATATATCTGAGTTATTCTATGATTTATGTGATGAGATACCACAATCAAGAAACTTGTAGAAGAGTTACAGTTTCAGAGGATGAGTCCATGGCTGTCATGGTGGGGAACATGGCAGCAAACAGGTAGACATAGGCTAGAACAATCTCTGAGAGTTTACATCCTTATCCACAAGTAAGAGACAGGGAGCCACATGTCACTGCTACCAATTTTGGCTCCTTGCTTATAAAGAGGCAGAGAGATGGATGAGGAATACTGGGAAAGGGCTTTTTAAAACCTCAAAGTCTGTTTCCAGTGACACACTCCTTCCAAAAAAGCCACAACTCCTCCCCTTTTCCAAACAGTCCTACGAACTGGTGACCAAGTATTCCAGTATATGTACTTATGAAAGTTATTCTTGTTATAGCCACCACATTCTACTTTCTGTCCTCAAAAGGCTTATGGCCTTATCATAATTCAAAATACATTTAGTTCAACTCCAATAGTCTTTCAACGTCTTAACACAATTTAAAGGTTTAAAATCTCTTCTGAGGCTGGGCAGTGGTGGCGCACGCCTTTAATCCCAGCACTTGGGAGGCAGAGGCAGGTGGATTTCTGAGTTCAAGGCCAGCCTGGTCTACAGAGTAAATTCCAGGACAACCAGGGCTACACAGAGGAAAAAAAAAAAAAAAAACTCTTCTGAGGTTAATTGTAACCCTCTATAAAATCAAAAGGCAAATTAAATCCTTCCAACATACAATGGCACAGAATATATATTACCATTCCGAGATGGTGGAATATGGCTATAGGGAGGAAATACTATACCAAACTCAGATGAGAACTCAGCAGGTCAGCCTCCAAATCCTGTAACTTCATGTCTGATGTTAAAGGACTTCACTGGCTCTACTCTTCCAGCTTTGCTCCCTGCAATCTGTTCCTCTGTCTCTCTTGGACTAGTTCCACAGCCTGTCTGCTGCAGTCCTTGTGAGATATCTCAGGGCTCCATCATCTCCAGCATCTTTGGCTCTCCAACATAATGGAAGCTTCACTTTCCCAGCTTTACACAGCGCCCTCTCTAGGCTTCTATGCACAAACTCCCCTACCACACTCCTGCCCATGGAACCATTCCTTAAACATGCAGGAAGGTTTCACAGCCCCTGGCCTTTTGCATTCTTCATAACTCAAAATGCAGAACGATAGGTCCTCCTGCTGCCAAGTTCGGCTGCTTGCCTGGCAAATAACCTGTTCTATCCTGAAATTATATTTGCATAAGCTTTGACATGTTGAGACTTTTCCTTTCACAAGTTGCAAGATTGATTGGGTGGTGTCTTCTCCTTAGGGCTCCCTTTAATGCATTCCTCTTTGCTTCTTTCAGCACAAGCCTTTGCTCCAACATTAAATATTCTGGTGCCTCTTTTCAATTCAAACTGTACATTTTGTATTTCCTCTGCCCTTTATGCTTTTTTTTTCACTGTAGATCGGCATAAAAGTGTTTACTAATAACCAAGTAACAGACTCAATATTAGGTGATCTTAAAATCTCCTTTGCTAAGGAAAGTAGTCAATAGCTTTTCAATTCAGCCTCAGGCATAGTAGTAAGACATTGACAAAGGCAGCAATTTGTTTTGTTTTTTGCCAAAATAACACAAGAATGTTTTCTAGCCAGTTACTATTATTGTTTGTCTCTGAAACCTTTTGGGTTGAGCCTCCAGAGTTCATACTACTCCCAGCATCATTATCTCCTAAGCTCCTATTATGAAAGCTTATTTTATCCTACCTACAACATTAAAGTGCTTTCATAATCTAAAATCCCAAGGTCTTCCCCATTCCTTCAAAAAGTAGCATGGTTAATCCTATGACAGCAATAGACAACATCCTGGTATCAACGTCTGTCTTAATTAAATTTTAATTGCAGTGATAAGACACCATGAACAAGACAAATTTATTGGGGAATAGTTACAGAGTGTTATATTCCATGGCCATCAAAATGGGGAGCATAGCTGAAAGATGGCAGGCATGGTGCTGGGGCAGCAGCTGAGAGCTTACAATTCCTATGCACAATCACAAGGCAGAGATTGCACCTGCAAATGTCATAGGCTTTTAAAACCTCAAAAACCAGTTTCCAGTGACCCACTTCCTCCAACCAGGCCGTACTTCCTGTCCCTTCCCAACTAGTTCCACCAACTGGGAACCAAGTATTCAAAGATATAAGCCTCTGGGAACTATTCACATTCAAACCACACACAATACAAAGCATTCTGAATAGAATCATCTATTTTTCAGCTCAAATATTTACATACGATGTGTCACATGTCTAAACAGACATATATTATCTTATTCAGTGCTTGGAAGCAAAGCAGAAAATGAGAAAAGTTTTATTTAACAAACAAAAAATGGAGCTCTAGAGGAAGAAGTTGGATGAGATTTTATTTGAAGAGAGTCTGGAGGTTAAGGGAGATAGGACTCGGCAAACCTGCCCCACTCAGACAAACTGGAAGATTCAGAATTTCATTATCTGTCAGATCTGGTAGAGGAAGAAATATGAATATTGTGTCAAGCTGTGTCTTAAAAGACTTTCTCCCCGTAAGGTTAGAGACCTGTTTATCTGACTGAGTGCCTTGGAACCCAGGGTCTGGGTTTATACTGGCTAAACTGCTCGGTCAGGTGTAGAGGTACCAAGAAAAATCAAAATAGCTCCAGTCAGTGGTGGATCATTGAGTCTCTTCAAAACAGCTTCAAGGCAAATAGGTGGAGGAATTTAGAGCCAAAACTTGGGTTCTATAAGCAGGATTAGGAAATAGAAATCTATGTCTTGTCTTGGAGTTAAAACATAAGTTGGAAAGTGGCCTGGGGAAAAGACTTTTTCCCCCTGAAACCTAAACCAATCTTATGTCACTGTCTAGTGCTTTGACTCTGAAGCTCTTGGAAGATGCTTCCAGGACCAGAAAAGGATGCTTTAACAAAAGATCCACCAAGGTCCAGCTATCAAAGTATTGAATGAAGTCCAGTAACCAAAAGCTACCCAAATTATCATGCACAATCAAAATTAATCAACTCATTCTAACATAGGGTTCCCATTTTTCCTTCATAAACTGCCATTTCCCATGGACCATGTCTGTCTCCTCTGTATCCAAAGTCCTTCCTTTGTCCCTCCTGGGAACTTTTACTCCTTCTCTGTCTCCCCTATTCCATTTCCCTTCTCCCTTGGTTTTCTATATCTTATTTTTTCTTCTCTTATTCCCTGCCCTTTGTCCCTCTAGGGAAAACTCTTTATACTGAGAACTTGGTCTTGGAGTACTTAGACTGACTTTCAGGTTCCTTGCAATGATAAAGCTTCTGTGGGTGGGGTGTATGTGGGTGTGTTTTGCGTATTTACCTAAGAAAATAGAAATATATTTTAGAAAACCGTTTCCACATAAAAACACATTAAAGATGAAAACAATCAATGTTCATAAGTTTGTAAATGGATAAAGTATGATCTATCTACATGATGTATTATTATTCAACTGAAGAAAGGAATAAAACATTCATGTACACTAAAATGTAGATGAGCATTAAAATATGCTGCTAAGTGAGAGAGTAAGAAATGCCTTTCACACATACACACAAAAAAAATGACTCTGATTCTGTTTATATAAAATGTTCAGAATAAAGTAAAACTCTATAGGAAAAAATAAATGAAATGGTGTCTGATAGAGAGTAGAGGTTAAGAAAAATGAGAGCTAGTGCTAATATATATGATGTTTCCTTTTGGCAATGAGAAAAAAACCATTCTAAAAATGAACTCTGACTATCATGAGGGTGCTACATCAGAAACAAATATGAGTGTATTTGTGACTTCCACATGTGAAATTTTTCCTGAATAGCAGTAAATTCACAAGTTATGTTGGTTTTCATGGCAGCGATTTGTCAAGTAGTTCCAGTTAGCCTGATAGCTGGCTGAGACAAATTCAGGCTCTTTTATTTCAATACTAAAAATTAACATTAATTCTCAGATCACATATTATAAATTATGGAATTCACCTAGGTATAGTTAGATAAGTAGGAAGATAAAAATAGTTGTATAGACAGACAGTGAGACAGATAGATGATAGTGCATTTAGATTATGAAAGAACTTTTTATTGGATACTTTATTTATTTACATTTCAAATGTTATCCCCTTTCAAAGTTTCCCTTCCAGAAACCCCCTATCCCTTCTCCCTCCCCCTGCTTCTATGAGATTGCTCCTCCACAAATAAGCCCATACCCACCTCATCACCCTTACATTCCCCTACACTGGGGCATTGAGACTTCACCAAAAGAGCATGTGTCCTTGTTATATGTTAGAGCATTTTTTGAGTATATGCCCAAGAGAGGTATAACTGGGTCTTCAGGTAGTGCTAAGTCCAATTTCTATTGCACTGATCTACCTACCCGTCTCTATACCAACACCATGCAGTTTTTATCACTATTGCTCTGTGGTAGAGCTTAAAGTCAGGGGTGGTGATTCCCCAAGAAGTTCTCTTATTGTTGAAAATATTTTTTGCTATCCTGGGTTGTTTGTTGCTCCAAATGAATTTGAATATTGCTCTTCCTAGCTCTGTGAAGAATTTAGTTGGAATTTTGATGGGTATTGCATTGAATCTGTAGATTGCTTTTGGTAAAATGGCCATTTTTACTATGTTAATCCTGCTGATCCATGAGCATGGGAGATCTTTCCATCTTCTGACTTCTTCAGTTTCTTCCTTCAGACACTTGGAGTTCTTGTGATATAGTATAGATATTTTACTGGCTTGGTTAGAGTCACACCAATATATTTTATATTCTTTGTGACTATTGTGAAGGGTGTCATTTCCCTAATTTCTTTCTCAGACAGATTATCCTTTGAGTAGAGGAAAGCTACTGGTTTGTTTGAATTAATTTTATATTCATCCATTTTGCTGAAGTTATTTATCGGGATGTAAGATTTCTCTGGTCAATTTTTTTTAATTTTTAATATTTTTTATTACGTATTTTCCTCAATTACATTTCCAATGCTATCCCAAAAGTCCCCCATACCCTCCCCCCCCCCACTTCCCTACCCACCCATTCCCATTTTTTGGCCCTGGCAAAGTCACTTAAGTATACTATCATATCATCTTCACGTAGTGATATCTTGACTTCTTCCTTTTCATATTGCATCCTTTTGACCTCCATTTGTTGTCGAATTGCTCTGGTGGGTACTATATTGAATACATAGGGAGATAGAGGACAGCTTTCTTAATCCCTAATTTTAGTGGGATTGCTCAAGTTTCTTTCCATTTAGTTTAATGTTGGCTTTGGTTTGCGGTTTATTGCTTTTAGTATGTTTAGGTATGGGACTTAAATTCCTGATCTTTTCAAGTCTTTTAACATGAATGGGTGTTGTATTTTGTCACAGCCCTTTTCAGCATCTAATGAGATGATCCTGTGTTTTTTTTTTCCTTTGAGTGTGTTTATATAATAGATTACACTGATAGATCTCTGTATATTGAACCATTACTGCATCTCTGGGATGAAGCTTACTTGATCACGTTAAATGATCATTTTGATGTGTTCTTGGATTCAATTTGCAAGAAATTTATTGAGTATTTTTGCATCAATATTCAAAAGGAAAATTGGTCTCAAGTTCTTTTCCTTTGTTGGGTCTTTGAATGGTTTAGGTATAAGTGTAAATGTGACTTCATAGAAAGAATTGGGTACTATTCCTTCTGTTTATATTTTGTGGAGTAGTTTAAAGACTATTGGTACTAGGTCTTATTTGAAGGTTTGACAAAATTCTGCACTAAAACCATCTGGTCCTGGGGTTGGGGGTGGGGGTTGGGGGTGGAAAACTTTTAATGACTACTTCTATTTCTTTAGGGGTTATGGGACTGTTTAGATGGTTTATCTGATCCTGATCTAACTTTGGTACCCAGTCTACAAATTTGTCCATTTCTTCCAGACTTTCCAGTTTTGTTGAGTATAGGCGTTTATAGTAGGATCTGATTATATTTTGTTTTTTTTTAAACAATTTTTATTAGGTATTTTTTCTTCATTTACATTACAAATGCTATCCCGAAAGTCCTCTGTACCCCCCACCAGCCCTGCTCCCCTACCCACCCACTCCCACTTCTTGGCCCTGGTGTTCCCCTGTACTGGGGCATATAAAGTTTACAAGGACAAGAGCCTCTCCTCCCAATGATGGTTGACTAGGACATCTTCTGCTACATGTACAGCAAGAGACATGAGCTCTGGAGGTACTGATTAGTTCATATTGTTGTTCCTGCTATAGGGTTGCAGACCCCTGTACCTCCTTGGGTACTTTCTCTAGCTCCTTCATTGGGGGCCCTGTGTTACATCCAATAGATGACTGTGAGCATCCACTTATGTATTTGCCAGGCACAGGCATAGCTTCACAAGAGCTTTATCAGGGTCCTGGCAGCAAAATCTTTCTGGCATATGCAATAGTGTCTGGGTTTGGTGACAGTTTATGGGATGGGTCCCTGGGTGGGGCAGTATATGGATGGACCTTCGTTCTGTCTCAGCTCCAAATTTGGCTCTGTAACTCCTTCCATGGGAATTTGTTCCCCGTTGTAAAGAAGGAATGAAGTATCCACTCTTTGGTCTTACTTTTTCTTGAGTTTCATGTGTTTTGCAAATTGAATGTTGGGTATTCTAAGTTTCTGGGCCAATTTCCACTTATCAGTGAGTGCATATCATATGAGTTCTTTTGTGATTTGATTCCTTCACTCAGGATGATATCTTCCAGATCCATCCATTTGCCTAAGAATAGAAAAAAAATTCATTGTTTTTAATAGCGGAGTAGTACTCCATTGTGTAAATGCACCACATTTTGTTTTTATCCATTCCTCTGTTGAGGAATATCTGGGTTCTTTCCTGCTTCTGGCTATTATATATAAGGCTGTTATGAACATAGTGGAGAATGTGTCCTTATAACAAGTTGGAACATCTTCTGGGTACATGCCCTGGAGAAGTATTTTTGGGTCTTCAGGTAGTACTATGACAAATTTTCTGAGGAACTGCAAAACTGATTTCCAGAGTGGTTGTACCTGCTTGCAATCCCACCAGCAATGGAGGACTGTTCCTCTTTCACTACATCCTAGCCTGCATCTGCTGTCACCTGAATTTTTTATCTTAGCCATTCTGATTGGTGTGAGGTGAAATCTCAGGGTTGTTTTGATTTTCATTTCCCTGATGATTGAGGATGTTGAACATTTTTTTTTAGGTGCTTCTCAGCCATTTGGTATTCCTCACTTGAGAATTCTTTGTTTAGCTCTGTACCCCATATTTTTAAATGGGGTTATTTGATTTTCTGGAGTTTTTTGTATATATTGGATATTAGTCCCCTATTGGATTTATGACTAGTAAAGATCCTTTCCCAATCTGTTGGTGGCCTGTTTGTCTTATTGACAGTGTGTTTTGGTTACAGAATCTTTGCAATTTTATGAGGTCCCATTTGTCAATTCTCGATCTTACAGCACAAGACATTGCTGTTCTGTTCAGGAATTTTTCCCCTGTGTCCATATCTTTGAGGCTTTTCCCCACTACCTCCTCAATAACTTTCAGTGTCTCTGGTTTTATGTGGAGTTCCTTGATCCACTTAGACTTGAGCATTGTACAAGAAGATAAGAATGGATCAATTTGCATTCCTCTACATGATAACTACCAGTTATGCCAGTACCATTTGTTGAAGACGCTGTCTTTTTTCCACTGGATGGTTTTAGCTCCCTTGACAAAGATCAATCAAGTGACCATAGGTATGTGGGTTCAATTCTGGGTCTTCAATTCTATTCTATTGATCTACCTGTCTGTGGCTGTACCAGTACCATGCAGTTTTTATCACAATTGCTCTGTAGTACAGCTTGAGATCAGGCTCGGTGATTACTCCAGAGGTTCCTTTATTGTTGAGAATAGTTTTTGCTATCCTAGGTTTTTTGTTATTCCAGATGAATTTGCAAATTGCCCTTACTAACTCAGTGAAGAATTGAGTTGGAATTTTGATGGGGATTGCATTGAATCTGTAGATTGCTTTCGGCAGGATAGACATTTTTACTATATTAATCTTGCCAATCCATGAGCATGGGAGATCTATCCATCTTCTGAGATATTCTTCAATTTCTTCCTTCAGAGACTTGAAGTTCTTATTATACAGATCTTTCACTTCCTTAGTTAGAGTCAAAAGTTATTTTATATTGTGATTATTTTGAAGGGTGTTGTTTTCCTAATTTCTTTCTCATCCTGTTTATCTTTTGTGTAGAGAAAGGCCACTGATTTGTTTGAGTTAATTTTATATCCAGCTACTGCACTAAAGCTGATTATCAGGTTTAGGAGTTCTCTGGTAGAATTTTTAGGGTCACTTATATATACTATCATATCATCTGCAAATAGTGATATTTTGACTTCTTCCTTTCCAATTTGTATCCCCTTGACCTCCTTTTGTTGTTGAATTGCTCTGGCTAGGACTTCAAGTACTATATTGAATAGGTAGGGAGAAAATGGGCAGCCTTGTCTAAACCCTGATTTTAGTGGGATTGCTTTAAGTTTTCTCCATTTAGTTTGATGTTGTTGGCTACTGGTATGTTGTATATTGCTTTTATCATGGGCCTTGAATTCCTGATCTTTACAAGGATTTTTATCATGAATAGGTGTTGGATTTTGTCAAATGCTTTCTCAGCATCTAATGAGATGATCAAGTGGTTTTTGCCTTTGAGTTTGTTTATAATGTTGATGGATTTACACATATTAAACCATCCCTGCATCCCTGGGATGAAACCTACTTGATCCTGATGGATGATCATTTTGGTGTGTTCTTGGATACGGTTAGCAAGAATTTTATTGAGTATTTTTGCATTGATATTCATAAGGGAAATTGGTCTGAAGTTCTCTTTCTTTGTTGGGTCTTTGTGTGATTTATGTATCAGAATAATTTTTGCTTCATAGAATGTATCGGGTAGAATACCTTCTGTTTCTATTTTGTGGAATAGTTTGAGAAGAATGGGAATTAGGTCTTCTTTGAATGTCTAATAGAACTCTGCACTAAACCCATCTGGTCCTGGGCTTTTTTTTGCTTGGGAGACTATTAATGATTGCTTCTATTTTTTTAGGGGAAATGGAACTGTTTAAATTGTTAATCTGATCCTGATTTAACTTTGGTACCTGGTATCTGTCGAGAAAATTGTCCATTTCACCCAGATTTTCCAGTTTTGTTGAGTATAGCCTTTTTTAGTAGGATATGATGATATTTTGGATTTCCTCAGGATCTGTTGTTATGTCTAATTTTTGATTTCTGATTTTGTTAATTAGGATACTGTCCCTGTGTCCTCTAGTTAGTCTGGCTAAGGATTTATCTATCTTGTTGATTTTCTCAAAGAACCAGCTCCTGGTTTTGTTGATTCTTTGTATAGTTCTTCCTCCTCCCCCCAACCCCCCAACTTGGTTGATTTCAGCCCTGAGTTTAATTATTTCCTCCTGTCTACTCATCTTAGGTGAATTTGCTTCCTTTTGTTCTAGAACTTTCAGGTGTGCTGTCAAGCTGCTCATATATGCTCTCTCCAGTTTCTTTTTGGTAGTACTCAGAGCTATGAATTTTCCTTTTACGACTGCTTTCATTGTGCCTCATAAGTTTGGATATGTTGTGGCTTCATCTTCATTAAACTCTAAAGAGTCTTTAATCCCTTTTTTTATATCTTCTTTGACCATGTTATCATTGAGTAGTGTTGTTCAGCTTCCATGAGAATGTTGGATTTCTATTATTTATGTTGTTATTGAAGATCAGCCTTAGTCCGTGGTGATCTGATAGGATGCATGGGATAATTTCAAAATTTTTATATCTGTTGAGGCTTCTTTTATGACCAATTATATGGTCGATTTTGGAGGAGGTATACCATGAGGTGCTGAGAAGAAAGTATATCTTTTTGTTTTAGGAAAGAATGTTACTTAGATATCTGTTAAATCCATTTGTTTCATAGCTTCTGTTAGTTTCCATGTGTCTCTGTTTAGTTTCTGTTTCCAGGATCTGTCCATTGTTGAGAGTGGGGTGTTGAAGTCTCCCACTATTACTGAGTGAGGTGCACTGTGTGCTTTGAGCTTTACTAAAGTTTCTTTAATGAATGTGACTACCCTTGTATTTGGAGCATAGATATTCAGAATTGAGAGTTCATCTAGGTTAATTTTACTTTTAATGAGTATGAAGTGCCCCTCCTTGTTTTTTTTGACAACTTTGAGTTGGAAGTCAATTTTATTCGATATTAGAATGGCTACTCCAGCTTCTTTCTTCGGACTGTTTGCTTGGAAAATTGTTTCCCAGCCTTTTAATCTGAGGTAGTGTCTTTGTCCCTGAGGTGGGTTTCCTGTGTGCCACAAAATGCTGGGTCCTGTTTATGTAGGCCGTCTGTTAGTCTATGTCTTTTTATTTGGTAATTGAGTCCATTGATATTAAGAGATATTAAGGAAAAGTAATTGTTGCTTCCTGTTATTTTTGTTGTTAGAGTTGGAATTCTGTTCTTGTGGCTATCTTCTTTAAGGTTTGTTGCAGGATTACTTTCTTCCTTTTTCTAGGGCATAATTTCCCTGCTTATGTTGGTGTTTTCCCTTTATTATCCTTTGAAGAGCTGGATTCATGGAAAGATATTGTGTGAATTTGGTTTTGTCATGGAATACTTTGGTTTCTCCATCTATGGTAATTGAAAGTTTTGTTGGTTATAGTACCCTGGGCTGGCATTTGTGTTCTCTTAGGGTCTGTATAACATCTGTCCAGGATCTTCCGGCTTCCATAGTCTCTAGTGATTAGTCTGGTGTAATTCTAATATGTCTGTCTTCATATGTTACTTGACCATTTTCCCTTATTGCTTTTAATATTCTATCTTTATTTAGTGCATTTGTTGGTCTGATTATTATGTGTCGGGAGGAATTTCTTTTCTGGTCCAGTCTATTTGGAGTCCCATAGGCTACTTGTATGTTCATGGGCATCTCTTTCTTTAGGTTAGGGAAGTTTTCTTCTATAATTTTGTTGAAGATATTTACTGGCCCTTTAAGTTTAAAAACTTCATTCTCATCTATACCTATTATCCTTAGGTTTGATCTTCTCATTGTGTCCTGAATTTCCTGGATGTTTTGAGTTAGGATTTTTTTGCATTTTACATTTTCTTTGATTGTTGTGTCCATGTTTTCTATGCAGTCTTCTGCACCTGAGATTCTCTCTTCCATCTCTTGTATTCTGTTGGTGATGCTCGCATCTATGGCTCCTGATTTCTTTCCTAGGACATCTCCAGAGTTGTCTCCCTTTGTGGTTTCTTTATTGTTTCTACTTCTGTTTTTAGATCTTGAATGGGTTTGTTCAATTCTATCACCTGTTTAGCAGTGTTTTCCTGTAATTTTTTTGAGGGATTTTTGTGCTTCCTCTTTAAGGCCTTCTACCTGTTTAGCAGTGTTCTCCTGTATTTCTTTGAGTTATTAATGTCCTTCTTAAAACCATCTACCAGCATCATGAGTTGTGATTTTGCTTTTAAGGTGTGTTGGGGTATCCAGGACTCGCTGTGGTGGGCGTAATGGATTCTGATGATGGTGAGTGGTCTTGGTTTCTGTTAGTAAGATTCTTATGTTTGCCTTTTGCCATCTGGTAATCTCTGGTGTTAGATGTTCTAGGTGTCTTTTGCTAGAGCTTGTTCCTCCTGTGATTCTCTTAGCCTCTATCAGCACTACTGGGAGTCCAGCTTTCTCCTGAGTTCCAGTGGTCGGAGCACTCTCTGCAGGGAAGGTGCACAGAGGTCTGAAGTTCAAACCTGCCTCCTGGCTGAAGATGAAGGTCGAAGGGGATCCTGTCCAAGAAGCTCTGTTGCTTCTGAGGCCCACACAGTCTCCTGTGCGGACTGGTCTCTGAGAGACCCTTGGATACAAGATGGCGTTCTCACTTGAGTCCCAGGGTCAGAGCCCTCTCTGGAGGCCAACTCTCCTCAGTGATCCTAAGATCCTGGGTGTGTTAAGGCACCTGCAGTGTGGAGAAACCTCTTTGGTCCATGGGACCATCTTCTGAGTTTGTGCCCAAGGTGGCACAGGGCTAGTGCTGACCAGTGGATCTGAGGATATTTTGAATTTCCTCAGTTTCTGTTGTTTTGTCTCCCTTTTCATTTCTGATTTTGTCAATTTTCATATTGTCTCTGTGCCCTCTGGTTAGTCTCATAAAGTGTTTACCTATCTTGCTGATTTTCTCAAAGAATCAGCTCTTGGTTTTGTTTATTCTTTGTATAGTTCTTTTTGTTTCTACTAGGTTGATTTCAGCCCTGAATTTGATTGTTTTCTACCACCTACTACTCTTTGGTTTATTTGCTTCCTTATGTTCTAGAGCTATCAGGAGTTCTGTCAAGCTGCTAGTGTATGCTCTTTCTGTTTTCATTTTGGAGGAACTTAAAGCTATAAGTTTTCCTCTTAGCACTGTTTTCATTTTGTCCCATAAGTTTCAGTATAACATGCCTTAATTTTCATTAAATTCTAAAAAAATCTTTAATTTATTTATTTATTAAATATCCTTGACCAAGGTATCATTTAGTAGAGCATTGTTCAGCTTCCATGTGTATGTGGGCTTTGGGTTGTTTTGGGTGTTATTGAAGACTAGCCTTAGGGATTATTTCAATATTCTTGTATCTGTTGAGGCCTGTTTTGTGACCAATTATATGGTCAATTTTGGAGAAAGTACCATGAGGTGCTGAGAAGATAGCATATTGTTTTGTTTTAGGGTGAAATGTTCTATAGATATCTGTTAAATCAGTTTGGTTTATAATTTCTGTTATTTTCACTCTTTCTCTGTTTAGTTTCTGTTTCTATGATCGGTCCATTGATGAGTGGGTTGTTGAAGTCTCCCACTATTAGTGTGTGAGTTGCAATGTGTTCTTTGAGCTTCAGTAAAGTTTCTTTTAGGAATGTGGATGCCCTTGCATTTGGAGCAATTGAGAGTTCATCTTGGTAGATTTTTCCTTTGATGAGTATGAAGTGTTCTTCCTTATCTATCTTGATAACTTGTGGTTAAAGTTGATTTTTTTATATTTATAATAATTTTTAAAATTTTTTAATTAGGTATTTATTTCATTTACATTTCCAATGCTATCCCAAAAGTCCCCCACCCTCCCCCACCCACCCACTCCCACTTCTTGTCCCTGGTGTTCCCCTGTATTGAGGCATATAAAGTTTGCATGACCAATGGGCCTCTCTTTCCACTGATGGCCAACTAGGCCATCTTCTGATACATATGCAGCTAGAGACACGAGCTCCAGGGGGTACTGGTTAGTTCATATTGTTGTTCCTCCTATAGGGTTGAGGATCCCCCCCCTTGGGTACTTTCTCTAGCTTCTCCATTGGGGGCCCTGTGATCCATCCAATAGCTAACTGTAAGTATCCATTTCAGTGTTTGCTGGGCCCCTGCATAGTCTCACAAGTGGCAGCTATATCTGGGTCCTTTCAGCAAAATCTTGCTAGTGTATGCAATGGTGTCAGCGTTTGGTGGCTGATTATAGGAAGGATCCCCGGGTATGGCAGTCTCTAGATGGTCCATCCTTTCGTCTCAGCTCCAAACTTTGTCTCTGTAACTCCTTCCATGGGTGTTTTGTTCCCAATTCTAAGAAGGGGCAAAGTGTCCACACTTTGGTCTTCATTCTTCTTGAGTTTCATGTGTTTCGCAAATTGAATCTTATATCTTGAGTCTTCTAAGTTTCTGGGCTAATATCCACTTATCAGTGACTACATATGTGAGTTCTTTTGTGATTTGGTTACCTTACTCAGGATGATGCCCTCCAGGTCCATCCATTTGCCTAGGAATTTCATAAATTCATTCTTTTTAATAGCTGAGTAGTACTCCACTGTGTAAATGTACCACATTTTCTGTATCCATTCCTCTGTTGAGGGGCATCTGGGTTCTTTCCAGCTTCTGACTATTATAAATAAGGCTGCTATGAACATAGTGGAGCATGCTCCTTCTTATCTGTTGGAACATCTTCTGGATATATACCCAGGAGAGGTATTGCAGGATCCTCGGGTAGTACTATATCCAATTTTCTGAGCAACCACCAGACTGATTTCCAGAGTGGTTGTACAAGCTTGCAATCCCACCAACAATGGAGGAGTGTTCCTCTTTGTCCACATCCTCACCAGCATCTGCTGTCACCTGAATTTTTGATCTTAGCCATTCTGACTGGTGTGAGATGGAATCTCAGGGTTGTTTTGATTTGCATTTCCCTGATGATTAAGGATGTTGAACATTTTTTCAGGTGCTTCTCAGCCATTCGGTATTCCTCAGGTGAGAATTCTTTGTTTAGCTCTGAGCCCCATTTTTAATGGGGTTATTTGATTTTCTGGAGTCCACCTTCTTATGTTCTTTATATATATTGGATATTAGTCCCCTATCTGATTTAGGATAGGTAAAGATCCTTTCCCAATCTGTTGGTGGCCTTTTTGTCTTATTGATGGTGTCTTTTGCCTTACAGAAGCTTTGCAATTATATGAGGTCCCATTTGTCGATTCTTGATCTTACAGCACAAGCCATTGCTGTTCTATTCAGGAATTTTCCCCCTGTACCCATATCTTCAAGGCTTTCCCCCACTTTCTCCACTATAAGTTTCAGTGTCTCTGGTTTTATGTGGAGTTCCTTGATCCACTTAGATTTGACCTTAGTACAAGGAGATAGGAATGAATCAATTCGCAGTCTTCTACATGATAACCACCAGTTGTGCCAGCACCATTTGTTGAAAATGTTGTCTTTTTTCACTGGATGTTTTTAGCTCCCTTGTCAAAGATCAAGTGACCATAGGTGTGTGGGTTCATTTCTGAGTCTTCAATTCTTTTTTTTTGTTTTTTTTGTTGTTGTTGTTTTGTTTTTTCAAGACAGGGTTTCTCTGTATAGCCCTGGCTGTCCTGGAACTCATTTTGTAGACCAGGCTGGCCTCGAACTCAGAAATCTGCCTGCCTCTGCCTTCCGAGTGCTGGGATTAAAGGTGTGTGCCACCACCGCCCGGACTGAGTCTTCAATTCTATTCCATTGGTCTACTTGTCTGTTGCTATACCAGAAACTAGCTGGAAATAGCTATTCTAATATCGAATAAAATCAACTTTATGAATTTGGAAATGGCATTGAATCTGTAGAATGGCTATTTCCAGCTATTTTCTTGGGACCACTTGCTTGAATTTTTTTCCAGCCTTTTACTCTGATTTAGTGTGAGTCTTTGTTACTGAGGTGCATTTCCTATATGCAGCAAAGTGCTGGGTCATGTATATGTATGCTGTCTGTCAGTCTATTTTTTTTTTTTAGTTGGGGAAATGAGTCCATTGAGGTCAAGAGATATTAAGGAAAAGTGATTGATGCTTCCTGTTATTTTGTTGTTGGAGGTAGAATTACATTTGTGTGACTATCTTCTTTTGGGTTTCTTGAAAGATTAATTTCTTGTTTTTTCGAGGGTATAGTTTCCCTCCTTGTGTTGGAGTTTTCCATCTATTATCCTTTGTAGGGCTGGCTTTGTGGAGAGATATTGTGTAAATTTGGTTTTGTCATGGAATATATTGGTTTCTCAGTCTATGGTGATTGAGAGTTTTGCTGGGTATAGTAGCCTGGGCTGGCATTTTTGTTCTCATAGGGTCTGTATGACATCTGCCCAAGATCTTCTGGCTTTTAGAGTCTCTAGTGAGAAGTCTGGTATAATTCTGATGGGTCTGCCTTTATATGTTACTTAACCTTTTTCCCTTATTTCTTTTAATATTCTTTGTTTTGTACATTTGGTGTTTTGATTATGATATGACAGGAGAAATTTCTTTTCCGGTCCAGTCTATTGGAGTTCTGTAGGATTCTTGTATGTTCATGGGCATCACTTTCTTTAGGTTAGCAAAGTTTTCTTCTAAAATTTTGTTAAAGATATTTACTGACCCTTTAAGTTGGGAATCTTTGCTCTCTTCTATACCTATTTTCCTTAGGTTTGGGCTTCTCATTGTGTCCTGGATTTCTTGGAGGTTTGGGGTTAGGATCTTTTTGCATTTTGCATTTTGACTGGTGTGTTAATGTTTTCTATGGGATCTTCTGCACCTGAGATTTTCTCTTCTATCTCTTGCATTCTGTTGGTGATGCTTGCGTGTATGACTCCTGATCTCTTTCCTAGGTTTCCTATCTTCAGGGTTGCCTCCCTTTGTGATTTTTTTATTGCTTCTACTTCCATTTTTAGATCCTGGATAGTTTTGTTCAATTCCTTCACCTGTTGGGTTGTGTTTCCTGTAACTTTTTAAGGGATTTTTGTGCTTCCTCTTTAAGGGTTTCTACCTGTTTACTTGTGTTCTCCTATATTTCTTTAAGGGAGTTATCTATGTTCTTCTTAAAGTCCTCTATTATCATCATGAGATGTGATTTTAATCTGAATCTTGCTTTTCTGGTGTGTTGGAGTGTCCAGGACTTGCTGTGGTAGGACAATTGGGTTCTGATGATGCTAAGTATCCTTGGTTTCTGTTGCTTAGGTTCTTGTGCTTGCCTCTTGCCATCTGGTTATCTCTGGTATTAGTCAGTCTTTTGTCTCTGACTAAAGCTTGTACCTCCTGTGAGTCTGTGAGTCTGTGATCTTAGCTGTGTCAGCCCACCTGGGAAACCAGCTCTTTCTGTGTGGGATTTGGGTTTGGAGAGCTGTGTCACAGGGCTTGCTCCAGGGTGCTGATGGAAACCAGAATGATCCTGTCCCTGGCTGCTTCATGGTACATGTGCCCTCTGGGCTCCTGACAGGTCCCTCTTTGGCCAGTTATTGGAGCAAAAGTGGTGGTCTCACTTGTGAACTTAGGAGTGACAACACTCCAGGGAGACCAGCTCTCTCCAGGCGGGATTTTCTTTTTCGACTTTTGTATTCTTTGTAATCAGTCTCACATTTTCCATTCTGTTTTCATTTCTGTATTATGTCTGTTTACACCAAACAGGAACCTGTCTATTTTATTCACCTGTGCAGACTAGACCCAGAAATTATAATACTTGGTAGGTGCTCAATAAATATTACTAAATGAATAGTTACAAGTGTACATATGAAGGAAATAAAAGAAACTCATGATGAGGGAGCATCCAAGACTGTCAAAGGATTAAAATGTGAGGAATGATAAATGGATCCTAAAGGTGGGTGATGAATAAGACAGTGGGCAGTTGTTAAATACTTAGTCTTTAGTCCAACTCTCCAACAATGTTCAGCAGCAGCTGTGAATGGAAGTCCAAGAATCTCGCAGTTGCTCAGTCACACAAGGCAAGCAGGCGAAGAAGAAAGCATAGAACTTTAAAGTGTTAAACAGACCAGAGCAGTGTCAAAGAGTTCGAAATGACAAATAGAAACAGGAAGTGAATAGTAATACACAAAACATCTCTGCTGTGTAGGCAGTGGGTTCTGTTGGAAGATTGCTGGAAGCATGCCTATAGACTCAAGCCTCAGGCTCAAGTAGACCTAGAAAAGTAAAATATAGGACTCATGAGGCCTTAGAGGTAAATGACTAGAACAGACACATATCTGTAGACAGGTGGATGAAGAGATAATAAGTTAAGTGGACCATGTCAACAATTAGGACCAAGTAGATCTGAAGTCCTAGGATAGAAAATTCCTCTACTTGTTGGTCTCTTGACAAACACACTGGGTGACAGAAGACAAGTCAGTAAGGACCACAAGTTTCATGATAGGAGATGTCTTGTTTATTGGATCCTAGGAGGGTGTTGTTTCTTTTCTTCAGTCTGGGGTGTCAATTCTTCAGTTTGGTGTGTCAGTAAGTCTGACTCTGATATTTTTATATAATTTTTAATCACCCTTGATTGACAAAAATGAGATGGTGGTATTGTTTTTCATTGTAAGAGTATGTTATTTATCACTCAGTTCTTTGTGAAAAGTAGTAGAGAATATGTTAATCACAAGCCCAATGAAGTACAGAACCATCCTGCCTCTGTGTTTGCATTCAAAATTAATCCAAAGTCTCAATTTTATAGAGATAGAGAAGCACAGAGAGTAGCATTTTCTTTGATGCAACACCAGAGAACATCTCCAGTGAAAACGTGAGTGAGATTTGAATCATTTTATCAAATTTCCACCATTAATTTGCATAGTCTTCACAAGAATCATATGTATCGTTTGACACTTTTTCCACCTTAATTTCTTTTCATACAGAAGTATAGAATAATCAACAGAGAATCAACAAAATAGAATAGAATCCTATCTTATCACATGATGCCTGCCCTCCAGAAGAATTAGCTAGACTTTCATCTACTATCCACTGAAACAAACTTTGTCATTTCAATCATAATTTTTCAAATAGCCCAATGCATACATATATAGTTAGTTAGTTAGCTGGAAACTACTTAAAATATCTAAAATGATATGCACCCATTTCAAATGTGTAGTGAGATGATATATTTGTTGTCATGTTCGTGTTTGTTGTCAGGGGTAAGATAGGTAGGTGAGTTATCATAGACTATTAATCAAATCCATTATCTGACTGATATCATTTTCATTTTTTATTCCTTAATAGAAGATGAGCCAATCTATTCTCCTTTAACTAGAAGGAAAAAATACACAACAGAATGCCACGGTAATAAAAAAAAAAAAAAAAACAGCAAACCCTTTGGGATATGTGTATTACAAAAGTGAGTGCTTTAGGACAGTGGTTTGCAACTTGTGGATTATGACCCGCTTTGGCAAACATCTAGCTACAAAAAAATATTGATATTACAATTTATAACAGTAGCAAAATTATACTTGTGTAGTAGTAACAAAAATGATTTTATGGTTGGAGGACACAATAGCATGAGAAACTGTGTTAAAAGGTCACAGCATTAGGAAGGCTGAGAATCACTGCTTTAAAGAACACAGAGACAACATGAACGACAGTAGCAGGATTCAAGAAAAAGGAATATTGTCAGCGGACTGGAAAGGATGTCCCTCAGGGTTTGGGAGGGAATAAAAAGTGAAAAGTTAACTTTTATATCAATGAACAGCAACATGCTCAGTGCAGAAGCATTAGTGAGCAGAAAGCCGAAGGGCTTAGCCTGTCTCTTAAGTATCAGAGAGTAGGGGTCCTGAATGGAGAATAGCTACAGAGGGATTCTATGTTAGACAGATCTTTTTTTCAAGCTAACTTTTTTGTGGGTTTGTTCTTATTTTTGTTTTTCCTGCCTTCTTTTACCGTCTGGAAAATTACAACTTCCTGTTACATTCCTGTGATGAAGTGCAGTGCAACACCTCAGGACCTGTGTGGGACAAGGCCATGGAGAATATGATTTACAAGCTCATTCCTAGTTGAGGGATGGCACCACCTGCAAGAGCTTAGAGAAGAATATCAGACTCATGATGCCACACACCTGTGGAATGCTGTGAAGACTCTCTTCTCTGTTGTAACCAAGTTGTCCTTTAGTTACTAGGTAGATGGGTTCTAAAACAAGTAGCACATACCAAGTCCATGAACCCCATGATCCACAGACCTTGCTAATTTTCTAGCCTGTGCCTGTATATCTCAACTGTCACTGGAGGGGCGCTGATAGGAGTATAACATAAATGGTTTTCTCTCTTTATCACAAGAGGTTTAATTTACCCAAGCCCTTCCTTTTTATTTTTTGAAAGTATTCAGTTACAGTGATACACTTCAGAATTATAATATACAATGAAATAGCAAGTTTCCCAATGTTTTTAAATTCCTGGCATTGCTATTCTCTGAGATTCAAGAATAATAAATCAGTATTCTTAGAAACTACAAGATTATGATTACTTTAAATATTCATCTAATAATCTTTATGCTCTGGTCTCTGTCTACTGACAAAGAAGCTTTTTTGATGAAAGGTGACAGGTACACTTATCTGTGGGTGTAAGAATAAGTATTGAGAAGGCAGTTAAAAATTATACTGGTTTGGAAGATTATACTACCACTCATCACAAGTGCTTAGCTACATTTATAGCACCAGGCATGATTTTCCTCCTACTGAGCTGGCCTTAAATCCAGTTGGACAATTCTTGGCTATATAAAGAATATAAGTGCTTTTAAGTCATAGATATCTTGCTGTGTCAGTATGTAAGTAGAGCTCTTGATTACTTTCTTTTCTTGTCAGTTTGCACCGATCTAGTACTATAAAAGCTAGTCCTCGGAGAGGAAGCTTTCAAGTCAGTGCCAGCTGAATTCCTCTTTATCTTGTGTCTAATATGCATCATATCATCAGTAATGGGGACTTACCCTCAACTTCTGGAAGGCAACCAAGGACAACAACAGTAGCTCCTCTTGGTTTTGAGAATTTCTTGGATTCTTCTGACCAACAAATTGAAAAGAGGTTCCCTATATTTGCCAGGAAGATATTAATAGATGGTCTATGGACCCTTCGAAGTGCATTTGCTCCCCAAATGGCATAACCTCATTTAATCTAAATACATATACACATATATCTGCACAGTTACACATTTTGTATATAATTTAAGTGAATATATAAAGTGATATGATTCCTTGTGGCTTTTCCAAATATCCTTAGTGTTTTTTTATCATTTCTCTTTCTTTGTTATCCATTCTCTCCCACGCTCAATTAAATTTCCCCATTTCCTATTCACTTGTACCCTGCTATTTCCCTCCCTAATGACCTCTCTCATGTTTGTTGTTGATGTTTTGTTTGTTTGTTTGTTCATTTGTATCACTTGTTTCTACAGTTATTTTATGCTGTCAGATTTGGAGATTTGGAGCTAGCAACTACAGATGAGAGAGAACATGTAGTGTTTGTCTTTCTGAGTCCGGGTTACCTCATTTGACATAAGTTTCTAGTTCCATAGTCTAAAATTCATTTTGAAATTATTTCTCTTTCTTTTACAGCTGAAAATACACAGATACAAATCTCCCGAGGTGGATTATTTCTCAGACATTCCCATTGTTTCTATTGCTTCGGGTCTCTTTTAGAGAAATTCATTGGATAAGGATGGATCATCTCAGGCCATTGTGTGGTGTCCTTTGTGTTTCTTTTAAAGTTTTATATATCTTTCATTTTGGCTTCCTCTTCCTGTGAGGCTCTTTGGATGTTTTGTTTTCCATGATTTTTTTCCTGAGGGATATCTTCATAAAGTTCAGCTATGAGTACTGATGAAATTTTGTGTCAAATGACAATGGAGTCAGTGAGGTAAACTCATCTGAGCTATGTACCAACTAGGCTAAAGGGTAAATACACACAAGCCCTAAGGAAACCAAATAGAGTCAAAACCTCAGTCACCTCTTGGATTCTGTGAATCATCTAGGATAAGGAGACCAAATGTCAGATACATAGTTTTCTATGTTCTTTTTGGGCCACGTGATTA
The DNA here is from genome assembly GCF_978045245.1 of Mus caroli. Classification (NCBI taxonomy): domain Eukaryota; kingdom Metazoa; phylum Chordata; class Mammalia; order Rodentia; family Muridae; genus Mus; species Mus caroli. Next base: position 40,523,372 of record NW_028227257.1, on the reverse strand, counting down.
GATTCAAAGGTCCACAATAGCGTTGAGATCACAGTAAATAGACTCACAATCTTTCAGTGACAACTGGAACCTCAGAAGTCAGAACTGTACACTCAAACTGATCTTATTGACCACAAGAGCAAAGTTCCAGTCTCTCAGCCTGGGCACACTAGAGCTGAAGCTCTGACCCTGCACTGAACTCTGAAGCTATTGAGATTGGATGCCTGGTAGCAAGGTGCTCCTAGACCCCATTGGAGTTGGAAATCTAGTCCTGAGGTGCTCTCTTGCCTCTCTGGAGCAAGAAGCCTGATGGCAATTATTAATTATTTGGAATCTTAAAATTCAAACAAGTTTCTGGCTTGAAAATAAAAACTTAAATAAAAAATAAATAATAAATAAAAATTAAATAAATAAAAAATAAATTAAATAATAAATAAGTAAATAAATAAATAAAAATTGAATTTCATCTTAAGATTTTTGTATTTAACTACTGTCAAGTCCACCTTATAATAGTAACACACAAATCATAATGAGATGAGATACTTAAAGTACGTCCCAGCATATGGCCCAGTAAGCTTACATCCGGATAGGCATCCAATAGAAAGGCATTATATGGTTGTCAGTATTGATCATTTTAACTCCTAAAACTTTGAAACAGCTCAAATGACCAGAATACAATAAGGAATAAATTGTACTATGTACGTAAAATATAGTATTATACAGCACAATAAAAATAGGTAAGTTAATGTTACATATTTTTTCAGTTGCAAACTGAAAATTTTTTTCTCAAGCAAATAAGGTGAAAATAAGCAGACAATAAGAATACTATATAGTGTGTGTTTATGACGGAAGAGATAGTTCCATTGCTACGGTGGTTGCTATACAAGCACAAGGACTAGGGGCCCTCTTCAATCTCACCACAAAAGAAAAAGAAAGAAAGAAAGAAAGAAAGAAAGAAAGAAAGAAAGAAAGAAAGAAAGAAAGAAAGAAAGAAAGAAAGAAAGAAAGAAAGAAAGAAAGAGAAAGGAAGGAAGGAAGAAAGAAAGAAAGAAAGAAAGAAAGAAAGAAAGAAAGAAAGAAAGAAAGAAAGAGAGAGAGAAAGAAAAACCTGTACATGGCAACATGTCCTTATAATCTCAGTGCTGGGGAAGGGGAGATAGGAAGATTGCTGAAGCTCATTGGCCAGCCAGCCCAGCCCAAACAGTAATCCCTAGGTGTAAAACATAAGGTAGAAAGTAATTAAGGCATTCAATATCAACCAACCTCCACATGCGCGCGCTCGCGCGCGCGCGCGCGCGCACACACACACACACACACACACACACACATTCAAGCAAGTCTGTACAACCACAACCACATATATAGAGTAAAAATAAACAATAAATGCTATGTAATTCTGTTTATATAGTATCAGGCAGAAATCATCTATGGTGTTATGAATTAAGACAGTGGTTTCTTTAGGATTATAGAATTTGTAATTGGGGCAGGGAATTAAGATATCTAAAATGATGAAAATATCCTATACATTGGTAAGGGTGGGAGTTCCCATGTGCACTTACATTTTTAAGTTGATTAATCTACAGATTTAAACTGCATACTATTGTTTATGTAAATTCAATTGTAACAAAAAAGTGCTAAAAAGTATTTGGGGTGCTCAACTTGACAATACAAATTTAACTTATATAACCACTAATAATCTATATCTTCAAGCTGAAAGGATGACTTACCACTTAAGAGCACTTGCTGCTCTCACAGATGATCTGAATTCAGTTCCCAGTACCTCTATCAGAGGGCTTGCAACCACCTATTAATATTGTGAAAATGTCTACACTAACAATATTAATTTGAAGAGTCAATGAAATACCTATCAAATTCCCCATGTCAGAGTTCACAGGTTTAGGAAAAAAAAAAAAAAAAAACAAGATTCATATGGGACCACAAAGAGCACAAGCAATTAAAACAATCCTAATTAATATGAACAATATTAGAGGCATTATAATGCTTGAACCCAAATTACACTATAAAGCTGTAATGATAAAGACAACCTGTTACTGGCATTAACAAAAAGACAGGTGAGTCAATGGAATAGAATGAAGGAAATAAGTAAAATATTAAAGCTATGTCCACTTAATTTTTGGCAAAGGAGACAAAAATATGCTTTGGGATAAAGATAGCATAGTCAACAAATGATGATGGCAAAATTGAATTTCTAGCTGCAGAATAATAAAATTCAATATATATCCTTCATCTTGTACAAAAGTCAAAAAGGATCAAATTCCTTAATTTAAAAGAAACACTGACACTTTTAGAAGAAAACACAAGAGACACCCTTCAAGGTACTGGAATAAGTAAGAACCTTTTAAAGAGAATGCCAACCTTACAGGACCCAAGTCCAAGAACAACAGATAAGACTACAAGAAAATAAAAGGTTTCTGTATAGCCAAGGAAAAATCAGCATAGTTAGCAGCCCATGGAATGGAAGAAAATCTTTGCCAGCTGCACTTCAGACAAGGATTTAATGACCAGAACTTTCAAGGAACTGCAGAAATTAAATGCCAAGGAAAACTACATACTCTTTAAAGGAAAAATCCACCAAGATGGCATTTCAATTCTTAACATCTATTCCCTAAATTAGGGCAACCTAATTTGTGATGGAAACACTACTATAGCTTAAATCACATATTGACCCTCATACACTGATAATGGGAGACCCAACTCTCACCAATGGACAGATCATCCAGACAAAAACTAAATGTAGAAATATTTGACCCAACAGACTGTATAAAACAAATGGGCCTTTACAGATTTCTACAGAATATTTCACCAAAATACAAAAGAATGTACCTTCTCTGTACCTCATGAAACTTTCTCCAAAACTGACCACATTTTCAGACACAGAACAAGTCTCAACAGATCAAAGAAACTGAAATAACTCCTTACTTTCTATCAAACAACAGTGGATTAAAGCTAGATATTAACAACAGAAATAACAGATGGCTTACAACTAATAGAAACTGAACAACTCTCTACTAAGTAAAGTCTAGGTCAAGACAGAAACAAAGACATTAAAATATTTCAAACAATGAAAACAAATGCACAGCATTCACAAACTTACGGGGCACGATGAAAATGGTTCCAAGAGAAACATTTATAGCACTAAGAACCTGCATTAAAAAATAAAGAAGGGATGGAGAGATGGTTCAGTGATTAAGAGCACTGACTGCTCTTCCAGGCATTCTGAGTTCAATTCCCCGCAACCACATGGTGGCTCACAACCATCTATAATAGGATCTGATGGCCTCTTCTCATGTGTTTGAAGACAGCTACCATGTGCTCATATAAATAAAATAAATAAATATTATTTTTTAAAAAGAAGTTTCATAGTATCACACCGGAAAGGTCTAGAAGAAAAAGAAGCAAGCACAACCAAGACAAGTAGAGGTCAAGAAATGTACAGAGAGCTGAAATCAATAAAAATAGAAACGAAAATAACAACACAAAGTATCAGTGAAACAAGGTGTTGATATTTTGAAAAAAAAAATCAACAAGATATACAAGTACTTATCCAAACCAACTCAAAGACAGAAAGTGAATATATGAATTAGCAAAATCAGAAAAGAAAAGGGAACAGAAGGATAGACACTAAGGAAATCATAAGGACAGACTTTAAAAACCTGTACTCCACAAAATTGTAAAATCTAAAAGAAATGGATAATTTTCTCAACAACTATCACTTATCAAAGTTAAATAAAAATCAGATGAACAATTACAATTAAAACAAGTCTAAAACTTAAGGTTAGACCTGTTAACCTTAGGGAAATAGAAGCAGTCATTAAAAGTCTCTCAACTCAGTGGCCCAGGCCTTTAATCCCAGGACTTGGGAGGCAGAGGCAGGTGGATTTCTGAGTTCGAGACCAGGCTAGTCTACAGAGTGAGTTCCAGGACAGCCGGGGCTACACATAAAAAGCCTGCCTCAAAAAAAGAAAAAAAAAAAGAGGTCTTTAAACAACAAAAATTAAAAATTCTAGGGCCAGAAGGAACATTGTCCATTTCATTTTATGAAGCCACAGTTACTCTGATACCAAACCACATAAAAACTCAAAAAGAAAGAGAATTACAAATTTCTCTAGTTAACATAGATGTAGCAGAATTTTCCCTAATTGATTAAAATAATAAGTTCAAGAAGCCAATTATTGTGCCCAGTGAAGAAGTAGGCAAGACTTCTGGGTCCGAGAGGAAGAGGGAAGGCAGGAGAGGGGACAGTCCTCTGGACTGTGGAAGCAAGGAGACACGATGTAGGCCAGAGGCTGTTAATTCAGGTGGCAGATCCACCAAGGTTCACCACTGTAAGATTTCTAACTTAGAATAGTTGATGAAATTAGGATGCTAGGTTCTGTGACCAGCGATTGTGTTCTGTTGATTCTAAACTAAGATTGTCTGGTGTTTTCCTTCTCACAGTGATTCAACTGAACTCCAGAGGAAGGTAACTGGGACAGAGTGGGTTTGTGAGAGTGTGCCCCAGCTAACCATGGAAATTTGAGAGTGCTGAGTGGATTTGGCAGCAGCCAGTGTGGAGAGGAGAGAGCAATCTCAGAGCTCTGGAGAGGCAGAGCCAACTTTGGTGGGACAGGATTTGGCAAAGGGAAAACATGAGATTTCAGCTTGTGTGCTGGACTGGGAACAGACTGAGACCAACAGCCAGTGCCTAGCCGGCGATAGCATGTGTTGATTTTTAATATTATGCACAACATATAGATGCAAAAATACTCAATAAAATACTTGCAAACTGAATCCAAGAATACATCAAAAAGAGAAGAGACCATGGTAAAGTAGGCTTTATCCCAGATTTGCAGGGATGGTTCAATATATGAAAATCATTAAGTCTACCCACCATATAAATAAATTGAAAGAAAAGAGCCACATGATCATATTATTAGATTCAGAAAACATCTTTGACATAATCCAACATGCCTTCATGATAAAAAATCATGGAGAGATTAAGAATACAAGGAACATACCTAAGCATAATAAAGGCCATTTACAACAATCCTAAAGCCAACATCAAATTAAATGGAAACTCAAAGCAACTCCACTAAAATCAAGAATGATATAAGGTTATCCACTCTCTACATATGTGGCCAATATTGTAATTGAAGTTTTAGCTAGAGAAATAATACAACTGAAGGAGATTAAGGGATTACAAATTGGAAAGAAAGAAGTCAAAGTATCGCTATTCACAGATCATAAAACTGCATGCATAAGTGACCATAAAATACCACCAGGGAATTGCTATAGCTGATAAACACTTTCAGTGAAGTGGCAGATTATAAAATTAAACCACAAATTAGTGGTCTTCCTATTTTAAAATGATAAATGAACTGAGAAAGAAATCAGAAAAAATGCCTTGCACAATAGCTTCAAATAAAATATCTTGAGTTACCTCAAACCAAGCAAGTGGAAGACTTTTATGATAACAACTTTAAATCTTTAAAGAAAGAAATTGAAGAAGCTATAGAGAAGATGGAACAATCTCCTACACTCATGGATTGGTAAGATCAAAATGATAAAAATGTCCACCTAACCAAAAGCAAACTACAGATTCAATGTATCAAGATTCCCCAATCAAGATTCAAATACAGTACTTTACAGACCTGGTAAGGACAATACTCAAGTTCATAAGGAAAAAAAGGACATCTAAAAACAGTCCTGGCAATAAAAGCAGAACAGTAAAAGTACTACAGGTCTCACCATACTACAAAGCTATAGTAAGAAAAACCACATGCTGTTGGAATAAAAATAGACACTGTGGTCAATGGAGTTGAACTGAAGACCAAGACATAAATCCACACTCATGTGGACACCTGATTTTTGATAAAGAAGCCAAAAAACACACTGAGAAAAAGACATCTTCAACAAAAGATGCTGGTATAAATGGATGTCAACATGTAGAAGAATGCAAATAGATCCATGTTTATCACCCTGCACAAAACTCAAGTTCAAGTGGATCAAAGACTTCAACATAAAACTAGACACACTGAACCCAATAAAGAGAAAGCAGGAAATAGTCTAGAACACATTAGCACCTAAGGCAACTTCCTGAACAGGATTCTGATAACACAGGCACTAAGATCAACAGTCAATAAATGGGACTTTATGAAACCAAAAGGCTTCTGTAAGGCAGAGGGCAGCAACAATTGGACAAAGCAGGATCATGCAGAATAGGAAAATATTTTTTTACCAACTCTATATCTGATAGCAGACTACAATCCAAAATATACATTTAAAAATTTCAAGAAACTAGATACCAAAAAAGCAATTAATCTAATTTAAAAATGAGATACAGATCTAAACAGACAATTCTCAGTAAAGTAATCTCAAATGGCTAAAAAGCACTTAAAGAAATATTCAGCATCTTTAGCCATCATGGACATGCAAATCAAAACTACTTTTAGATTCCACCTTACACCGATCAGATGGCTAAGATCTCATGTGTGATAGCTAATGCTGAAGAATATGAAAGCACAGAGACACTCTCTTCCACTGATAATGTGAATGAAAACATGTACAGCCACAATGTAAATCAATCTGGCAGAAAAATGAGACTCAACCTACTTCAAGATTCAGATAAACCACTCTTGGTCACACACCCAAAAGACACTTCATTTTACCACTTGCTCAACCATGTTCATTATGGCTTTATTCATAATAGCCAGAAACTGGAAACAACCTAGATGTTCCTCAACAGAAGAATGGATTTAAAAAGGTGATACATTTACACAGTTGAGTATTCCTCATCTGTTAAAAGAAAAATGACATCATGAAATTTTCAGGCAAATGTTCAAACTAGTAAAAAAAAAAATCATTCTAAGTGAAGTAAAACAGATCCAGAAAGACAAATATGGTGGTATTCATTCACTTATAAGTATATATTAGCAATTAAGAAACTGATAGTCAAGCTACAGCCCATAGACTCGGAGAGGTTAAATAACGAGGAGTATGGTGGGGAATGCATGAATCCCCCTGGGAAGGGGAAATAGAATATATATTTTATGGATGAACTAGAGAATGATGGAGACAGGGATGAGAGGGATCTGGTGTGTGCAAGGGGATGGGATGTGAGGAGAAAGTGCAGAGACAAATGACTAGATTTGGGGAGTATTTGGGTGGTGGTGTAGAAAGCTCACTGGAAACATCCTGGAATCTATGATGGTGACCCTAATGAGGACTCCTAGTAACAGGAGACACAGAGCCTCAACTAGCCTAATCTTACAGCAAGTCATGGCTTCAGGTAGAGAGACTAGGTTGCATCCAATTGAGTTGTTTTCCAAGGGGGTTCCATGTAAATCACGAAAAGAAAAGAAAAGAAAAGAAAAGAAAAGAAAAGAAAAGAAAAGAAAAGAAAAGAAAAGAAAAGAAAAGAAAAGAAAAGAAGAGAAGAGAAGAGAAAAGAAAAGAAAAGAGAAAAGAAAAGAAAAGAGAAAAGAAAAGAAAACAAAAACCAAAACCAAAACAAAACCAGGCATATGCTAAGATAAAGAATTGCTCTCCTCAAACTGACAGTAGGCCCAATTGCCAAGGAGAATATCCACACAACTCATTGAACATAGAGAAGACAAGGTGATCTACATGAAGCCTTCACCCCTACTTATAGTCTCTGGTGAAGAAAATTATTCTTCAGGCTACCAAAAGTGAAATGTGAACACCAACATAGCCACAACACCTTTGACCTACAATCTATCTGGCCTGCAACGTAGGCTAGCTCAGTGGTGGCACAGAACTTGTGGAAGTAACCAACTATTATCAGATTTGACTTAAGACTTGCTTCATGAGAAGCAACCCATATCTGACACTACTGAGAAACCAAGACAGTGCAGAGACCTAGGATAAAACCAAGCATTTGTATAATAATAATAATTCCAAATAGTATTTTGCTATACTCATAGTTCAGTGCTTTAGTCAGTCATCATCAGAGAAGCTTCCTCCAGCATCAGATGGAAACAGGTGCAGAAACTCACAGCCAAACATTATGCAGAGAGAGTCTAAATAGTAGGTCTTTATCAAATCTCTCCTCTCAGATTTCAGGGAATCATGAAGAAGAGGAGTTACAAAGATTTTAGAAGTCAGAGGGGATGGAAGAAACCAGGAAAACATGGTCTTCTTAGTCAACTAACTAAGCAAGGTTCACAGACACTGAAGCAGCAAACACAGGCTCTATATGGATCTGTACTAGGTCCTCTGCATATAAACTATAGATATTAGCTTAGTATTTTTATGGGACTCCTAACTATGAAAAAAGTGGGTCTTTGACTCTTTCACCTGCTCTTGGGACACCTTTCCTCCTGTTGGATTGCATTTTCCAATTTTGATATGAAAAGTCTTTGCTTCACCTTTTTAAAATTTTATTTTATCATTTTTGGTTGTTACTTCTTAGAAACCTGTTCATTTCTAATGAGAGGACCCAAGGACTAGATCCTGTGAGGAGGGAAAGGAACTGTGTGGAGTAAAGGAAGTGGAAACTATAATCTAGATATATTGCATGATAAAAGAATCTATCTTCAATAAATAAGAAGAAAAGACTGAATGCAGGTAAATGACACAAATTATAAAAGGGCATATATAAAAGTATATATAACATATACAGAAAGTGTTTTTCTAGTTCTAATTCTATCGTGGATATTTGGGGTTTGGTGGCAGATAAATGTACAAAATTTTTAATAATGAAGTGTAAAATTTGATGTGAAACCCCACAATTCAAATATGAATGCCTAGTCTACCTGTATAGAAATTCATTTAGTTGTATAGACTTTGGTCTACTTAATTTTGGCATAGGATGTTTTATTTATTTTCAATATTTTATAAAAAAGTTTATTTTAAAATAAAATTTAATAAGTAAATATTAAAAATATACGTTTTCAAACATCCCTAATATGGATGATATACTGACCCTTTGTTACTCTTTACATATATAAAATTAATTGAAATAATAGTGTGGTCAGCAGAGTAACTCTTCCCTCAATTTTCCATACCCCAATAACTGTATATTACCTTAAGTGATAAAATGGGTTTTAAAAAGTGTTAAAAGACACTCAAAAAAATCAGTTAAATTGGAATGTTTGGTAGATCTAATTCAATACGATGCTATAGTTAGAAGCAATGTACAATACACTGGCCAATTACTAAAAGATTAGCTGTTAAGTGTTGTCCTACACACAGTAAAGATAAGTGTGGTGAGATAATATATGTCAATTATCTTGTCTATGCCATTCTACAGTGTATGAGTATGTTACAAGACCCATCAGGATGCACAATATAAATAGTAAATTTATATTACATTTTATAAAAGGGGAACTTGATCATAATAGGTTGATCATAATAGATTATCCATATAATTATGAACTTCGGGCTTTTTCAAAGCACTCCACATTTTCTGGGAACATCAAGCAGAGGTTTGTCACAAAAGAAAAGAAAATATGTGTGACATTTCTAGTTTGAATATGAGAGGAAGACACAATGGCTGAGTGATTTGAATGACCCAATAATGGTAGAAAACTGAGGAAATCAGAATCTTTCTGTCTGAGTGTACAGAGGGAGAATGCTCTGGTTGGGCTGCTGTTCTTAGGCTAGTGAGCTCCATCTACATTCACATCAAATACATCTGTTCCTGATGAAAGTGAACATTTCATTCTATTTGTCATGCCTTACTAAGTAGGAATAGAAATGGATTTTTATCTAGGACAGTATTAGGAAAAAATTTTCATTTTATTTCTTTTCCATTCACAAAACTTGCTCTAGAAGATATTTCAGGACCTATGCCTCATTCCAATTGTAGGTTTTCATATGATGATTCAAAGTCAATAATGTTCCTCTTCAATTCAGATTATAGGCACATTCTGCACGTCTAGTTCAGAGTTCTTTCTTATCAGAGACATAAGAGAACTTTGTTTCAAATTCCCTGAGAGTTTATTCAAAGAATGTGTAGAACTTCCCACTCATGCCTCCCTCTTAATCTTCAGGATAATCTAGCATTGATCACTCAAAAAACAGTTATACTTCAGATCAACATATCTGACTGGACTAATTTAGGTTCATGCACATAGTCTCTGAGACAAAGATTTGAGCTCAAGGACTTACTTGGGAGGTGTTCAAGAAAAATGGGTAGGTAAAACAAAGAAACAATGCAAACTGATAACAGTTTCACAAATATTGCTATTACTGAGGACAACTGGCTGCCATACCACTGGCCATTACATAAACACACGTCAGAATAAAGAAGAAGAGAACAGGGACGGGTTCTTTGCTCATGACTCCTGTGCCTTCTTGGCACAACTCTGATGCCATAAATGTGAAATTCACAGTACACATGACTCACACTACAGAGCAGAGGGCATCTATGGTCACATAACCTGCCCAGACAAAGAGAGAGACAGATGACACATAATAAACTGTCTCTCAAGTACCGCCACCTAAGCTTAAGCAATCTAAAGGAAATGCCGGTAGAACCTGTAGCTATAGCTTTAGCAAGGGTGTATTTTGGAGCAAAGCTGTGAGAAGGATTTTAATTGCAGATAGTCTTCCTAATCTCAGTAGGCCACAAAATCTGGAGATATGAAAACTAAATCTATCTTGATCTTGATTAAAAGCTCTAAACCTAAGCTGATTAAAATCTATAATTTCCATGAGAAAACAGGCAAATTGATGTGGTTACTTTCTGTTTTCTCAATCAATTTCAATGACTTCTGGTTCAAAGAAGATTTGATATTTGGCCACATATAGTTTGTGGGGCAATGGGCTATACACAAACAGCTTGGTCTACAGTCAAGCTGAGGTCTGAACCCTGGTGAAACCTGGTGGTGATAATTCCCACCCACATGGGACAGTAGGCATTCCCTCATGTCTCCTGGACCCCTGGCTTCTATTGAAGTTACTGCCCCCCAGCCCCCACAGGAGAAGGCTTTTAGTCATGTACACAATGTTCCAAGCTTCTGACCTTCAGGCTAGACTCCTCCCAGTTACCTAGCAACAACAAGATAACACAGTCCACTATGATAGGGGCTGCTTGGCCCCACCTTGCTCTCTCTCCTTGCTCTCTTAAGCTTTCACTTACTCTCTTTAACCATTCTTACTCTTTAACTCTTTTTCTCTCTTTCCTTTCCCCCTTCTCTCCTCTTGGCCATGACCAGTGTCTTAGTCAGCGTTTCTATTCCTGCACAAACATCATAACCAAGAAGCAGTTGGGGAGGAAAGGGTTTATTCAGCTTACACTTCCATACTGCTGTAGATCACCAAGGAAGTCAGGACCGGAACTCAAGCAGGTCAGGAAGCAGGAGCTGATGCAGAGGCCATGGAGGGATGTTTCTTTACTGGCTTTCTTCCCCTGGCTTGTTCAGCCTGCTCTCTTATAGAACCCAAGACTACCAGCCCAGAGATGGTTCCACCCACAAGGGGCCTTTCCCCCTTGATCACTAGTTGAGAAAATGCCTTACAGCTGGATCTCATGGAGGCATTTCCCCAACTGAACCTCCTTTCTATTTGATAATTCCAGCTTGTGTCAAGTTGACACAAAACTAGCCAGTATAATTGATGCCTTGTCAACTTGACACACAAACACCTCTCTAGTAAGTCTCAACCCTTAGTTTCTTATTCATCCCCAAGATCTAAACAACTTTAAATATCCCACAGTCTTTACATATTAAAAGTTCAATCCTTCCAAAATATTCAATATCCTTTACAATCCAAAGTCTTTTACAATTAAAAGTCTCTTAACTGTGAAATCCACTAAAATATTTTCTTCCTTCAAGAGGGAAAAATATCAGGGCACAGTCACAATCAAAAGCAAAAATTAAACTCCAACTGTCCAATGTCTGGGATCCAACTCACGATCTTCTGGGCTCCTCCAAGGGCTTAGGTCACTTTTCTAGCCCTGTCCTTTGTAGCACACAGCTTGTCTTCTAGGCTCCAGCTGCCTATACTCCACTGCTGCTGCTGTTCTTGGTGGTCATCTCATGGTACTGGTATCGCCAAAACACTGCTGTCTTCCACTGTAACTTGGCTTCAGCAGTAGCCTCTCATAGGCTCCCTTCATGGTGCCAAGCCTCAACTCCTTTTCATGACCCCTTCAGTCCTGGGCCATCAATTGCAACTGAGGCTGAACCTTCACCAATGGCCTTCCATGGCGTTTCATACTGCTAAGCCTCAGCTGTTCTTCATGACCCCTTCATGCCTTCAAAACCAGTACCACCTGGGTAACTCTTACACATTACCAAGTCCAGCCACAGCACAAGGTACAACCTTGGATATCTCTGGAACACAGCCTCTCTGTGCTTTCAGAAAACACTTCCCAGAAGATGTCACCTCAATGATGCTGGTCTCTTCTTTTTTTTTTTTTTTTGGTTTTTCGAGACAGGGTTTCTCTGTATAGCCCTGGCTGTCCTGGCACTCACTTTGTAGACCAGGCTGGCCTCGAACTCAGAAATCCGCCTGCCTCTGCCTCCCGAGTGCTGGGACTAAAGTGCTGGTCTCTTCTTAATCATAGCTAATTTCTTAGCTCCAGCTAACCAGCATCAATAGTCCCAGTAATGCAAAGTTTTTGATTTAGCAGTTCTGGTATCTTGAAAATCACAGCTGATTCTTCAACCCCAGCTAACCAGAACCACAGAATCTTCATAATCAAAATAGCAATGGCCCTGATAAAAGTCTTTAATCTTCCCTCTGAAATTTCACAAGCCAGGCCTCCATCTTCTACACTGTTCTCAACATTATCTTCCAACCTCCAACACAACATCCCATAGAGCTCTTAACACTGAATGGATCTTCTAGCCCAAAGTTCCAAAGACCTTCTACAGTCCTCCCCAAAACATGGTCAGGTTGTCACAGGAATACCCCACTATGCTGGTACCAATTTGTTTTAGTCAGGGTTTCTATTCCTGCACAAACATCATGACCAAGAAGCAGTTGGGGAGGAAAGGGTTTATTCAGCTTACACTTCCATACTGCCCTTCATTACCAAGGAAGTCAAGACCAGAACTCAAGCAGGTCAGGAAGCAGGAGCTGATGCAGAGGCCATGGAGGGATGCTCCTTACTGGCTTGCTCAGCCTGCTTTTTTATAGAATCAAGACTACCAGCCCAGAGATGGTACCACCCACAAGGGGACCTCCCCACTTGATCACTAATTGAGAAAATGCCTTACAGCTGGATCTCATGGAGGCATTTCCCCAACTGAAGCTCCTTTCTCTGTGATAACTCCAGCCTGTGTCAAGTTGACACAAAACTAACCAGTACAGCCAGTCTCTCTCCCCCTCCCCCTCCCCCTCCCCCTCCTCTTCCCCCTCCCCCTCCCCCTCTCTCTCTCTTTTCCCTTCTCTCTTTCCCCCTGTCTTTCTACAATAAAGCTCTAAAACCATAGACTGTCTCTGTTCATCAGGCCTGCTGTGCTTGGAAAATGAAATAGGCTTTCTCCTAACTAGCCGTGCCTAATCTTCCATCAGTAGGCCTTCCTGTACTCCAGCCACAGACCTGACTAAGGACTCTCACCTGCATGGGGAACCTCTCTCCCTCTGCCCTCTCTCCTGTATCTCCAGGGCAGAGGGTGTCACCCTGGGGCCCCTGGTATCAGGTACTGCCCCTTGTCCACCCCCTGTCATGTGGGGTCAGTGGCTTAGATGCCTACCCGGGGCCGAGTGGAAACATCCAGCAGCTTGCACAGAACACAGGAACCCCGGAAAGACACGGGCATTTTCTCCCTCCCCCTTCATCCCCCACACCCCTCAGTCCAACAATAGTTTACATTTTTATGCCACTGTGACTAAATCTTGGTGTTGAGGCAGTTTTTGAAATGAAATTATCTACACCAATGAGAGTTTTTCCAGACTTAATATTTCAGGAAAATTAAGTTCTAGGTAGATTTATTAGTCAACACCGAGAGGTCATTAATTCGTCATAACTACTTAATGTGTTGCAAGATTTTACTGTATTGGAAAGGCAAAATAAAGTATTTACCCATTGTTTGGTCACATCATCTCTTTCCTTGGTGGCTAATGCTCGTCAATTCTATATCAAAAGGAAAGACATCCATGGTAAGTACACTGATATCTCTCACACTGGACCCAGATGTTTTAAGTTCGTGAACTTCCATTGCATATTATTCCTAAGACATTGAGAAGTCACCTGACCTGTTGAAATGTTAGTTTCCACATCAAACCTGCTCTATCAGATAGATAAAGATTAATTGATGGGTAAGTCATAGATTTGCACTGATTTAATTTTGTACAATTCTAACCATTCATTTTCTTCACTTTCTAACAACTTTCATATAGTTAGAGCTTCTTCAGAATATACAGAGAAACCTCTGAGCATCACTTTATTGTCTTCTTACATTCTTTTGTCTTCCCTTGTGTCTGCTAAATTAACAGTTTTTTTTTTTTTGACGCAGACTTCTGGGCAAAACAAAGAGCCATCAGAAAACATAAAACTATCATTGACTTGATTCATTTTTGCTATTTGCCATGCAGGGGTAGGCTTACTTTTATCTTCAAGAATGACAACCATCTCAAGTAGTGACTATGAAGGCACTCCTAAATATTAGTTCTTAGAAAGAGACTGGGGGTGTTTCATTTATTGCTGTATCTGAAGACACAGCAGTAGTTATTCAAACCATTATCAGGTTTTCTGATTAACCTAAAATTCACTTAATTAATTAAAAGCACTAAAATTTTGCTAAATATTTACTGTTTTACTGTTAAACCCAAAGGATCCCTTCATTTGAACAGAACGTCACATTTACTTTGATAGATGGTACAAAGCAATGACCCACCACTGACTTTACTCCCAGAAGTAACCCAATGCAAAGGATAGGTAAACTAAGGAGATTTTGAGCATGCTGCAATGCATATACATTGCAATGTGTCAGAAAAGGTTCAGGAGTGAGGATGGGGAAAGACTCATTCAGCAAAATGCTTGCTGTATTCAAATGCTGGTTACTTACATAAAAAGTCAACATTGGTAGAGACAGGGGATCATGACTGTCTCAAAAAAAAAAAAAAAAACTAACGGACATCAACAACAGACATACCAAAGTAGACTGGGGAAAGCTCACAGGGCCTTAACCCTGCAAAAGCACTATGGACTACTAAGGAATGCAGAGAGCAGGAGAATTAGACTTCTCCAAGGAAGAGCACACTAATTGATTTTTCCAGTACAAAAATGGTCAACCCTGAAAACATACACATGAGCAACAATGCACAAACAGAGCAGATTACATTTAGAAATATATATGCATATGCATGCACATATGTGCATGTGACAATAATTAATGATTAAAGAGGACATGAATTTGGAAAAGAGCTAGGAGAGCTATGGTAGGGGGTGTGAAGAAGAAAGAGAAAAGAGAAATGACATAATTAGAATCTCAAAAACAAAAACAAAAAAACCTAAGTTGGAAAGAGATTGAAGACACCTAATACTGAACTCTCTCTGCACCTGCTTACACATAACATATATAAACATGCATGCCTCCACATGCAAACACACATGTTCAAGACTGAGACTTTGTAATAGATCTCTCTTAAAGGCCTATGTGTAATTACAAAATTTGATACATGGGAATAGAGGGAAACTTAATGTGCTTTGGAGATGTTTTCTTTGCATGTAACTTTTGACTCTGCATAGAAAGAAAGTAAAGAAAAATATGAAGATGAAGCGAAGTACAAATAAAATGGGAAACATGCTAAAGAGGAGAGGAAGAAAGATCTCCTGCTCTCTAAATTGTTAGTTTGATCTTAAAATTCCCCATTCAAAGCCTAGTCTTAGAAGTTATGGATAGTGCTTTATGATATTTATGATATTCACCACAACGAGCACCAGTTCAAGGCTCAAGGTTAGGTCTCCAGCATCAAGATTAAAATATCATTATCAATCCTGTACAGAACAATAGCACTCAGTCAAAAATAACATAATGTCTTCACATTATCTTTCTGGGTGATGTGAGGTAGTGGGTCAGGCCAACAACAGGCACTACTTTCTCCTACTTCTTTATCACTCTGTTGTGCAAAATTTAGCAGGAAGTAAGCCAGCCAAGATTTAATGCCCACTACCCACTGTAACAGCCTCAGAAGAAAGAAACTGGGAGAAAGTTCATTCTGCTCTGATGACAGTTGGGATAAATGCAATAAAAACTCTGAGATGGAAACAAAGTTGTTGGACATAGACTTAGCATTTACTTAATATCATTGTGCTCCAGACTTTGTCTTACTCATCCAGACATAAGGGAAACAGGGATACTTGGATGAAATTTATGGTCACATTATCATGACCATTGCTTCTTCTGGGAGACACTTTATTTTGGAGAGAAATAAGACAATTTATATAAGATATAAGGCTCTGGCAACGGAAGTCATTATTTTATTTATTTGTTTGCTGTCTGTTCATTTATTTGTGTCATTGGCCCAATAAGTGGACTTCATTTCTACATACTTGGTGTTTAAAAGTCTTGATTCTGTACTAAGACAGGAAAATGGGCAATCCCTTCCCTATACTAAAGGGGAATAACATAGTAAATGAACAAGAAAACACAGCCAATATACTAAATTATAGATTTATATGACATAGTGTCATTCAAGTGGATGATTCAAAGATTCAAGGTGGATTGCCCAGAGTTTTGCTATTCATTTTACACTCAGTTAAGAAACTCAGCAAGACCTATAGATTCAGTCTTCTTAGTCTCTCTCTTAGCATCTTTCCTCCCAAGTATGGGGCAAAGCACCTGAAAGAGAGTCATGTGGTCTACTGCAAGACGAAGTATGCCAGAGAACTTTATGGTAAGCTCCAAAACAGCAAGCATGTAAAGAAAGATTAATTGCTAAGACTCACCTCAAGGGCAGAAGCTTAGTTTCATGAGATCAGGAGCAGAATCAGACTGGGATGGGTGAGGAAACAGAAATATAAAAAAAGTTAAGAGAGCGCCCCAATTTGTCCTGTCATCTAGGCTGGAACTCACTGTGTATTCTTTTTTTTTTTTACAATTTATTTTTTAAATTAGGTATTTTCTTCATTTACATTTCAAATGATATCCCAAAAGTCCCACAGACCCTACCCCCCCCACTCCCTTACCCACCCACTCCCACTTCTTGGCCCTGGGGTTCCCCCAAACCAAGGCATATAAAGTTTGTAAGACCAAGGGGCCTCTCTTCCCAATGATGGCTGACTAGGCCATCTTCTGATACATATGCAGCTAGAGACACAAGCTCTGGGGGATACTGGTGAGTTCATATTGTTGTTCCACCTATAGGGTTGCAGACCCCTTCAGTTCCTTGGGTACTTTCTCTAGCTCCTCCATTGGGGGCTCTGTGTTCCATCCAATAGCTGACTGTGTGCATCCACTTCTGTGTGGAACTCACTATGTATTCTAAGCTGCCAAATTAATCTAGAATTAGCAATGGCCATGCCTCCAGCTCCTCAATAATGGGATTACAGGAGTGTACCACCATACCCTGTTACTTCTGAGGCCTTTAGTCTCAGATATGATTGTCTGATATGAACAGAGGAAAACCACAAAGATAGGCTCAGAAATATCAACAGGCTATATAAATGGTTGGTATTACACAACAAACCATAGTGCCCTTTGATGGAAACTGAAAGAAACAGACCTCTGATGAGTGCTGTATTGAAAGAGTAGGGGTAGTGGGTAAACCAGAGGTGTTTGTAGAGCATTACTCTATGGTCACCATATGCCTTACAATAACAGTCAATGGAAAACTTAAGTTCAAGTGTCATTTCCTACTGTGCTACAGATATATTGCCTCATTTTATATACAGAAAACTGAAATATAGAAAAGATAAATGGCTCCTTTAAGGTCATATGATAAAAAATGATGCATTCCTCGAAAGAAATAGAGTGATCTGATAGAGAAGGTAATGGCTCCTGTAAGGTTATAATATGATCTATAAATTTCTTTTAAGAAATAGATTGTTCTGTTTCATAGATTTCTGTCTGTCCTAAATTTTAAATGCCCTGGGAGCCTTCATCATTTCATCCTTTGGTATGTTGTATGGTGCATATGTTTCTATGTGGGTTATGAATAATGCTGTTGCAATTTAATATTTACCATGGCCAGTGCCAAGTGTTGACAATTTGAATCATGTTACACGATTTAGTCACCTTACATATATATTCACACATTTTTCAGTAAACAATGACCACCAGCTTTTCTCCCACCCCAACTGAAACCTGGTACCCACTGACCAATTCACTGGTCCTTTGTCCTGTAGCTCCTAGAATTCACTTGCAAACGCAATTTTCTGGCACAAAGAATATTTGGGTTTTTTTTTTTTAAAGGTTAGCTTAACAATGAAAAAAACATTGTAACTTTATGCAAAAGGGAGAGGATACATGAAAGAGAAAGCTTTGTAAGTAACCCTTCAGTACTTTGAACTCTGCGAGTGAGCTGTGTATATCTTTAAAAGTCTCTCCACCTCTCAGGCCTGCCTCCTCAGTATTTGTCCCTTGATTTTTTTTTCTTTTGTCTCCAAATCACCTTAGCCTCAAAAAGCAGCTAGCAGGGCAAACTGTACTCTCAGAAACAGGTTTGTTGCCATGGAACGCACAATGCCACTGGAGTAGACTAGTAAAAGGTAACAGCTAAAGATCTAGTCAATAGATAGGCTGTGCTTCTTCTTCTGGAAATTCCTGACTGGTTGGATTCCTTTAAAGGCTCTGCCCTACAGTGCTTCATGTCATTACTTCAGTTACTTGAAGACTGAAGTTCCAGGAGACTGCAGAAAGCGAACCTGCCTTGGCTCCAGCACATCCGACCAATGGCCAATCTGAATGACAGTGCTGTTACCAATGGGACTCGACACAATCCTAAGACCCAGCACGGAAAAAGGCAAAGCACTGGTTGTGTGAAAAATGGAATCTCAAAGGAAGCCCAGGTAAGAGGCTATCTTTTACATCTCTAATCTGCACAGCTAAAATATTTCCGTATTTCTTTGCAGCACTGTTTAAGACAGTCTTTACTCAAAGCAAAAAAAAAAAAAAAGGAAAAAAAAAAGTTTCTTTCTTGAGATGTTTTATTGTGTTGTTTCTCTGTCTTGTGTAATCCTTTATGTGTGGTTGCTACGAAACTTTGATGTGGGAACGGAACTTCTTCTCTAGACAAGAGAAGATGCATACAGAGTCACAAGATCCTAGTGTGGACTTTGTAAGCTCTTTTGTTTACCCTCGAGCATTTTGGGGGGACATGATTGTGAAAGATTAAACTCTTTGGCTCGCCAAACAGCCTTCTACACTCAGGATGCTTCGGAAGTAAAAGGGAAGCGAAGGTAAATCTTGCGGAGATTATATGGTAGATAACCCTTGTCCCTGATGGACATGAAATGTTTCTCTGGTTGGAAGGATCTTTTGGATGTTTAACAGAGCATTGTCACAGTCACTACCTGATTACAGGCTAGAGTCTCTCTTTGAAATTTGACCCACCAGTATTCTTTTCTAAAAAACACTTCAGAAAGTGTAGCTTAGGGTGTTCGGAACTCTGAAAGCAAAGCAGCATCTTTAAAACAAACTTTTTAGTTATCTCCATACCACACTTTTCTTCCTCATTTTTGGAATGAGGCTGGGGCTGTTGCAAAATATTTGAGGAGGTGTACTAGGCAAGAGAAATTTAAGAACGTATTCAAAATAGTGTCCCAAACTTATGAGGCTCTTGAATAAAAGCAAGTGTGCATGTTGCATACCAGGCCCAGACTCTCTGGTTTGAGTCCCATGGTGAGCTAATCTTCATTAAGACAAACTTGAGTAGACAGAGAGACAATCTTACTGGGGTAAATTGGGAAAGTTGTATGTGGAACCCCATGCAATCGTTCCCTTGTTCAATCACCCTAAGAAGCCAGCCTGTACTGGGGGAAAGTTCAGAATGTGTTAAGCACACAGAACAGACAAGGCTGGCTGGGAATCAAATTTGCAGGCCCAGTTGGGAGGTGCAAGAGAATGTACTCAAGAGCCTGGCTTGTGTAGTAAAATGATACAGTCCCCCAAACATATCCCTCTCTTACCAGAAGACATTGGGAAGCATCTACCAAAAACCTCAGTCTGGAGCAGGATGAAGAGAATGGGCATAAAAGAAAGCACAGCACAAAGCACCATCCACTCTGATCATTGCTAAGATGGCCCTTGCCCCTGAAGTACCTGTTTCACTAGCCACTGTTTACCTTCTAGGTTATTCTGATTCGTGGGTATCTTATTTGAGCATAGATGCCTTCAAACAAGTTTTCCTTTTCTTTATTTATCATGGTTTCCAAACTACATTCTAGTGCTTGAAAATGGAAGAGTAAAGAGAAGGGACAGTGATTGGATCCCAGAGGTACATAAGTATAACAACTGTCCAAGACCACCACACCCTTAGTCATGGAGCTCCTTTAGGAACAACTGACAGGGTCACTGCTGTGGCCTTTCTTGGCAGCTCTTTCTGACCAGCCATCCTGATCCTGTTTGCTAAGATATATTTAGAAGTTTCTAAGTTGAAATTGGCTTCCACTGAGAACCTCAATTGTGCTTAAATATTTTCCAGAAATAATAAGCTTGCCTAAGATCCTGACAGGATGAAGCAACCAAAGGCCTATTTTCTCCCTCCAAAGTATGAATAAAGTTATCTTTATTATCATGATCCTCAGGAAAAATTTGACCCCATGAGCCCCTTCACAAGCTATGCATTGACCAACAATCTTGCCTTTTGACAAAAACAATTCGAGCATGTAGGTGCCTGAGGTCAGTGATTTTCCAAATGCTTTGCTGGGACTTAGGTCCTATAGGACAGTGCCTCAAACCCTACCAGCTTCAAGGAAGATCCCTTTACAGTTTTTTTTTTTTTCTGCTTCTTTGTGTTTACACCAAACCACAGTTACCTTTTTCACTTACAGCTACGATGTAAGATTTTGTTGGCAAAAGATTCCCCAGCATAGTAAACTAAAGGTAAACACTGGTAGGCATTTTCTTAGGAATGTCCTTCATTTTCTTCCAGGGTAGATTGGTGTGACCTTTGTGGCTCCAGTATGTGGACTCAGTAGCCAAAATTCACAAATCACCAGAAGCCAGAACTGTTCCATTTTGGAAATCATCTAGAGTTTCTTTCTGGAGTTTTTCTGATCCTTAATCCTATTGCCTAAATCCAAAAGCCTGAAACAGGCTTTTTATCACTGGTTAAGCCCATTCTTTGTTTAAAAGGCATTGGAGGGATCAGAGGGACTGCTACCTCTATCTTAGGAAAGTATGAATAACCAATGAGCTATGTAGGCTGTGCTTGAGATGTAGTCATAAACTAATCACCACGGGCTTATGCTATTAAGTAATGTAAAGAAAAAAATCAAGAACAAAATCTTACCCACTGAGTTCAAAGATAACAAACATATCAAATTCAAATCATTTTCATAGATTTTTTCAGCTTTGCACTAAAGCAGAAGGAATAGGCAAGAATGTGGAAAGATCAGCAATGTTTAAAGTATTTAAAACTTTACACAGCATCGTAAAAGATACTGAAAACTTCAAATGGACTGTAGAGTTGCGTCAGTGGATAACAGCACTTGCTTTTCTTTCAGAGGACCAGAGGTTAAGTCTTAGCACCCACATGGTGGCTCACAATCCCCCACAACTCTATTTCTAAGAGATCTGGCACCATCTTCTGGACTCCCCATCACTGGGGTCATGTGCTATACACTTTCATACATAGATGCAAAACACATAAAATAAAAGTAAATAAATCTTTAAAATATATTATTGAAGTGAGAAGTCCCTTTATAATAGCACCAAAATAAAAATGGGAATTTTAAGACATTTTAAATTAGTAAAAAATAATTTAAAGAGAGTGACAAGATATTAGGGAGAGGCATAAAATAAAGCTAGAATAAAACAAAATCCATATAATATCGATAGAAACAACAAGATAAAACATTTGCAATTCTGTCTATGGCAGTTTATAAATTTCATGTGGGTAGAACATATCTTAAACCAGGCAAATAACTTTAAAATTATGTAGAAAATAAATAGAAAAATTGCTTGAAAAGATAATGAGGGGTAATAAGCACTATGTTATACATGAAATAGCTAAAGACTTTTATGATAACAAATGAGTATACCATAAATATTAGAGGTGATTATAAATTCATACATAAAAGTAATGGGATATATAGGTTTTTTAAATAGTATTTACATAAAGAAGGTCATCATCTCTATAGCATAAAACTCAAGATCCACAAAAGAAGAGGTTTAAAATTTACCAAAAACATTTCTTTCTAAATGACATCAAAATTAAAAAAAAAAACATAAAATCAATAGGCATATTATAGTCTACAAAAGTGTTTACAGTTCACAGCATAAAGTAAGAAACACACACACACACACACAAGAAAAAAAAACACAATCTACGAAGACATTTTAGAACCCAACATCTAAAAAGTCTAAATCCAGAGACAACAATGGGAAAATGTATGAAAAAATATAGAAGGTGAGAGGGGCTGAAGGACAGATCATCATAGAATCACAAAGAAAGACCCACTTTCTCAGTGGTGTCTATGAAGTGCAAAATCAAGATGGAATGTAGTTTAAAGAATCTAGTGATTTAGATCAGTACAGCACCAATGGTAAGACTAATAAAATTATCAGTCTCTGCTTGGTGTCACAAGCACATTTAGTATAATGTGCCTCACTTGATTCTCATAATAACACTGCTAAACCCCTATTTATTTCTATTATTTTTATATAGATAAGGAAGTTGAGGTGCTAAGAACATAAGTAACTTCTCAAGGTTATAAATGCATAAATGTTATAAAAAAAACCAACTCTACCATGGGACCATTCTCCTGAGAAGCCCTGGACAGTGATTGTAAGCACAGGACCCAAGAACACTCTGCTGCTCTTCCTGCTCCACAGCATTCTGTAGTTGAAAGTGTTAAAGGTCACAAAAAATATTATTATTATACTGCTCTCCAACATGGATTTAGCTCTTTGAGACCACTGGCCATTCTAAATGTTTTTCATCCACCATCTCATTACGTTTCAACTTGACTTGCTTCAGCAGTGAGGAAACAGTTTAATCAAGGTCATTCACTCATAATCATCAAACTGTTTGGAAATTAGGTTTGCCCAATCCCTAATCTCAAGGCTTTGTTCCCTAATTCACACTGCCTCTCTAAACACAAAACAGTATTAGGAATAAGATTCATTACTACCATTATGAAGAAGCCCACAGCATTCAACATTACAAAATAATGTAAGTATGGATTATGGGTATTATGGGTTGCTTTTTCCTTTCTATTTGGTTCTTCATAAAAATGTGAGATAATTTTCACAGATTACTCCAAACTCACATATTAGAGCTTTGTACATACAGCACGCCCAACCAAAAACACACCACAGCAGTGACCTATTCTATGCTTCCCTTTAAACAATTCTGAGTTATAGACCGTAGTTACATTTGTGACCTTGTGTCATTTGGATTCAGAGATAAGTACATAGGGAGTCCTGGAAATGAGTTGCCTAGTACTATAGAATGCCTGCCACTTCTAGAAGCATAGCTTCCCTGAATATGTGGCTCAGTGTATGCAATTTTTGTTCTGAAAAGATTGATGTCAGTAAATGATAGATGACAAAAATAAATGAACGGTGAGTATAAATTATGTATGACATTTCTCATTTTTACCTCTCAATGAGGTAGCATCTCATGTTGTTCCCATTGAACCTAGATGCCACC
Source organism: Mus caroli (assembly GCF_978045245.1). Taxonomy (NCBI): domain Eukaryota; kingdom Metazoa; phylum Chordata; class Mammalia; order Rodentia; family Muridae; genus Mus; species Mus caroli. Next base: position 40,499,660 of record NW_028227257.1, on the reverse strand, counting down.
TAAAGTTTTACATAGATAATAGAGTATGACTATAAGGAGCACTATAAGGAGTCCTCAGGAAGACTTACAGCTTGAAACCATGAAATAATCACTCTTGGAACTTAGCATTCTTGGCAGGAACTTAAGTAGCTAAAAACTCAAGTAGGAAGAAGAAAGTGTTTGTGCTGCGTTCATATCTGAGATGTCTCAACAACTTGCCCACTATGGAGTAAGCTAGCTTCATGGTGGCTCCGCTCTCCTTGGAGCCTGTCTATTTCAATTGATCCTTATGTCCCAACTGAGCTCTGACAAATGACAGATTTCCAAGTTGTGGTTCTTTTAAATGTGGTGGCACTTTATGGGTCAGCAATAGGAACTGGACATTGTTTACAATATATAGGGAAATCACTGTTTCATAACCATTTTACATACTTGCACATATTTTGAGGAGTTTGTTTTGATTACCCATTGCTCTCAAGTTTTGGTCATGATTCCTTCCCCTGTAAAGAAACATTTACCCTATTTTGCTCAGTTTTGTTTTGTTTAGAATAAAGGATTGTGTGTTTTAAACTAGTTATGTATCTGACTGCAAAATCCAAATACATCACCTCAAATATAATCTACACAAAATCAAAATTATTTGCATAATTGTTCATCCTGGGGAGACAATAAATGATTTGTCCATCTTCACCTTTCTGGGCTGTTGTACTAACATCTGATGCTGGAATACACACACTGGAAGAACTCTTGTGATTGTCTCCAGACACCATTAAATGTTGTTAGGAAATTCATTTCTTTTTTACTATCTACAGGAGATACTCAGTTGTATCTATTAAACTTAGCCGTTAAACCTTTCCCCTCTACTACTATTGTGGGAAAGTGCTCAATAATGTCTGAAATATAGTAGTAGCTTAGTAAATTCTAGACATAAACTCTGAATTCCTTCATCCAATGGAAACTTATCAATCTTCGCATTGTTTGGTATTTGTCACAAATATTCACTCTCCCTTACCATGATCTGAATATTGACTGACTGTTTTCCCCAAGAGTTGACATGTTTACTGATACTCAGCATGGTAGTACACAGGTAATGGGACTTTCAAGAGCTAAGCCTAATGAAGTCATTAGATGACTAGACATAGCTCTTGGGAGTAATAAAGATCTTTTGGCACCCTGAGTTGGTTCTCATCAGATGGAACTACGAGCATGAGTATAATCCCCAAGTCATTCTCTCTCTGTCTATATGTGATCTCTTGTTCTTCATCATGAACTAATAGAAACAAGGGAGCCATTGTCAGGGCCAGCAATCTGATTTGAAGACTCAGTCTTCAAGACTGTCCATGATATAAACCTCTTTGTAAAATACTTAACTTCAAGTTTGCAATGAGCAATGAAACAGATACATTTTTTTATTAAGACATTTCTTCTCTTGTTTTTTTAAGATATGCTACTCTTGTTTTTTCTCCTTTATCAATAACTATTCTTTTCTAGCTCTTGTGATCTTATTTCCTGCTCAGGTCTTTGACCTATAAACAATGGCAACCCAGGGGTCAACCCTTGCATCTTTACTCTTTTCCAATCGCATTGACTCTCATAGACTATCTGTTTTTCATGATAATCTGACCTTGTCTCCTCACTATACCTACAGTAGGTATTTACAAATGGTATTACACACACACACACACACACACACACACACACACACACTTGATTCCCTATTTAATCTCTGACCTTGAATATTCAAAAAGTTCTTAAACATAACTTATGAACAACTGAGTCCTTCTTTCCATTGCTTAAACCTGCTCTGGTTATGGCCCTTCACTTCTCAGTAAACAACAACTCCATCCTTCTTGTGGCTCAGACCAAAAACCTAGACATCAGTATTTATTTTCTTCTTTCATTCTATCCCTTTTACATTCAGTGTATGTGTGTGTGTGTGTGTGTGTGTGTGTGTGTGTGTGTGTGTGTGTATGTGTGTGTGCATTTGGAGTACAAAAGAGCACATTGGATTCTCTGGAACCTGTGAACTGCCTGGTATGTTGAGAATCAATATTCTGATCCTTTGCAAAAACAGTAAGTACTATGACTAATTTAGGACTAAATGTTTAAAAAAAACTGATCAAATTAATTGATTCATTGTAACTATCAAAGTTCTATACCCTGCTATTATATATGCCATTGTACTTGTAACATGATGACTAACAACTATCTTCTTCAACTGGAAATGATAGCCCACACCTATATCCCAGCACAGAGGAGAGAGAGATGTGAAAGTCAAAATGTCAAAGCCAGCCAAGCCTACAGACTGAAAATCTGTCAGAGAGAAGAAAAGAGGAAGGGAGGAAGGCAGGGAGAGAGGGAGAAAAGGAAGGAGGAAGAGAGGGAGGGACAGAGGGACGGAGGGAAAATACCATCTTTGTAAAAGTTGCTAGGCACAAGATCATTTTTGATGGCCAGGTACTAGAAACTTTGGGGTGGCATGTAGACAATATGTGTGTTCTAGTCCAAGCCCAGGGATAGGTTCGAGCTTTTAAAAGTAGGATGTTTTCAAGAAAATAAAAATAGAAATAAAATCTAATTCATCATGTCAATATAATTCTTATGGCTTCTTAGAAGAAAAAAATGCCTAGATTAGAAAAGAAGCTGGCTAATCCCTCAGATATGTGTGCCTGTCACCAGGTGCTAATAAATTCTGCATTCCTCAGAATCTGATATCTATGAAAAGTCAGTTTAATCTTTTATGATCAATTACTCCACATGCAAAATAATTTTATAAAAATATAACTAATAAACTTTTACATTGCCCTATAGTTAAGAACTTTACTAGTAATAATTTGTTCCATCCTCAATTAACCACATGGGTTTAAAGTGGTTTTGTGCCCATTTTATAGACGAAGAAATAGAGTCTTAGCAAAGCTACCTGGCTAAACATCTTGTAATATATACAGGCTGGTCCTTTTGTCTAATGCTGTCACTAGACAAAAAGTTGTTTATGATTGCATTTTATTATACATATTTGCAAATTTATGAATTTTTTAAAAATTCTATAAGAAATGCTCAGATATCTATCACTTATATTCTACATCTGGTATTTTGTTATATTCTATTGTAAATCTACTCATTATCTCTCCTTCTACTCATTCATCAATCCACATATTTTATGTATTTTAAAGAAGTTGTAGAGCAATTATACTGTGTCCTTAAACCACTCAGTATGCATACCACTAACTAGACTTCAATATTGGCCCACAGTTCTCTTTATTTGAGGTAAGATTTATAAATATGTATTGTATATATTTCAGTTAATTTTTTACCTAGACTGTCTTCTGATTAATTTTACTAGATAGATTTTCCTAAGACCATTTGATTGGAGTCTTTCAACTTCTTAACATGGAAACCAATCTGTAACACAGGAACCAATATACAGATTATCATCTGATTGGGTACAGGAGGGACTTACTTGTTGATTTTCGACTAGAGAAATGTCGATTTTTTTTAGATCCATAATCCCATTGGGATCAAAGCTACTTTTATTTTTGTTTTTAGAGCATACTAGCTAGTGAAAGGTATTCTGAGGTTAGAAATCCTCACAATTCTAAAACAGAGGAACAGTCATGTAACCAAGCTGCCACTGTCTTCCATTATCACCAATATGAGTCCTAGACACTTGATATTCAGGGCAAGGCCCTTCCTGGAAAGTTCCAGGAAGCTCCCTTTTTAAAATGAACAACAACAACAACAAAAAAAAAAAAAACTCAGTTTCACAACTGATATAATAAACCTAGAAGAGGCAGCATGAAAGAATAAAAAGAAATCTTATGATAGGGGAAAGAGGTACTTCCAAGGAAGCAGAAGGGAGCTACAAGGACAGGAGTGGGATATAACAGAGATGGGGCACAATGGAGAGTCAACAAAAGTGATGTGTGTATATGAAAACGCTATAGTAAAACTCTTTACTCTGTATGCCCATCTTACATGAACTGTAGACCAGCACTTAGAAAAAGTTAAAAATCACTAAAGACAGACAGAACAATGTGAACAGGTTGCTTCTACATTTGTCAAACTCTGATACCACAGTTACTCGCTCCTACATCTTTTAAAAAGAGCACCATTTTGCACCTTTCCAGGAAAACAACGCCTTGGTACACTCCTCTTCTTTCTGCTGTTGTGGCTTTTGTTTGAGTAAACAACTGCAGCCACTTGCCTAAGATCTCAAAATGACCTGTGGGAAAATATATTTGTCCCATTAGCAGTTTCTAGTACCTGTAAACAACACACACCATGATATTGCCAAAAATCCCAAACCAAACCTTAGAGAAGCCTGGGATTTAATATGTTTGTCAGGCAATGGGAATGGCTTAGTACAAGTAGGAGACTCCCATAAATAATGGAACTTAGGCTTATAGTTAGCTAGGATAGCTAGCTATGTTTTCTATGGAGTCATACTTCCTATTGATATTCTTATTGGATCAATGAACCAGATATTCATATTCAGAAATAAAAGTGCTTCATGCCAGCCTGAGGAAATGATTTAGTAGCTAAAATAACAATCTGCATGTACCACTTTTTTTTTTGGTCCAATTATTACTGTATTGCACTTATACAGTGTTTTATGATCAGAAACCACGATGACTAAAAGTTACCTGTGTTTCCTACACTGGTTGTTCTGTGGGTGCAGGTAAATAAATACTTGTAAAAGTTAGACTTTTCTGACTTTTTTCTATATTATATGACACATGGTAAGAAAAACATAATGAGATAGCTATAGTCTGGAAGCAAAGAAATAAATGATGCTGTGAATTTGTTATTTGAAGAAAGTACATATACTTTCTGTATAAACAGAAGGCTTTCACAAAAATAAGGTAGTTGGACCCCTTCAATGTTAAAAAGGTGACCTGGGTTTTGTGAGGTGTCAGTAGTGAAGAAGAATAAGCAAGGGAATACATGTCTCAAACAAAGAACCAAATCTTAGTAAACACAGGACAGGAGAGAACAGTAGTCAAACTCAAAGAAAAATAGCAATTTCTTTTTCAGGCTCAAATGGATGTGTGCTTCTGTCAAATACCACTCCACATTTGGTCTAGTTTGGGGGCCAGGATGTTTGGGGTATGCCCCCAAATACAGTATCTTAGAATCAAGGAAGAAGCAAAAGAAATCAAATCATCTGGATTCAGAGAAAAATATTACTTGCAAACTACATGCAATTCACTTATCTCAAACAGTGATTTCTCCAGCATCCAGTAGCCCTACTCATGTTATAATGCATCCATAAATCATTAGCTTCCCAGCATTGCAAAAGAATAGCTCAGTGCACACCACATTTTGATATTCAAGACTTGTCTCTCTTCACACTTCATTCCTGTGCAATTTTTTTTCTTTTTTTTTTCTTTTTTTCTTTTTTTTTTTAAATTTTTTATATTTTTTATTACGTATTTTCCTCAATTACATTTCCAATGCTATCCCAAGAGTCCCCCATACCCCCCTCCTTCCCTACCCACCCATTCCCATTCTTTTGGCCCTGGCATTCCCCTGTATTGGGCATATAAAGTTTGCAAGTCCAATGGGCCTCTCTTTCCAGTGATGGCCAGCTAGGCCATCTTTTGATACATATGCAGCTAGAGTCAAGAGCTCAGGGGTACTGGTTAGTTCATCATGTTGTTCCCCCTATAGGGTTGCATATCCCTTTAACTCCTTGGGTACTTTCTCTAGCTTCTCCATTGGGAGCCCTGTGATACATCCAATAGCTGACTGTGAGTATCCACTTCTGTGTTTGCTAGGCCCCGGCATAGTTTCACAAGAGACAGCTATATCTGGGTCCTTTCAGCAAAATCTTGCTAGTGTATGCAATGGTGTCAGCGTTTGGAAGCTGATTATGGGATGGATCCCTGGATATGGCAGTCTCTAGATGGTCCATCCTTTCATCACAGCTCCAAACTTTGTCTCTGTAACTCCTTCCATGGGTGTTTTGTTCCCAATTCTAAGAAGGGGCATAGTGTCCACACTTTGGTCTTCATTCTTCTTGAGTTTCATGCGTTTAGCAAATTGTATCTTGTATCTTGGGTATCCTAAGTTTTGGGCTAATATCCACTTATCAGTGAATACATATTGTGTGAGTTCCTTTGTGATTGTGTTACCTCACTCAAGATGATGCCCTCCAGGTCCATCCATTTGGCTAGGAATTTCATAAATTCATTCTTTTTAATAGCTGAGTAGTACTCCATTGTGTAAATGTACCATAATTTCTGTATCCATTCCTCTGTTGAGGGGCAAGAGAATAGCCTTGAGACTTGGAGTCAAGCTGTCCACATGTCCAAATCAACTGAACAAGTTGGTCTCGTTGAGTTTTCTTCCACAATAAACATTGAAGAGATATAAAATTACCTCTTATGAAACACGATGAATCACTGAATGTATGGTCTCTTCTCCATACAATGTTGCAAGCATAACTTTGAATGTGCATATCTGGGTAGGCCATTGTTTGTTTAAACTCTCCAGCAGCTCCCTGTCTTAGGATCAAAACAGTAATCCTCACTTTCCTTCTCCCACCTTGCATACTGCTCAGCCTCCTTTATCAAATATCCACCCATAAGTAGTTGCTGGACACCTAGGACATGTCAGGAACTTCTTTAGGCATTGGAACACTAAGAACAAATGAGTGGAAGAGTCTCTCTTCCTGGAAACTGCATATCCCACACACACTTGCCCTTCACTGTCTTGCAAGTCAAGTTATACACTGTCTTAGCTAGGGTTTCCATTGCTTTAAAGAGACGCCATGAGCAAAGCAACTCTTATAAAGGACATTTAATTGGGATGTTTACTGGTTCTGAAGTTCAGTCCATTATCATCATGGTGGGAAGCATGGCAGAGTTCAGGCGGACATGGAGCTAGAGGAGCTCAGAGTTCTATACCTTGTTACAGGTAAGTAGAAGACTAGCTCCCAGGAAGAAGGTCTCAAAGCCCACCACACAGTGCTTCCACCAACAAGGCCACACCTACTCCAACAAGGCCACACTTCCTAATAGTGCCACTTCCTGGGACAAGGATATTCAAACCAATACACACACACACACACACACACACACACACACACACACACACACACACACAGTTTGTAGCTATCCAGTTCTTTCATTTTCTGGGTAGACTTTGTTCCTGATAAATACCTACTGATCCTTCAATTGCCATTTTAATCACTGATTTCTTGAGTTTGGCTTTTCTCTTTCTTTGGATGATGTCAGAAACCTCTCTATTCCAAAGCATCATTACTTATGACCATTACACAACTGTATATATGAATGTCCATCTGAATTTCCATCTATGTTAGAAGTTGGCAACTTTTTTCTATAAATTGACAGATAGTAAATATGTTTAAGTCATTCAGTGTATCACAAATGATTGGCTCTGTCATTGTAGCACAAAGAGCAACCATGGACAATACATGCAAACAAGTGTACCAGTAGAACTCTAATAACATCAGGCATGAGTTGACTCATAAGCCACTGCTTGTTAATACCTAAACAATAAAATTTCCAATGATGGTGGAAATAATCAGTACATGACTTTTCCAGTAGGCTAACCATAAACTACATGCTGTAACTGTGCATTTGGAATGTAGCTAGAACAATTAAGAATTCAAGTCTCAAAATTTTTAATTGTTTAAATTGAAATGTAACCAGCCCTTTTTGGCTATTGATTTTGGTACTGTATAGAACAAATCAAGAAGATAAAATTTTGAGATATGTTCCTATAAATTATTTGTGCTTAGCTGGGTTTAGCATAAGAGCTAGCATGAAATAGACATTCACTACATACTGGCAGTCAAAAAATGAGAACAGACATATATGATTAACAACTACATCTCTTATTTCTGTTTTATTATTATTAATAAAATTGATTAGCTATTACCTCTAAATACATCCTTCCCTCTATTCTTATAGCATGGTTATTTTCTGTGACGATTTTATCTCACTACTAAATACAAATTTCATGAGAATAGAAATTCTAAAACAAACTTCCTATGTTGTTTTCCCATGACTAATACAGATATATGCATTTAGTAGAGTCTTTTTAGCTATTCGTAAGCATCAGAAAGGGAAGGATGACAACCAAGTGGCTACTTTATTTCTGAGTTATTTTCTAGTCTATCATGTCTCAATAGTCTAGCTTCATATTTGATGTTGGCTTAAGCTCTGGTATGTGGAGTTGAGCGATTCAATTCAGATATGGATTTTCCTGCTATATTGCCTGGGCCATGTTGCTTAAGACCTGCATCTCTCTGGGTTTTTTTTTTTTTTTACTGGTTATTTTATTTATTTACATTCCAAATGTTATCCCCCTTCCTGGTTTCCCCTCCCCAAACCCTCTATCACATCCTCTGCCCCCACCCTGTTTCTAGGAAGGTGCCCCCACTCATCCACCCACTCCAGCCTCACTGCCCTATCATTCCCCTATGTTGGGGCATCAAGCCTTCACAGGACCAAGGGTCTTCCTCACATTGATGCCAGGTAAGGCCATCCTCTGCTACATATGCAGCTGGAGCCATGGGTTCTTCCACATGTACTCTTTGGTAGGTGGCTTAGTCCTTGGGAGTTCTGGGGAGTCTTCTTGGTTGATATTTTTGTTCTTCCTATAGAGTTACAAATCCTTCACCTTCTTCAGTCCTTCCCCTAACTCCTCCATTTGGAGTCCCAATGCTCAGTCCAATAGTTGGCTACAAGTATAAACATCTATATTGGTCAGGCTCTGGCAGAGCCTCTCAGGAAACCTCTATATCCGGCTCCTGTCAGCAAGTACTTCTTGGCATCAGCAATAGTGAGTGGGTTTGGTGTCTGCATATGAGATTGATCCCCAGGTGGGGAAGCCTCTGGATGGCCTTCTCTTCAGTCTCTGATCCACTCTTTGTACCTGTATTTCCTTTTGAAAGGAGCAATTATGTGTTAATATTTTTGAGATGGGAGGATAGCCCCCATACCTCAACCAAGGGCCATGGCTAACCTCTAGATATTGTCTTTACAGGTTCTCTCTCCCCTTTGTTGGGCATTTCAGCTAATGTCATCCCCAATGGGTCCTGGGAGCCTCTTGCTTTCCTAGCACCTGGGACTTGTTGGTGGATACTCCCAGTTTCCCATCCCTCCACTGCTACACACCTTTGTTCAGTTTCCTGACCCTCGGTACATCTCTCCCGTCTCCTCCCACACCTGATCCTGCCTCCCTTTTTCTCTTCCCCTTCCCTCTTTATAGTATTTGTGACTATTGTGAAGGGTGTCATTTTTCTAATTTCTTTCTCAGCCAGATTATCTTTTGAGTAGAGGAAGACTACTGATTTGTTTGAGTTAATTTTATATTCACCCATTTTGCTGAAGTTGTTTATCGGCTGTATGAGTTCTTTGGTCAAATTTTTGTGGTCACTTAAGTATACTACCATATCATCTGCAAATAGTGGTATCTTGACTTCTTCCTTTTCAAATTGCATCCCTTTGACCACCATTTGTTGTCTAATTGCTCGGGCAAGAACTTTGAGTACTATATTGAATACATAGGGCAGCCTTCTCTAATTCCTGATTTTAGTGGGATTGCTTCAAGTTTCTCTCCATTTAGTTTAATGTGGCTACTGGTTTGCTGCATATTGCTTTTACTATGTGTAGGTATGGGCCTTGAATTCCTGATATTTCCAAGACTTTTAACATGAAGAGGTGTTGTATTTTTTCAAACGCTTTCTCAGCATCTAATGAGATGATTATGTGGGTATTTTTGCCTGGAGTTTGTTTATGTAGTGGATTACACTGATAGATTTCCATATATTGATCCATCCCTGCATTTCTGGGATGAAGCCTACTAGATCATGGTGAATGATCACTTTGATGTGTTCTTGGATTCAGGTTGCAAAATTTTTATTGAATATTTTTAAACAGATAGTCATAAGGGAAATTGGTCTGAAGTTCTCTTTCTTTGTTGGATCTTTCTGTGGTTTAAGTATCAGCGTATCTGTAGCTTCACAGAATGAATTGGGTAGTGTTCCTTTTGTTTCTATTTTGTGAAATAGTTAGAAGAGTATTGGTATTAGGTCTTTTTTGAAGGTGTGATAGAATTCTGCACTAAAACCATCTATCTGGTCCTGAGATTTTTTGGTTGGGACACTTTTAGTGACTGCTTCTATTTCTTTAGAGGTTATGGGACTGTTTACATAGTTTATCTGATCCTGATTTAACATTTGTACCTTGTATCTGTCTAGAAAATTATCCAATTCATCAAGATTTTCCAGTTTTTTTTGAGTATATGCTTTTATAGTGAGATTTGATGGTTTCTTTTTTTAATTTCTTCTGTTTCTGTTGTTATATCTCTCTTTTCATTTCTGATTTTCTTAACTTAGATATTGTCTCTGTGCCCTCTGGTTAGTCTGGGCTGTTCATCTATCTTGTTGATTTTCTCAAAGAACCAGCTCCTGGTTTTGTTGATTCTTTGTATAGTTCTCTTTGTTTCTACTTGATTGTTTTCAGCCCTGAGTTTGATTGTTTCCTGCCATCTAGTCCTCTTGGGTGTATTTGCTTCTATTTCTTCTAGAACTTTCAGGTGTGCTGTTAAGCTGCTAGTGTATGCTCTCTCTAATTTGTTTGTGGAGGTACTAAAAGCTATGAGCTTTCCTCTAAGCAGTGCTTTCATTGTGTCCCATACATCTTGTTTGTTGTGCCTTCGTTTTCATTAAATTCTAAAAAGTCTTTAATCTCTTTCTTTACTTCTTCCTTGACCAAGTTATCATTGAGTAGAGTATTGTTCAGCTTCCATGTGTATGTGGGTTTTCTGTTGTTTTTGTTGTTATTGAAGATCAGCGTTAGTCAGTGATGATCTGATAGGATGCATGGGATTATTTCAATCTTCTTATATCTGTTGTGGCCTGTTTTGTGACCAATTAGATGGTGAGTTTTGGAGAAGGTATCATGAGGTGCTGAGAAGAAGGCATATTCTTTTGTTTTAGGATAAAATGTTCTATAGGTATCTGTTATATCCATTTGTTTCATAACTTCTATTAGTTTCACTGTGTCTCATCTGTGATCTGTCCACGTTTACTGGCCCTTTGAGTTCAGAATCTTCACTCTCTTCTCTACCTATTTTTCCTAGATTTGGTCTTTTCATTGTGTCTTGGATTTCCTGGATGTTTTGAGTTAGGAGCTTTTTGCATTTTGCATATTCTCTGATTGTTGTGTCAATGTTTTCTATGGTATCTTCTACACCTGAGATTCTTCTATCTCTTGTATTTTGTTGATGATGATTATATAAATGATTCCTGATCTCTATCCTAGGTTTTCCATATTCAGAATTGTCTCCCTTTGTGGTTTCTTTATTGTTTCTATTTCAATTTTTAGATCCTGGATGGTTTTGTTCAATTCCTTGACCTGTTTGATTGTGTTTTCCTGTATTTCTTTAAGGGGTTTATGTGTTTCCACTTCAAGGGCTTCTACCTGTTTACCTGTGTTCTCCTGTATTTCTTTAAGGGAGTTATTTATGTCCTTTATTAAAATCTTCTATCATCAGGAGATGTGATGTTAGATAAGAATCTTGCTTTTCAGATGCGTTGAGGTATCCAGGGCTGTTGTAGTGGGAGAACTGGGTTCTGTTGATGCCAAGTAGCCTTGATTTCTATTGCTTATATTCTTGTGCTTACTCTTCCATCTGGTTATCTCTAGTGTTAGCTGATCTTGCTACCTCTGACTGGAGCTTGTCTCTCCTATAAGCCTGTGAGCCTGTGAACTTAGGTGTGTCAGCACTCCTGGGGGGACAAACTTTCTCCAGGAGGGATCATGTCCCCCAACTGCGCTGTGGTTCCTGGGTCCTCTGGGCCCCAAGCAAGAGATAGCAAGATCATTAATTAATTATTAATTTTTAGAGACAAGGTTTCTATGCATAGCCTTGGCTGTCCTGAAACTTACTCAGTAGACAAGGCTGACCTGGAACTCCCAGAGATCTGCCTCCTTAGTTGGAGGATTTAAAGTATTAAAGGCATAAGCCACCACTGCCCAGCTTCTGAAACTTTCTAACCATAAACCCCAAATGAAGTTTTGTTGATTAATTAATTTTATGCATGCTTCAGGAAAGGAAAGCAAGGAGAATTAATGAACTACAGTTGTCATTTTGGTATTTTAAACTTTTCTATTTAATTTTTTAAAACCAAAATGAATTATTGGAGGTTATTGGAATTTGAACCTAGGAATTTCCACGAGCTAGTCATGCCCTGCAGCTGAGCTTTTAGCTTAGCCATGAAATAAAAGAATTTCCATGATGTTTGTCATTTTGTACATGTTTAAACAATATTGAATATCTTAGTACAGAAGGTGCCAAACTTCAGTGATGCCATCAATGAAAATCTATTCCTCATTCATAAAAAGCTCAACTATTCCACCCAGTTTCTTAAAAATTGCAAGTGTTCTGCAATTGTAAAGTATGTCTTTGGAGGTGACCTTGGCGAGTACCATTAAAATAAAAATACAATAAGGAATATTGTATTGGCTAGGGAAAGAAATGGCACTTTGTTTTTCTACCTACTTCATATTAACTAGAACTCAGCCAATATTTGTCTCCAAGCAATATGAAAAATGTAAAAATGGGGATAACATTTAAACTGTCAATAAAGAAAATATCTAATAAAAAGAGAAAAACGTAAGATCACTGTGAGAAGCTGGGAAAGGAAGTGAAGAGTCTGCAGCACACTGACAATCGTAGTAAAATATTTCTAAATCCTTTATCCGAGATAACAAAAGTTAGTCTTCATTTTAATTAACTGTAGGTCTTTAAGTAAATTCTATTTTTAAAAATAACTTGAATAAAGAATAAACATCACACACCAAAATTAACCTGACCCAAAAATCTCACTGAACTTTTTTCTAATTAAAAGAGCCATTTCTAAGATGTGACGCTTCAGAGAATCTAACCAATACTATATCTATATATGTAGACAAATGTGCATGTAGGAACAGAATAGTCTGTAGAAAAAAGAAGAAAGGCTTAATGTTAGGAGATGTGATATAACAGAATGTAGGTGATAGACATGATTTAAGAAAAGATATAAACCTATTTGTTTTTCTAGTTCTAATGCTGCCATGTTTTTAAGTAGAGTACATAAACTATATTCAATAGTAAAAATATAAAATCCAAAGTTAAACTTTATCATTTCAGAAGAAGGTATTATCTTTGCAAGCAATATTTTGCTGTTTTTGTTAACAATTTTATTAAATTTTTTAAATATATATTTGCTTTTTTGTGCAGTGACTGGAAATCAAACCCAGGTCCCAGTGTCCTAGGCATTTTGGAGCATTTCGAAACAGTACTGTCATGCAGTACGATGAAATTAGGGAAGTTCTGTGTAGCAAGACTGTTTCAGGACAGGAAGCCAGAACTAGTCTTAATGTTGTCAAGGAGCATCTGGAGGCAGAGTGGAGATGAGCAAGAGATGACAAGAAGTCAGTCAGTAGGGGAAGTAAAAACTAAATAAACTACAAGAAACGCACAGCATGCAAAATGTTTGAGAACAGCTATAATACACAATATGGCATAAACATAGTTTATGCTATATAATGATTAGAATGTGGAAACAAGGAACCTGCCAAGGGTTAGCCTCATGCTAAACTATTCAGTTTAATGCTGGAAAGTGATTTCCCATGGCAGCTTTCAATCACTGAATAATGATACAGATAGAAGTGATGAAGAGGAAAGATGTGTCCCCTGGCTCTCATATCATGGCTTTTACACCCTGGGAGTGCCCAAGAGTTGGAAAATGTGGAGAATTCTTTCAAATATCATATTGTTTCACAGTCATTTCAACAGGATCGCTTTGGACATTAGAGAATGAATCGGTGTTTGGATGAAGTTCTCTAGCAATTGATGAATGAATTAAAATTTGAGTACTCAAGGCAGAATAAAGAGTCCAACAAGACAGTAAAAGCAGTAGTCTACAGTTAAAGGGAGGCACGCCTCCCCCAAATATCTCATTTCTTTCTGGGGCTCTTTCTCTCTACCCATTGCTACATGCCCTTATCTTTTGATTCATCATTCCAACTCTTGGTCCATCGTTTTCTAGTTGATGAAACATTTCCTCCCTTTTCTGAACAAAGTTACAGTATCTTTCTCCAAATTCCCACAGTAACCTAGACATTTCTCTGATATTTCTGATTCTTTCCATCTGGCTTCTGTCAGAGCATTAAATGACAAATACCTATTGAAGTTTGGTTGAGTTTAAAATACAAATAAAAGAATAATGACAATACATAACAGAGTTAATTGATGTTTTAATTTTAGTATAGTATAAGAATTAAGTTTTTAAAATGTATGTTGTCTTACATATTAAAAATCCTACTGGTCAAAGCTCCAGACTGCTTTGCTTGGACTTTATCAAGTGAAATATCTCTGTATTTTAGTCTTCAAGAAGCTTCCAACATTAGTGACTATTATACCAGGTAACTTAACATTGAAAAATAATATTACCAGGAAATTATGTCCTCAAGGCTTTATAAGACATGACTGCCTACAAAAGGACTCAGATGACATACTTAGGACAGAAGCAACCCCCTTATTTATAGATATTCATAGATATAATTTTGGTGTTTATTATTTTAATTATATGTAAGATGCAAAGTAAACTTTATTTTTAAAAGATAACTTGAATATAAAATAAACATCACATACCAAAATTAACCAGACTTAAAGTCTACTCATCTCAACAAACTTTTATCTAGTTAAAATAGACAATATAGGGTAGAAGAGGATTATTTTATCTGGCATCACTGGGAGGGGAGACCCTTGGTCCAGTGGAGGCTTGATGACCCAGGATAGGGAAACGCTAGGCTGCTGAGGCAGGAGTCAGTGGGCGGGTGGGCGAGTACCCTCATAAAGGCAGCGGGTAGGGAGAAAGGAATAGGAGGCTTGTGCAGGGGAAACTAGGAGGGGGACAACATATGATAAGTAAAATAACCAATAAAAAATAAATAAATAAATAAATAAATAAATAAATAAATAAATAAATAGTGTGAAAAGACAGTATATATATATATATATATATATATATATATATATATGATAGAAAATTCACAGAGCTCTTTCCAGTTAGGTTATCCTAGTATCTTAAAACATACTGAAAGCTCTGTAATAATTATAACATTAATATTTATAAAGTATGATGAACTATAGAGTTGATTTGTATTTCATCTATTTTTTCCAATCTTATTTTTATCCCAGTTATGCAACACAGAATACTGAGCTGCATTTTGTTTGCTTTTACTTAAAATAGCATTTGTTAAAATTTTTATTTTCTACCTTCTTATTTCTAGTACATAGAGGGGGAATCTGGGAGGATTTGGGGAAGGTAAATGGTTATTAAGATGTACCACATAAAAAAAGCTATTTCAAAAAATTAATGTATAAAACAATTGAATTTCTGTGTACTATTAAAAAAGCAGGCAGAAAATAGAGGGTTTAACAACTCCCTTTTTTCTGAATGGCTAGTTTGTTTGAAACATGAAGATGAATAAAGTATTCCTAAATTTTTTTATCTGTAAAGTACATGACACAATGCTATAGTCTATATACATTCATTACCTAGTAGCCATGTTGGATTGTTTCAAGGACAAAAGATATCAAACTATACAATATTCAAGCCTCTTTACTGATAATACGTAAAATGCTGTGTTATAAAAATGCTGTTTTATGCAGTCTATGTGTTCTTCAATTACTTAATAGCACCTTAGAGTATTTATTATACCTAATAAAAACAAAGGGTATGCAAATATTTGTCATGTTATATTATTTAGAGAACAGTGACCAGAAATGATGTCTATGTGTGCTTGGTTCTGGTGCACTTTTAAAAATAGTTTTATCTAAGGTTGGTTGGATATAAAATTGACATACGAATGGAGATGTCCAAGTAATAACTTATATCCCAAAATTCCCAGACAATTTAACAGAATTCAGTTCTTAAACAATGCAATTTAAATTGCACTTAAGGCCCTGCCAAGTAAAATAGAACATGCATTTTTCATTCTTATCCCAACTCCCTGATACAATCTCAGTGCTATGCCATTTGTATGCCTTCAGCAATATCAACTTCACATGCAACAGTCCTTTAGAAGGGCATAATAACAGCCTTGGAATCAATCAAATATTCAGCAGTTGAAAGTGGAGGAATTTCCATTGTATAACTCACCTGGTATGTGTTTAGTTGAATTCACCGGTGATGTTATCTGGGTCAAGACATTCTAGTTTTAAATCAGTAATTCAGTGTTTTTATTTGTTGTAGGAATGCTCAGGTTTCCCTTATGAATGAAATTTTGGATCAAAGTGTTTCTTGGAATGTATTCATGTCACAAATGCTCTAACATGTTAACATATACTTACTTAGGACATCCCCTTAGGATAGTACTCTCTGTACAATCAGTAGTGATGCCTCCTGTTCCTTTCTAAGTTGTATAATTTGAGTATTCTTGCTTTGGTTCAGTCCAAACTTGTATAAGTATTCTTGCTTTGGTTCAGTCCAGCAAGATTAAGTTTATCTTTCCTTTTGGTGGGGAGCATGGTGGGTACACAGAGTTTGGCTGTCCTGGAACTCACACTGTAGACCAGGGAACTCACAGAGATCCACCTGCCTCTGCCCATCTGCCCCTAAGTGCTGGGATTAAAAGCATGAGCCATTTGAAGAACAAAATTCTCCATTGCATATTTAAGTTTCATTGTAATTTTTGTTGTTTTCTTTGTTTGCTTTAGCTTTAATTTATTCTACTTTTTCCAGTGTCTTAAGGTAAAATGACAGAATATTTATGAGATTTTTTTTTTCTTACATAGGCACCAGGGCTGTACATTTCACACAAAGGACTCCTTGGTTATATCTGGTAACCACTTTTATTGACCTCAAAATGTTTTCTAACTTCCTTTCATTTCTTCTCTGACTCATATCCACATAATTGTAAGTTTTCCATTGTTTCTGTTATTTACTTTTTAGTTTCATTGCAGTTGGAGAAAATGTACATAGAATGATTCCCATTGGGTTTTTTCTTTCTTTCTTTCTTTTTTTTTATTAGCCATTCCATTCATTTACATTTCAAATGATATCCCGCTTCCTGGTTTCTCCTCCACAAACCTCCCATCCCACATCTGCTCTCTTCCTCCTCCCCTTTGCCTCTTTGAGGTTGCCCCCCATCCACCCACCCTATCCAGCTCCAGCACTCCAGCATTCCCCTATGCTAGGGCATCAAACCTCGACAGGACCAAGGACATCCCCTCCAATTGATACCAGACAAAGCCATCCTCTGTTACATATGTATCTGGAGCCATGGATCCCTCCTTGTACACTCTTTGATTGGTGGTCTATTCCTTGGGAGCACTGAGAGGTCTGGCCAGCTGACGTTGTTCTTCCTATGTGGTTGCAATCTTCCTCTGCTCCTCCAGTTCTTCCTCCAGCTGCCCCTTTAGGATCCCTGCACTCTGCCCAATGGTTGCCTCCAAGTGTGCACATCTGCATTGGTCAGATGCTGGCTAAACCTCCCAAGGAACAGCCACACCGGTTCCTGTCAGCAAGTGCCTCTTGGCAAAAGTAACAGTGTTGGGCTTGGTGTCTGCAAACAGGTTGGATCCCCAGTTGGGGCAGTCCCTGGATGGCCCTTCCTTCAGTCTCTGCTCCAATTTTTGTCCCTGTTCTCTCTTTGGACAAGAACATTTCTGGGTTAAAATCTTTGACATGGGTGGATGGTCATGGCCTCAACAGGGAGCAGTGCATATCTACTAGAGGTGGTCTCTACAGGATCTATCTCTGCGCATTTCTACTAAAGTCATCCCTGTTGGGTCCCTCTAGTCTCCCTGGTGTCAAGGACCCTCCACTGGCTATGCCCAGTCCCTGATGTATTGCTACATATTTTTATTTGATTTCCTGACCCTCTGTACCTCTCTCTCCCATCACCTCCAGTACCTGATACTACTCCCCCCCTTGTTTCTTCCTCCTCTTCTTTCCCTACCAAATCCCACCTCACACAATCATCCTGTCCCCTCCTCAATGCAGGACTAAAGCATCCACACCCTTGACTTCCTTCCTCCTAAACTCCATATGGTCTGTGGGTTATGTCATGAGCACTGTGAGCATTTGGGCTAATATCCACTTATCAGTGAGTACATACCATGTGTGTTCTTTTGTATCTGGGCTACCTCACTCAGAATGATATTTTCTAGTTCCATCCATTTGCCTGTGAATTTCATGAAGCCATTGTTTTAGTAGGTGAGTAGTACTTTATTGTCAAAATGTACCACATTTTCTCTATCCATTTCTCTGTTGAGAAATTTGAACACATCTGTGTTGTTTCCAGCTTCTGGCTAATATAAATAAGGCTGCTATATGGTGGTGCATGCCTTTAATCCCAGCACTTGGGAGGCAGAGGCAGGCAGATTTCTGAGTTTGAGGCCAACCTGGTCTACAGAGTGAGTTCCAGGACAGCCAAGGCTACACAGAAAAACTCGGTCTCGAAAAACCAAAATAAAATAAAATAAAATAAAATAAAATAAAATAAAATAAAATAAAATAAAAAATAAGGCTGCTATAAACATAGTGGACCATATGTCCTTGTTATATGTTGGAGAATCTTTTGGGTACATGCCCAGGAGTGATTTAGTGCTTAGGAAGTACTATTTCTAATTTCACAGCAACCACCATATTGATTGCCAAAGTGGTTTTACCAGCTTGCAGTCCCACCAGCAATAGAGGAGTGTTCTGCTCTCTGCATTCTGGCTGGCAAGTGCTATTACCTGTGTGGTTTTTTGTTTGTTTGTTTGTTTGTTTGTTTGTTTGTTTGTTTGTTTGTTTTTATCTAAGCCATTCTGATTAGTGTGAGGCAGAATCTCAGGGTCATTTTGATTTGCACTTCCCTGATGACTAATTATGTTGAACATTTCTTTAGATACTTCATGACCAATTGATATTCCTCAGTTGAGAATTCTTTGTTTAGCACTGTACTCCATTTTTTAATAGTGTTATTTGACTCTCTGGAGTCTAACTTCTTGAGTTCTTTGTATATTTTGGATATTAACCCTCTATCAGATGTAGGATTGGTAAAGATCCTTTCCCAATCTGTAGGTTGCCATTTTGTCCTAATAAGAGTGTGATTTGCATTACGGAAGCTTTGCAATTTTACAAGGACCCATTTGTCAACTGTTGATCTTAGAGCATAAACCATTGGTGTTCTGTTCTGGAAATTTTTTCCCTGTGCCCATGTGTTCAAGGCTCTTCCCCACTTTCTCTTCTATTAGATTCAGTGTTTCTGCTTTTACATGGAGGTTCTTGATCCACTTAGACTTGAGCTTTGTACAAGGAGATAAGAATGGATTGATTAGCATTTTTCTACATGATAAATGCCAGTTGAACCAGCACCATTTGTTGAAAATGCTGTCTTTTTTTCCCAGTGGGTGGTTTTAGTTTCTTTGTCAAAGATCAAGTGACCATAGGTGTATGGGTTCACTTCTGGGTCTTCAGTTCTATTCCATTGATCTACTTGCCTGTCTCTGTATCAGTACAATGCAGTTTTTATCACAGTTGCTCTATAGTACAGCTTAAGGTCAGAGATGGTGATTCCTCAAGAAGTTCTTTTATTGTTGAGAACAGTTTTCACTGTCCTGGGTTTTTGGTTATTCCAATTGAATTTGAGAATTGCTCTTTCTAACTCTATGAAAAAAATGAGTTAGAATTTTGATGGGGATTGCATTGAATCTGAACATTGCTTTCAGTAAGATGGCCGTTATTACTATATAAATTCTGCTAATCCATGAGCATGGGAGCTCTTTCCATCTTCTGAGGTATTACTTGATTTCTTTCTTCCAGGACTTGAAGTTCTTGTCATACAGATCTTTCACTTGCTTGGTTAGAGTCACACCAAAAATACTTTATATTATTTGTGACTATTGTGAAGGGTGTCATATCCCTAATTTCTTTCTCAGTCAGATTATCCTTTGAGTAGAGGAAGGATAGTGGTTTCTTTGAGTTAATTTTATATCCATCCACTTTGCTGAAGATGTTTATCAGCTGTGGGTGTTCTCTGTAGGAATTTTGGGCGTTGTTTAAGTAATCTATCATATCATCTACAAATAGTGATATCTTGACTGCCTCCTCCTTCCCAATTTGTATCCCTTTGTTCTTCTTTTGTTGTCTAATTGTGCTGGTTATAACTTTGAATACTGTATTGAATAGATAGGGAGAAAGTGGGCAGCCTTATCTTGTCCCTGATTTTAATGGGATTGCTTTGTGTTTCTCTACAATTAGTTTGATGTTGGCTATTGGTTTGCTGTATATTGCTTTTATTATACTTAGTTATGGGCCTTGAATTCATGATCAATACTTTTAACATGAAGGTGTGTTGTATTTTGTCAAAGGATTTTTCAGCATCTAATGAGATAATTATGTGGCTCTTTTTTTTTTTTACTTAAGTTTGTTTAGATAGTGGATTTCACTGATGGATTTCTGTATATTGAACCATTCCTGAATCTCTTGGATAAAGCCTATTTGCTCATGGTGAAGGATCATTTTGATGTGTACTTGGATTCAGTTTGTGAGGATTTTATTGAATATTTTTTCATCAATAGTCAAAGAAAATTGGTTTGACTATCTTTGTTGGAACTTTTGTGGTTTATGTATCAGTGTAATTATGGCTTCATATAAATAATTGGGTAGTGTTCCTTCTGTTTCTATTTTGTGGAATAGTTTGAAAAGTATTGGTATTAAGTGTTCTTTGAAGGTCTAATAGAATTCTGCACTAAAACCATCTGGTCCTGGAATTTTTTGGTTGGGAGGCTTCTAATGATTGCTTCCATTTCTCTAGGGCTTATGGGACTGTTTAGATGGTTTATCTATTCCTGATTTAACTTTGGCATCTGGTATCTGTCTAGAAAATCATCCATTTCATCTAGATTTTCCAGTTTTGTTGAATATAGAATTTGTAGTAGAATCTGATTATTTTGGGGATTTCCTCAGTTATGTCTCCCATTTCATTCCTGATTTTGTTAATTTCAATATTGTCTTTGTGCCCTCTAGTTGTTTTACTAAGGGTTTATCTGTCTTGTTGATTTTCTCAAAGAACCAACTCCTGGTTTTGTTGATTCTTTGTACAGTTCTCTTTGTTCCGACTTGGTTGATTTCAGCCTGGAGTTTGATTGTTTCCTACTGTCTATTCCTCTTGGGTGTATTTTTTTCTTTTTCTTCTAGATCTTTCATATGTGCTGGTAAGCTGCTAGTGTATGCTCTCACCAATTTCTTTATTGAGGCACTCGGAGCTATGAGCTTTCCTCTTAGCACTGCTTTCATTATGTCCCATAAGTTTGGACATGTTGTGCCTTCATTTTCATTAAATTCTAAAAAGTTTTAAAATTTTATTTATTTCTTCTCTGACCAGGTTATCATTGAGTAGATAGTTGTTCAGTTTCCATGTGTATGTGGGCTATCTGTTGTTTTTTTGTTATTGAAGATGGCCACCATAGTCCGTGGTGGTCCAATAGAACACATGGGATTAATTCAATGTTCTTGTAACTTTTGAGGTTTGTTTTCTGTCTGATCATATGGTCGATTTTTGAGAAGGTACCATGAGGTGTTGAGAAGAAAGTATATTCTTTGTTTTAGGGTGAAATGTTCTATAGATATCTGTTAAAGCCATTTGTTTCATAACTTCTTTTAGTTTCAATGTGTCTGTGTTTAGTTTCTGCTTCCATGATCTGTTCATTGGTGGAGAGTGGGCTATTGAAATCTCCTATTATTATTGGGTAAGGTTCAATGTGTACTTTGAGCTTCAGTAATGTTTCTTTTACAATGGTGGTTCCCCTTGCATTTGGGGCATAGATGTTCAGAACTGAGAGTTCATATTGGTAGATTTTTCCTTTGATAATAAGTATGTAGTGTCCTTTTCCATCTCTCTCTCTCTCTCTCTCTCTCTCTCTCTCTCTCTCTCTCTCTCTCTCTCTCTCTCTCTCTCTTTGATATCTTTTGACTGAATGTCTATTTTATTGGATATTGGTACTCAAGCTTGTTTCTTGGAACCATTTGCTTAGAAAAAATTTTCCCAGTCTTTTTCTTTGAGGTAATGCCTGTCTTTGTCACTGAGGTACATTTCCTGTATGCAGCAAAATGCTGGGTTCTGTTTATGTACCCAGTCTGTTAGCCTATTTTTTTTTAACTGGGGAATTTTAATACTTGTTCTTTGTTCTATGCATTTGGCATTTTGATTATTATGTGACAGGAGGAACTTCTTTTCCAGTTCAATCTACTTGGGGTTCTGTGGGCTTCTTGTGTTTATGGGTATCTCTTTCTTTAGGTTAGGGAAGTTTTCTTCTATAACTTTGTTGGAAATATTTGCTGGCCCTTTGAGTTGGGAGTCTTCACTCTCTTCTATACCTATTATTCTTAGGTTTGGTCTTTTCATTGTGTCCTAGATTTCTTGAATGTTTTGGATTAGGAGCTGTTTGCTTTTTGTATTTTCCTTGACCAGTGTTTCGATGTCTTCTATGGTATCTTCTATACCTGAGATTCTCTCTTCTATCTCTTGTATTCTATTGGTAACACTGGCATCTGTGACTTCTGATCTCTTTCCTAGGTTTTCCATTGGCAGGGTTGTCTCCCTTTGTATCTTCTTTAATGTTTCTATTTCCATTTTTCCATCCTGGACAGTATTGTTCAATTTCTTCACCTGTTTAATTGTGTTTCCCTGTATTTCTTTAAGGGATTTATGTGTTTCCTCTTTAAGGACTTCCACTTGTTTACCTGTGTTTTCCTGTATTTCTTTAAGCGAGTTATTTATGTTCTTCTTAATGTCCTCTATTATCTTCATGAGATGAGAATTTAGATCTGAATCTTGCTTTACACGTGTGTTGGGATATCCAGAACTTGCTTTGGTGGGAGAACTGAGTTCTGATGCTGCTAAGTAGTAGTGGTTTCCTTTAATTATGTTCTTGCACTTACCTATTGCAATCTAGTTATCTCTGGTTTTAACTGAACCTGCTGACTGACTGGAACTTGTCCCTCCTGTGAGCCTGTGAGTTTGTGTACCTGTGCTCCTGTGAGCCTGGATGTGTCAGAACCCCTGGGGTTGAGCTGCAACTAGGGTGTGTGCTGAGTGGGTGGGGATTCAGAGAAGAGGCTCTGCTCCCACATAGGTGCAAACTGGAAGGAACACAGGTCTCTGGCTGGGCGGGGTACCTGTGGCTCAGGATCCTGGGGGTCTTGGTTAAGGCAACTATTGGGGTGGAGTTTGGGCTCTCACCTGTTATCCTGGATGTGTCAGAACAACTGGGGAGTTGAGCTGGGACTGGGGTATGTGCTGAGTGGGTGGGGATTAAGAGTCTGCTTTTACAGGTGTAACAGGGCTCCAAAGGGTCATGTTTCTGTAACTCTTCTGGTCATTCTTGTTCATGATTACTGTATTCTTCTTCCTCCAAAGCATGGCAGAAAAGGCCTCCTCTCCTTCTCTGTGTCTCATTTCCTCTGTGACCCAGAAGTCCTGCCTATTGATTCCAATTGTTTTAAATGTACTGGGGCTTGTTTTATAGCTTGCTTGTACATGCTTTTGAGAGTACATGCTTTTGAGAGTGTGTATTATTCTGTTTGGAGAATTCTACAGATGTCTGCTGTTTTATCAATTATCAAGAGTAGAATACTGAAGTTCCTACTGTTACTGTAGAATTTGTTCTTCTTCCATCTCTGTCTGGTTTTGTTTATGTATTTGTGGGTTTTAGTAGCAGTAACCATGTTTGTTGTTGTATTTCCTGGTGGATTGCAATTTTACCACTCTACAGTTATTCTCCACAATAAAACAAAATGCCTCTTTCTTTCTTATTTTTGTTTTAATATTTTTTACTTATTCGCTTTACATCCTGTTCACTGCCCTCCTCACAGTCACCCCCTCCCACAGTCCCTCCCCTATCACCCTCTCTCCTCCTCTGGCCAAGTGTGGATGCCCCTGAAATTCCCTCCATCCTGGCACTTCAAGTCTCTGTGAGACTAGGCACATCTTCTCCCATGGGGGCCAGACAAGGATAAATTTGGGGTTAAGAGTTTTGTGGGTGGGGTGGGCTGGTGTCCCTGGGTGGCTTGGCAGTTAAGAGCACCGGTCTCTCCATCTCGTAGCACAGTTTGCTTCAGAGGTTGATAAGTGTGAGTGCTAGTGCAGCAGCACAGCTCTGCTGGAGGCTATTCTTACAAACCAGCCTTTTCCACACCAGCGGTGTATTTGCAACTGTGAGTCTGTGCTTTGACAGTGAATAACTGGATTTCACTTTGCTTTTATGCAGCTTGACACTCAGCCACTTGATGGGATTGCTTCCTCCATTCACTTCTATGTGACAAGAATCACTGGGTTGCCAGGTTTTCTGTTTTCTTTGGCTTGGCTTGGCTTTCTGGATGCCTTGTATCTGGTCTAACTCTAATACTTCCTTTGAATTCAGTGAATGCCTTAGTGTAATACTTTTATTGCTTTAATGATTTTCTTTTATTCTTGAGTTTTCTTCATAGTTTCTTTGGTACTTAACATAAATATATAGAGCTGGCAATGCTGCTCTGTGGTAGAACACTTGCCTGTTGTGCATAAGGTTCTAGACTGAAGACACAGTACTCCAAAAATAAATGGACAGAGCAAGAGGGACAGCGAAGAGTTGATTCCGTTGATACCCATTTACCATTTCTTGTTCTACTCATCAGTTCCTGTGGACTCTCACTTGCACCTCGGATCCTTTCCTTATTCCAACATAGATTCAGTCATATCTAAGTACTCTGTGCCATTCTTTGGTATGTGTTCATCAACAGCATCACTAATAAACTTGCACATATTATATTGGATAATATCTTTTTAAATCATTCATTAGAAAAAAGAGAGAAATGTACACATTACATTTTAATGATTATATAAAAAAAATCTTCCTTTGTTCTTGAGAGTGGAGATGAATATATTGAATTGCTGTTTGAGACTTTTAGACTGAAGAATTTTTCTCTGGGTTAGATTCCTAAGAGCTTTCTTCTACTCATTAATTCTCCAAGTTATCATTTCTTTCACAATGCCCTTATCTTACATTCATTTTTTATTCATAAACTCTCCCAGTTCTTGTTTATCTTGTAACAACTTTATTTTACAGTCACTTTTCAATCATGATTTTTTTCCGATCCTCATTTACTAATCTTTCTACATTTAGAATGTTGCCTTCTGCACCATCATGTGTGCTGAGGGAGAGCTACCCAGCTCACTGCCCTCACTAGGGCGTGATGAGTTGCTTTTTCTTGCTCTTTATCTTTATCATCCACATTTTTACTATCACATTGATAGAGGATCTATTTGTCTTATATCTTATTTTAGATGGAAATAAGCATTTAAATATGGAATCAATAAATGTCATGAAAATTGGGAGAGTTTCTGGCCAATATTTGTATAATATTTTACTAGGATTTTTCTATCTCCTTTCTTTCCTTTCAGCTTAAGTAACTGTTTCTGTTTTAAGTGCTATCTTACATTTTCTCCAAGTGGCCCTAGTCATTCCCCTTTATTTTTATTTATTTCTGTGCATTTAGGGGCTTTGGTTTGTATAAATCCTAACAACATTTTCTGATTCTTTTGACTTCCAATTTAAATATACTACAAAGTCTCCATGCCAACTTTCTAATTCAATTATTACACACCCTTCTGAAAGAATATCCCCTTGTTACCCATAGTAGCCTTGAATTCCTGGTCCTTCTGCCTCCATCTCCCAGTTGCTGGGTTACAGGTGTGTGTGTCAGCATGCCCAGCATTTTTACCATCTGATTCCACATTTTTCTTTGAGTCTTTTATTTGATGAGATGCTGTTATCATGCTTTTCTATTTCTTTCAACCAAAGTGTCTTTTTGGATTTTTGTAATTTTTTTATTTTTATTTTATGTGCACTGATGTTTTGACTGCATGTATGTCTGTGTGAGGGTGTCAGATCCCCCAGAACAGGAGTTACAGACAGTTGTGGATTCTAGGAATTGAACCTGGGTCCTCAGGAAGAGCAGCCAGTGCTCTTAACCACTTGAGAGATGGCTTACATCTTACATCTCTCAAGCCCCCCTTTCTGCATTTTGAACATTTTGTAATATGTCCATATGTTCGTATTTTTGTATTGACATTTGTCTTTGCTTGTTCTCTCCTTTTTTGGAGTTGGTCTTAAGATACTGTTTGAAGTTACTTGCTTTTTTCCCAAAGAGCTTTATTTTTTCTTTTATGATTCATGTGTCTTTGCTAAGTCCAACATTTGGGATACCCCCATGGGCAGTTTCTCTTGGCAGCTCTCCCCTACTCTTTGTATTGGTTATGTTTTCCGAACATTTAAAATAATAATAATATATTGTTACATCCTCTGAACATGAATTTGTGTGGGTGTATCTCTGTTTATGTGACCTTGTGTGTACACCTGTGTGTCTGTATGTGTTTCTTTGTGTATATATGTCTGAGTGTGTCTTTGTGTGTCTGTGAGTTTGTTTGCTTTAGTGGCTTTCCTGAACTACTTTCATAAGATCTCTGGTCTCAGAACACAAAGCTCTAAAACTGCTCATATCTGCCTTTGTATTGGCATTGGAATGACACTTCCAGGACTCTCCAGTATGTCATCTTTCCTAGTCTCTCTGGTGAGCTACAAGCCTTGATGTGCATAACTCTTAGCTGTTCGTCCCCATACTTACAAGGCAGTTGTTTAATTGCCTGTTACCCTAACAAGGCCCAAGCTGTCCCATAACCCATCTCAATCAACATTACTTTCATGGGTATATTTTTGAAGCTATTGTTTGAGGTTTGGTCTGACTCCAAAAGGGCTCTTGTTAGCTGTGTACTTTCTCTGATTCTCTGGAAAACCGACTCCTGACTACAGTTTAACTTGAAATTTCTGGAGCCACTGTTGTCATCTATGCTGCTTATCACAGAAGCATATATATATATATATATATATATATATATATATATATATATATATATATATTCCTGAATTCTTCTGCTTTGTTTCCAAATAAAGTCAAGTATTTAAAGTATTGAATGCTTTGAAATTTTGTGTTTTGATGATCAAACTCTCCTCCTCAGTAAAGTCAATAAATCATTGTTTCATAGCCCTTTGCTGAACAGTTTCTGTGTCTCTATGTTTTATGAACAGGACTCTGGGTCACCTTTGGAGGTCTTGGCTTTCCTGTTCTATCATACAAATCATATCTGTCATACTGTGGTAGGGTAAGGGAACTGGGGCTGCAGTTATCCCTGCCAAGTCAAGTGCAGTCTCCATCCAGAAGGTGGATAGTCAGTTGAGAAAAACATCTCCCTATCCTTTAGTCACATTTGCATGAAATTTAGTCATTATAGGGCAGTTTTGGAGCTTGATGAGAAAGCTGGCAGACTGGCATCTTCTCGCGTCAGCTTCAAACTGAAGTAAGAAGGAAAAGCCCCATCTTTATAGCCACACCCACTCTCAAGGAAACTTTCCCAAGTTTCTGAGTGAAAAAGTTGGAGGAAGTAAGTTATGGCTTGCTACCACAGACTTTCACTGATCTTTGAGGGTATTCCATTGATTATCTTGGATAAATACTATATCATATTAATGTTCATACAATTTCCAAACACTATAAATTTGTATTTCTTTGTTTATTTTTACCATAGAGTGAGTACCCATGACAATATTAGGAAAAATGGATACATACGTATGCATGCACACACACACACACAAAACCAACCCTATACTGAATGCAGAATAGTTTGACAGAGTTTTGAACTCCCTGTCATTCCCAGTGATTTGTTTTTCTGCTCAGGAATCACTTAAATGCTCCAATATACACAGAGATAATCTCTCTGTCATCACTTACGAAAGCTTCATAAGCTCATCAGTGACAGCTCTTAAGTATAATATGCAAAATCTTCCTGCATTCCACTGTAAGTAGGACAGTGAGCATCGCCTTACCTCCAGTTTTCTGGATTCCATTGGCATTTTACCATCCCAGAGTGGATTTCTTTTTTTTTTAAATACTTTTTATTAGGTATTTTCCTCATTTACATTTCCAATGCTATCCCAAAAGTCCCCCATACCCTCCCACCCACTCCCCTACCCACCCACTCCCACTTTTTGGCCCTGGTGTTCCCCTGTACTGGGGCATATAAAGTTTGCAAGTCCAATGGGCCTCTCTTTCCAGTGATGGCCAGCTAGGCCATCTTTTGATACATATGCAGCTAGAGTCAAGAGCTCCGGGGTACTGGTTAGTTCATAATGTTGTTCTACCTATAGGGTTGCAGATCCCTTTAGCTCCTTGGGTACTTTCTCTAGCTCCTCCATTGGGGGCCCTGTGATCCATCCAATAGCTGACTGTGAGCATCCACTTCTGTGTTTGCTAGGCCCTGGCATAGCCTCACAAGAGACAGCTATATCTGGGTCCTTTCAGCAAAATCTTGCTAGTATATGCAATGGTGTCTGAGTTTGGAAGCTGATTATGGGATGGAACCCTGGATATGGCAGGCTCTAGATGGTCCATCCTTTTGACACAGCTCTAAACTAGCTCAGCTTCCTATCCCAGTAAAGTGAATAAGGCCTGAAACTTTCCCTAGGCCTTAGGCCAGCATAATTGAATGTGTGTCGTGTTCCGTGGACTACTTCATCTTGAAATCTCTCTCTCTCTCTCTCTCTCTCTCTCTCTCTCTCTCTCTCTCTCTCTCTCTCTCTCTCTCTCTCCCCACTTTGTTTCTCTGTGAGTGTATGTATGTGATTGTGCATATGTATGTGTGTGTGTGTTTGTGTGTGTGTGTGTGTGTTGTATACATGAGCACTGAGGGTTCATTTCAGGTCACAAAAGAAAGCACTTACTAAGTACTTTGAGATTAATTGGGGGGAGGGGTACCCTCCAGAATGTACCAAAGACCAGGGAAGTGAGAGACTCTCAAGAATCAAAAGGAGAGTCCTTAGACAAGATGCCCTACAGTGAGGGGAGGGAACTTGTAGAGACCACCTCCAACAGAAAGTTGGGACATCAAGTAGGGATGGATTGCAATCCCACAGTCAAAACTTTGACTCATAGTTAGTTGTTCCTGTCTGAAAGAAATGCAGGGATAGAAATGGAAAAGAACCTGAGGAAAAGAAGGTCCAGTGACAAACCCAAAGTGGGATCCAATGCCTGACACTATTACTGAACTGCTGACCCCTGTCGTTGAATTAGGGAAACGCTGGAAGAAGCTGAGGAGGAGGGCAATCTTGTGGGAGGACCAGCAGTCTCATTCAATCTGGTCCCCCAAGATCTCTCAAACACTGGAACACCAAACAGGCAGCATATACCAGCTGATATGAGGCTCCCAACACATACACAGCAGAGGACTGCTGGGTCTGGGTTCAGTCAGAGAAGATGCACCTAACCTTCAAGAGACTGGAGGCCCAGGGAGTTTAGGGCTCTGGTGGGGTGAGGAGTGGGAGGTGGGGACATCTTCTTGAAGACAAGGGGCTGGGGATGAGGTATGGGATGCAGAACAGTCAGAGGGTGGCTGGGAGGGGAATAAAATCTGGAATTTAAAGTAAATTAATTAATCAATTAATAAAAATAAAGGAATAGTCCATCTGTTAAGAAAGCATGTGTGTATTTATTTCCAATGAAATAAAATAATAATAAAAACATATAAACTATTTTATCTATTGATCTATTGAGCAACTATTGGTGAAGCTAGTTAAGCAAATCAATGTAACAAGAATTGGAACAGTTTGATGCTAAAAGTCCCTCCACTTTTTTTGTTTATTTGTCTCACAGACACATTTAAACTTACTTTGGAACTAAGATGAAAGGATGGACCATCCAGAGACTACCCCACCCAGGGACCCATCCCATAATCAGCCACCAAACCCAGACACTATTGCATATGCCAGCAAGATTTTGCTTAAAGGACCCTGATATATCTGTCTCGAGTGAGGCTATGCCAGTGCCTGGCAAATACAGAACTGGATACTCACAGTCATCTATAGGATGGAACAAAGGGCCCCCAGTGGAGGAGATAGAGAAAGTATCCAAGGAGCTGAAGGGGTATGCACCCTATAGGTGGAACAAAAATATGAACTAACCAGTACCCCCAGAGCTTGTGTCTCTAGCTACATATGTAGCAGAAGATGGCCTATCGGCCTCTGGGAAGAGAGGCCCCTTGGTATTGCAAACTTTATATGCCCCAGTACAATGGAATGCCAGGGCCAAAAAGTGGGAGTGGGTGGGTAGGGGAGCAGGGAGGGGGGGCATAGGGAAATTTCAGGATAGCATGTGAAATGTAAATAAAGAAAATATCTAATAAAAAGAGTTGCCCACTCAGGAGGGCTTTGCCAGAGCACCTGGGGGAGCCACCTTGGTTCCCAGATCCCTCCCAGACTAGTCTGCGCAGGGGAGAGTGTGGACTACAGAAGCTAACAGCTTCTGGGACAGGCAGAAGCAACACAGCTTCTGAGGCAGACCGCATTTCGGGCTCCAGACATCCAGGCACCTTCCCTGCCAGAGTAGAGGTGTCTACCCAGCCCAGGAGGGCTTTGCCAGAGCACCTGGGGGAGCCATCTCTGGTCCAGGATCTCTCAGAGACTAGTCTGTGTAGGTGAGTGTGCCAACTACAAAAGCTACACAGCTTCTGGGACAGGCCCTGTTTCGGACCTTCATCTTCTGCCAGGAGGCAGGTCTGAAAGCCAGCTATCTGTGCACCTTCCCTTTAAGAGGAGAGCTTGCCTGCAGAGACTGCTCTGACCACTGAAACTCAGGAGAGGGCTAGTCTCCCAGGTCTGCTGGTAGAGGCTAACAGAATCACAGGAGGAACAAGCTCTAACCAGAGACAATTATAACAACTAACACCAGAGATTACCAGATGGCAAAAGGCAAATGTAAGAATCTTACTAACAGAAAGCAAGACCACTCACCATCATCAGAACCCAGCACTCCCTCCTCACCCAATCCTGGGAACCACAACACACCTGAAAATCTAGACCCGGATTTAAAAGCATATCTCATAATGATGGTAGAGGACATCAAGAAGGACTTTAATAACTCACTTAAAGAAATAAAGGAGAACACTGCTAAAGAGGTACAAGTCCTTAAAGTAAGACAGGAAAACTTAAGCAAACAGGTAGAACTCCTTAAGGAAAAACAAAAAAATCAACAAAACAGGTGATGGAATTGAACAAAACAATACAAGACCTAAAAAGGGAAGTAGACACAATAAAGAAAACCCAAAGTGAGGCAACGCTGGAGATAGAAACCCTAGGAAAGACATATGGAAGCATAGATGCAAGCATCAGCAACAGAATACAAGAGATGGAAGAGAGAATCTCAGGTACAGAAGATTCCATAGAGAACATGGGCACAACAATCAAAGAAAATGCAAAAAGATCCTAAGACAACACTTCCAGAAATACAGGACACAATGAGAAGACCAAACCTACAAATAATAGGAGTAGATGAGAATGAAGATTTTCAACTTAAAGGGCCAGCAAATATCTTCAACAAAATTATAGAAGAAAACTTCCCATACTTAAAGAAAGAGATGCCCATTAACATACAAGAAGCCTACAGAACTCCAAATAGACTGGACCAGAAAAGAAATTCCTCCCAAGACATAATAATCAGAACAACAAATGCACTAAATAAAGATAGAATATTAAAAGCAGTAAGGGAAAAATGTCAAGTAAAATATAAAGGCAGGCCTATGAGAATTACACGAGACTTTTCACCAGAGACAATGAAAGCCAGAAGATCCTCAACAGATGTTATACAGACACTAAGAGAACACAAATGCCAGCCCAGGCTACTATAGCCAGCCAAACTTTCAATTACCATAAATAGAGAAACCAAAGTATTCCATGACAAAACCAAATTCACACATTATCTTTCCACGAATCCAGTCCTTCAAAGGATAATAACAGAAAAAAAAAAAAAAAAAAAAAAAAAAACAATACAAGCTTGGAAAATATGCCCTAGAAAAAGCAAGAAAGTAATCCTTCAACAAACCTAAAAGAAGACAGCCACAAGACTCTAACAACAAAAATAATAGGAAGCAACAATTACATTTCCTTAATATCTCTTAATATCAATGGACTCAATTCCCAAATAAAAAGATATAGACTAACAGACTGGCAACACAAACAGGACCAAATATTTTGCTGCTTACAGGAAACCCATCTCAGGAAAAAAGACAGACACTACCTCAGAAAAAAGGGCTGGAAAACAATTTTCCAAGCAAATGGCCTGAAGAAACAAGCTGGAGTAGCCATTCTAATAACGAATAAAATCAACTTCCAACCCAAAGTTATCAAAAAAGACAAGGAGGGACACTTCATACTCATCAAAGGTAAAATCTTCCAAGAGGAACTCTCAATTCTGAATATCTATGCTCCAAATACAAGGGCAGCCACATTCATTAAAGAAACTTTAGTAAAGCTCAAAGCATACATTGCACCTGACACAATCATAGTGGGAGACTTCAACACCCCACTTTCATCAATGGACAGATCATGGAAACAGAAACTAAACAGGGACACAGTAAAACTAACAGAAGTTATGAAACAAATGGATCTAACAGATATCTACAGAACATTTTATCCTAAAACAAAAGAATATACCTTCTTCTCAGTACCTCATGGTACCTTCTCAAAAATTGACCACATAATTGGTCACAAAACAGGCCTCAACAGATACAAAAATATTGAAATTGTCCCATGCATCCTATCAGATCACCATGGACTAAGGCTGATCTTCAATAACAGCATAAATAATAGAAAGCTAACATTCACGTGGAAACTGAACAGCACTCTACTCAATGATACCTTGGTCAAAGAAGGAATAAAGAAAGATATTAAGGACTTTTAGGAGTTTAATGATAATGAAGCCACAACATACCCAAACTTATGGGACACAACGAAAGCATTTCTAAGAGGAAAACTCATAGCTCTGAGTGCCTCCAAAAAGAAACTAGAGAGAGCACACACTAGCAGCTTAACAACACACCTAAAAACTCTGGAACAAAAGAAAGTAAATTCACCCAAGAGGAGTAGAAGGCAGGAAATAATCAAACTCGGGGTGAAATAAACCAAGTGGAAACAAGAACTATTCAAAGAATCAACCAAACGATGAGCTGGTTCTTTGAACTAACCAGTACCCCGGAGCTCTTGACTCTAGCTGCATATGTATCAAAAGATGGCCTAGTCGGCCATCACTGGAAAGAGAGGCCCATTGGAAACACAAACTTTATATGCCCCAGTACAGGGGAATGCCAGGGCCAAAAAAATGGGAATGGGTGGGTAGGAAAGTTGGGGGGTAAGGGTCTGGGGGACTTTGGGGATAGCATTGGAAATGTAATTGAGGAAAATACGTAATAAAAGTATTAAAAATTTAAAAAAAAGAAAATCAACAACATAGATAAACCCTTAGTCAGACTCACAGGGCACAGGGACATCATCCTAATTAACAAATTCAGAAGTGAAAAGGGAGACATAACAACAGATCCTGAAGAAATCCAAAACACCATCAGATCATTCTACAAAAGGCTATACTCAATAAAACTGGAAAACCTGGATGAAATGGACAAATTTCTAGACAGATACCAGGTACCAAAGTTAAATCAGGATCAGATTAATGATCTAAACAGTCCTATATCCCCTAAAGAAATAGAAACAGTCATTAATAGTCTCCCAACCAAAAAAAAAAAAAAAAAATCCAAGAACACATCAAAACAATCATCCATCCTAACCAAGTAGGTTTCATTGCAGGGATGCAGGGATGGTGTAATATATGGAAATACATCAATGTAATCCACTATATAAACAAACTCAAAGACAAAAACCACATGATCATCTAGTTAGATTCTGAGAAAGCATTTGACAAAATCCAACACCCATTCATGATAAAAGCCTGGGAAAGATCAGGAATTCGAGTCCCATGCTTAAGCATGATAAATGCAATCTACAACAAACCAATAGCCAACATCAAAGTGAATGATGAGAAGCCTGAAGCAATCCCACTAAAATCAGGGACTAGACAAAGCTGCCCACTTTCTCCCTACCTATTCAGCATAGTATTTTAAGTCCTAGCCAGAGCAATTCGACAACAAAAAGAGATCAAGGGGATACAAATTCAAAAGGAAGAAGTCAAAATATCACTTTTTGCAGATGATATGATAGTATATATAAGTGACTCTAAAAATTCCACCAGAGAACTCCTAAACCTGATAAACAGCTCCAGTGAAGTAGCTGTACATAAAATTAACTCAAACAAGTCAATGGCCTTTCTCTACACAAAGGATAAACAGACTGAGAAAGAAATTAGGGAAACAACACTCTTCACAATAGTCACAAATAATATAAAATACCTTGGCATGACTCTAACTAAGGAAGTGAAAGATCTGTATGATAAGAACTTCAAGTCTCTGAAGAAAGAAATTAAAGAAGATCTCAGAAGATGGAAAGATCTCCCATGCTCATGGATTGGCAAGATCAATATAGTAAAAATGGCTATTCACTGATAAGTGGATATTAGCCCAAAACTTAGGATACCCAAGATATAAGATACAATTTGCTAAATGCATGAAACTCAAGAAGAATGAAAACCAAAGTGTGGAAACTGTGCCCCTCCTTAGAATTGGGAACAAAACACCCATGGAAGGAGTTACAGAGACAAAGTTTGGAGCTGTGACAAAGGATGGACCATCTAGAGACTGCCATATCCAGGGTTCCACCCCATAATCAGCTTCCAAATGCTGACACCATTGCATACACTAGCAAGATTTTGCTGAAAGGACACAGATATAGCTGTCTCTTGTGAGGCTATGCCAGGGCCTAGCAAACACAGAAGTGGATGCTCACAGTCGGCTAGTGGATGGATCACAGGGCTCCCAATGGAGGAGCTAGAGAAAGTACCCAAGGAGCTAAAGGGATCTGCAACCCTATAGGTGGAACAACATTATGAACTAACCAGTACCCCAGAGTTCTTGACTCTAGCTGCATATGTATCAAAAGATGGCCTAGTTGGCCATCACTGGAAAGAGAGGCCCATTGGACACACAAACTTTATATGCCCCAGTACAGGGGAACACCAGGGCCAAAAAAATGGGAATGAGTTAGTAAGGAAGTGGGGGGGAGGGTATGGGGGACTTTTGGGATAGCATTGGAAATGTAATTGAGGAAAATACGTCATAAAAAATATTTAAAAATTTTTTAAAAAGAGCAATATACAGATTCAATGCAATCCCCATCAAGATTCCAACTCAATTCAGCAACGAATTAGAAAGGGCAATTTGCAAATTCATCTGGAATAAGAAAAAAACTTAGGCTAAAAAAAACTCTTCTCAAGGATAAAAGAACCTCTGGTGGAATCACCATGCCTGACCTAAAGCTGTACTACCGAGCAATTGTGATAAAAACTGCATGGTACTGGTATAGCAACAGAAAAGTAGACCAATGGAATAGAATTGAAGACCCAGAAATGAACCCACACACCTATGGTCACTTGACCTTAGACAAGGGAGCTAAAACCATCCAGTGGAAAAAAGACAGCATTTTCAACAAATGGTGCTAGCACAACTGGTTGTTATCATGTAGAGGACTGCAAATTGATTCATTCCTATCCCCTTGTACTAAGGTCAAATCTAAGTGGATCAAGGAACTCCACATAAAACCAGAGACAGTAAAACTTATAGAGGAGAAAGTGGGGAAAAGCCTCGAAGATATGGGCACAGGGGAAAAATTCCTGAATAGAACAGCAATGGCTTGTGCTGTAAGATCAAGAATCGACAAATGGGACCTCATAAAATTGCAAAGCTCTGTAAGGCAAAAGACACTGTCAATAAGACAAAAAGGCCACCCACAGATTGGGAAGGGATCTTTACCTATCCTAAATCAGATAGGGGACTAATATCCAATATATATAAAGAACTCAAGAAGGTGGACTCCAGAAAATCAAATAACCCCATTAAAAAATGGGGCTCAGAGCTAAACAAAGAATTCTCACCTTAGGAATACCGAATGGCTGAGAAGCACCTGAAAAAATGTTCAACATCCCTAATCATCAGGGAAATGCAAATCAAAATAACCCTGAGATTCCACCTCATACCAGTCAGAATGGCTAAGATCAAAAATTCAGGTGACAGGTGGAGAATGAGGAACACTCCTCCATTGTTGGTGGGATTGCAAGCTTGTACAACCACTCTGGAAATCAGTCTGGCGGTTCCTCTGAAAACTGGACATAGTACTACCGGAGGATCCTGCAATACCTCTCCCGGGCATATATCCAGAAGATGTTCCAACTGGTAAGAAGGACACATGCTCCACTATATTTATTTATAATAGCCAGAAGCTGGAAAGAACTCAGATGCCCCTCAACAGAGAAATGGATACAGAAAATGTGGTACATTTACACAATGGAGTACTACTCCGCTACTAAAAAGAATGAATTTATGAAATTCCTAGGCAAATGGATGGACCTGTAGGGCATCATCCTGAGTGAGGTAACCCAATTACAAAAGAACTCACATAATATGTACTCACTGATAAGTGGATATTAGCTCAGAAACTTAGAATACCCAAGATACAAGATACAATTTGCAAAACACATGAAACTCAAGAAGAACGAAGACCAAAGTGTGGACACTTTGCCCCTTCCTAGAATTGGGAACAAAACACCCATGGAAGGAGTTTCAGAGACAAAGTTTGGAGCTGAGATGAAAGGATGGACCATCTGGAGACTGCCATACCCAGGGATCCATCCCATAATCAGCCTCCAAACGCTGACACCATTGCATACACTAGCAACAGTTTGCTGAAAGGACCCTGATATAGCTGTCTCTTGTGAGGCTATGTCGGGGCCTAGCAAACACAGAAGGGTATGCTCACAGTCAGCTATTGGATGGATCACAGGGCCCCCAATGGAGGAGCTAGAGAAAGTACCCAAGGAGCTAAAGGGGTCTGCAACCCTATAGGTGAAACAACAATATGAACTAACCAGTAACCCTCGAGCTTGTGTCTCTATCTGCATATGTAGCAGAAGATGGCTAGCTGGCCATCATTGAGAAGAAAGGCCCCTTGGTCTTGCAAACTTTATATACCTCAGTACAGGGGAACACCAGGGCCAAGAAGTGAGAGTGGGTGGGTAGGTGAGTGGGGGGGAGAGTATGGAGGACTTTTGGGATAGCATTTGAAATGTAAATGAAGAAAATGCCTAATAAATAAAAAAGAGTTATGAAATTAGAAAAAAAGATAAAAAATAAATAAACTTAGTTTTACCTGTAAACTATGCCATATACAAAGATAAAACCATGGCACTTTTTCTTTTCAACATAAAATAGCAGGAAATGATTTTCCTAGAATGCTTCTGTTGCCTCTTTCCTGAATTTTTTTGTAACTTTTTACAGAAACATACAAATTGATAGCAGTGTCCAGAGTTAGTATTTGGAGGGAGATACAGATCATGGTCCCTACATCACAAGAGTGTAGAGTGCTGATTGTTCCTGTCATGTACTTAAGGGATTTGGGGGAGGCAGTGAGCCTGAACTCACAATTAAGAAAGAATTCGTGTCATCATTTGGATGCTGATCATGGGATGGATCTCTGGGTATGGCAGTCTCTCGATGGTCCATCCTTTCGTCACAGCTCCAAACTTTGTCTCTGTAACTCCTTCCATGGGTGTTCTGTTCCCAATTCTACAACATTATGAACTAACCAGTACCCCAGAGCTCTTGACTCTAGCTGCATATGTATCAAAAGATGGCCTAGTCGGGCATCACTGGAAAGAGAGGCCCATTGGACATGCAAACTTTATATGCCCCAGTACAGGGGAACGCCAGGGCCAAAAAAAATGGGAATGGGTGGGTAGGGAAGTAGGGAGGGTATGGGGGACTTTTGGGATAGCATTGGAAATGTAATTGAGGAAAAGATTAATAAAAAAAAAAGAAAAAAAAAGAAAGAATTTGTGGAGCTTCATTTTGGAATCTTAAGAGCATCCGTTCTTGGAAAACTTTTCACCAAATTATTGTAAAGTAAATTTATGTTGCTGTTTGTCCTTCTCAGTGATCAAATTCCATTGTCTTTCAAGAAGATTTAATATCTTTTAATGAGTTCTTTAGCTTTTAAAGGTCAAAAGTTTAAAAATATACAAGTACCTTGATATATTTTCAGTGAGAAACTGCTGATCTTGGATTTCCTTTGTGTTTTCAGCAAAATAGGAACGCACATGCTGAGGATACGCGACTCTTTGAGCCCCACCAGGAAGCACCACTTTATGTCTTCGTTCTCACTTACATGGGATATGGAATTGGAATCCTATTCGGCTATCTCAGAGACTTTATGAGAAACTGGGGAATTGAGAAATGCAATGCAGCTGTAGAGCGAAAAGAACAAAAAGTAAGTATGCTTGCCACCCTGGATCTGTGAGAGTGTCAACATCTTCCCTTTCTCAAATAGTGATTCAGGCACAGACCCTAGAAACAAGGATATGTCCAGGAACCATTCAGCATAAATTCCATTCATCTCCACTTACAAAGCCATCTTTGATGTATT
Source organism: Mus caroli (assembly GCF_978045245.1). Classification (NCBI taxonomy): domain Eukaryota; kingdom Metazoa; phylum Chordata; class Mammalia; order Rodentia; family Muridae; genus Mus; species Mus caroli. The sequence goes on along the minus strand of NW_028227257.1, from coordinate 40,461,164 downwards.
TGTGGCCTTGGTGCTTGTTTGTTTGTTTTCTACAAACATTTATTGAAATACTATTAATTACCAGGTACAGAATTTAAGCTTTCTTGTTCATTATCACGTTTAACTTAGATAATATCACCATTATCAATATGATAAAAGATCATTTTAATGATGAATGAACCAATGAGAAAGACAGCAGTGGAAGCAAGGGCACTTGGGAAGTACTCGTCTCTGTTCTTCTAGATTATTTGTGGTCTATTCCAAATTAAGAATAGGTGCCTTGGTGAGAAGTGACATTTTATTTTCATGTAGAACAGGATTTCTAAATATTTGTACTCCTGGTATAACTCATTGGATGATTTCCCTGTTTGGAAAGTCTTGTGCAATGAAGGAATTCAAACAGCATCCCTAACCTCCACATACTAGATTTGCCATTAGATTTGGCTGACACACATAGTAATGATAAAGTCACTGAATTTAGAACCATTTACATAGCTATTTGTGAAGTATCTGCATTGCCTTTTTTTCTGTACTGACCTAGAAAATAAATGGAAAGATAATCAGAGATCTAATCCTGTATGTATATATAATTAGTTCTTTGGGAAATCTGTACACATCTTGATCATATTCACAGCCTCCAGCAATTCTTTTCCCTTCAAACCCTTCCTTATACACCCATCTTTGTACCCTTTTCCCCCCTTAACCTATCAAGTGCAATATGTGATTCTCAAATATTCTTGGCTGTGTGATCTTTCACACATAGAAATTTCCCATGGTTAACTTACCAGAAGATCTATACTCTTAAAGAAAACTGAATTTCCATCTTCCAGAAGCTATCAATTACCAATAGTTCCTCAGTACTAGTGTGCCTTCATGCACACATCTCTCAGTGTTGGAATTTTGTCTGTCTTGATCTTGTGCATGCTGTGATATCCTATGTGTTGCTACCTGCTGTATTTGTTTATTTGTTTGTTTGGGAACCTTCCTCTACAATGATCCCTATGCCTTGAGAGGAAAGAGTGCCTATATTAATGTTCCATTTACTGTTGAGAATTCTCCAGTCTCTTATTGTCTGCACCTTGACTAGTTGAAAGTCTCTCTTTGTGTTGATCATGATGTACTACAAAAAGAGACTTCTCCAATGAAGGTTGAGAAATTCATTATTCTTTGAGTATATCTAATAGGATACAATTAAGACAGATATAACCCCTACTTTCAAAGAGCTAAACATAAAAAAGATGCTGATAAGAAGCCAGATAAATAAGTAGAAAGCACTAAGAGAGCTTTTAAGAGTGCCTGACCTGAATGTGTTGCTGAGAAAAGGCTTCTGGGATGAACAAAATTAAATTATGAACAAAGAGGAGAGTAAGAGATAAGGCAAATGGTAGGTATTCTTTAAAGAAAGGGACAGTGATACAAGATGGGTCCAGGGATAAGAGGATAGTCAAAAACTTAAGGAACTCCAAGCTTGAGTATGAGACAAGGACCATGTGAAAGGCAAGTAGAATCAGACTATAATCTTTTTTTATAATCCATTAATGTTTATTATAAGAACAATGAGAAAATACTGATGGATGCAGAAGAATGTAGAGTCAAATTTGAGCACACACCCTAGACAGTTGGTCTGTCCAAAGGGTTTGTCATTACCAGCTTTCTTTCTCTACTACTACTGCTAGCAACTGTACTTCATCCCTTCTCTCAAGGCCTCATTCACAAGATTTAAGCTCTTTCTATTCCCCATGTTCACTTTTTCCTGCCTCTATTTGGTTCAACTCCATGAGCAATATTAAACACACTCTATTTGGTATACATTCTTGCCTGGGAGAGAGGGGCTGATTTCCCTTTAGTGACAATTACTAAGTTGAGGTGGTTGCGTGGTGTCTATCAACCACATTAGTATATTTAGTCACTGACTCTTGTCTACATTCTTTTCCCTCTTCAAGCCCCCAGTACATCTTGACTCTCTTGATGTTCAATAATAATCTATTGCTTCCTATTTTGTTGAGAAAATAAAAGTGGTGAGTTCCTACACTCTCACTTCTCCTCTCCCAGTTGGACATCTGAGGTTCCACTCGAGGCATCTGCCTTCCACAATTTTTCCCAGATCAGTAAATTGTGACTCTGACAGTCCAGGTCTCTGTACAAAAGCCTCAAAGTCATCCTTGATGTTGCCTTTCTATTACACCCCAAGGCAAATCTGTTAATAATTATTGGTTGCCCTGTATTCAAAATATGTTTATCATCAGCTGTTCTTCAATGCCCACACTGCTGCAGTCCAAACTGCAATTTTCTCTTACCCAATAAACTTGATGCTCACCCTCTAGCCCTATGAGCTCTTCTCACAGACAACCAATATGATTCTTTTAAACCTAAACCCTAAATACTCCTAAACCTAAACCCAAGTCAAGCCACATGCTAGCTTTGTTTAGAGCTCTCTAATGTTTTTCCAAGTCACTAACTAAAATCAGATCTGGGGGAAGCCCTGCAAAATGTGGTCCCTTCTTTTGCCTCTAATTTATCTCCTCTACCATTCTCCCCTGGTTTGCTCTACTTCGAGCACTAAGATCTCCTAAGAACTAAGAACTCATCCTGATTATTCCATCTAACTTAGGAATTTTAAACTTCCATATCATTCTTCTTGGAATGGTCTTCCCTTTGGCATTTATATAACTCACTCTTGCCTGAACTGCCCCTATAAAACCCTGTAAAACCAATAGCCAGTCATCAAGATGCCTCATCAGAAAAAGTTCCCCAATAACCACTGGTCAGTGTGTCTGTCTCTATGTCACTGCCATGCAGCTATTACTATAGCTCTGTAATATAACTTAAAATCATGAACACTAATGCCTCCAGCAGTTCTTTCATTGTTCAGAATTGTTTTGGTTTTCTGGAATTTTTCTATTTCCATATGAAATTTAAGATATTTTTCTATTTAGATGAAGAAGTGCATTGAAATCTTGATGGGAAATTGTGTTCAGTATATGAATTGGTTTTGGTAGAATGCCAATTTTTACAATAATAATAATAATCCTAATTTATGGGCATGGGAGATCTTTCCCTTTTCTTATATTTTCTTGAATTATTCTTCAATGCCTTAAAGTTTTTATTATTCTAGTCTTTCAACTCCTTACTTAGATTTATTCCAAGATTTCTTCTAGGTTAATATCAATGGGATTATTTTCTGCTTCTATTCACAGGTATATGAGAGCTCCTGTGGTTTTTTATATTAATTGTATATATTGTATATATTGTTTCTTTTCTGAATGCATTTAAGCAGTTGTAGAAATGATCTAGTAGAGTCTTTAGGGTTTTTTATGTATAGAATCATATCATCAGGGAATAAGTATAGTTTGTCTCTGTCTTTCCTACTATATCCACTTTATATCTTTTTCATTTGTAGTGAGAACATTTAAAATCTTTGTTTTATCAAACTTAAAATACAGAGTGAATTATTATAAATATGGCAATAATCCTGCCCATTCATTCTTTAGCACTTACTCATCCTACAAAACTCAAAGTCTAGACTAGTCACAATTTCTACCTTACACAGAAACATTTTCTGACATTCTCTCACCTTTTCTATTGAGGCTTTTTCTTTGACACTTGGGAATTATTATTTTAACTAATCATATAAGTTTAAAGAAATAAAAGAATTTCCATAATGCAAAAGGATCAATATTATTTTATATCTATGATTTTAGGTTAAATCCACTCTTTTCTAACTCATTGGTTTGGGTCTATTCTCCTTCCACGAGTATTTATGAGCATTCTTTCCTACATAAAATCATAATTTTCCCCCTGAGAAATCATGAGATTGTCACTGAGCACCATAGTGAGGAATAATAGAGAGGGTTGCAGCTGGGGTACAGCCACGGCCATCAAAAGTCACATATTCTCACTATTTTTCTTTCACGTTGACCAACTCAAGGACTTGGTGGTCAACTCAAGTATGCAAATCAATAAATAGCACAAAGAGCTCATTCCCAATTATTCAGCACTTCCCCCATTGACTGTAGAATAGATTTTAATCTAAGACAGCTGTTTAAGTCTTCTTCACATTATGCCTAGTTTGCATAGTGTATCCACACTATGGGAGAAGTTACAGGGCAGGATAAGAAAGGTGACTAGAGGCCACATTAATCATGACACTGGCTTTGACTTTAAATGAAGTGGATTCTGAATAAAGGACAACCTGATACACCAGATGGTTTGTTCTCACTCATTCTTCTCAAATACTCTGTATTTCTAGCAAACAAGCCTACTCACAGACTTATTCTTGCTCATCATAACCTCATCTGCCTAAAGGCTACCTCCAAGGTTCTTTTTCCATAGTCTTCCCAATTATTCTAACAAATTATGATTCTCTCTTCTGCTCCAATTTTGTGAATGCCCAAAGCACTTGACTCAAGCCATAATTTTGGCTTTTGTTTTTTTCTGCCTACCATCAACTATTATGAGCCAAAAGATAAAGCCAACCCCAACTAAATGTTGTCCTTAACAAGAGTTCCAAGAAAGATGACAAAGGACACAGACCCACTAGGAATAAATGTATGGATCACACTCCTCTAGGAAAAGAGGCAAGACTCGCTGAGGTGCTTACAGAGGGTAGAGGAAATACAGAATGGATAGTAGAGAAAGGTATAAATACCATCTAAGACCACATGACCAGATGCAAAAATGAGTATTGTAAGTGGCATAATGAACTACAATCCAGAAATGGGGGGCACACCTGTGATGTAGATCTTGAAGTTGGAAGTCATATACTTTTGATCCATATCTTGAAGCATAGTGGCCATGAAAAGCTTAAGTAATACATGCCATTAATCCAAGGAGACAGAAGCAAGCAGATTTCTGAGTTCAAGACCAGCCTAGGATAGAGCACATTCCAAATAAAGAACATCTTAAGTCCAGGCATGATGGTACACACCATTATTCTGGGTCATGGCTTCTGTTAGAGGCCTACACAAGTACAATAGAAAAAGGAAGGCTTCCTTCTTCTTCACCAGCTTGCACTTACTTGCCAGCACTTCCGTTGGAACCTACTTTTCCAGAATCCCAGCCTATACAGAGGACCAGCCTTGTGTGACAGAGCAACTACTAGATATTGAACTTTCCACTCATAAATGCCCATTGTTGGGCTAGTTGGAATGCAGACTATAAGCCATTCCAATAATTTCTTTTAATATATAGAGACATTCCATAAGCTCTGTGACTCTAGAAAGCCCTGACTAAGACACTCTGCTTTGAGAGAATGGCCTAGTCAGCCATCAATGGGAGGAGAGGCCCTTGGTCTTGCAAAGATTATATGCCCCAGTACAGGGGAATGCCAGAGCCAGGAAAGGGGAGTGGGTGGGTTGGGGAGCATGGCAGGGGTGGGGGGAGTATAGGGGATTTTCGGAGAGGAAACTAGAAAAGGGGATAGCATTTGAAATGTAAGTGAAAAAAGAAAGTCATTCTGCTTTGGACCTCAGCTCATCTGCAGATTTCACATTCATGGGTGACATTTTATACAAGAATCTAAGCTGGTAGCTCTGCTACAAGAAAGACTTGGTCCCTCCACAACTTTGTCAGCTCAGTTCCTGCTAACTAACTGTCAACCGTAGTTTTGCCAATGGTCTTCAAATAGTTTCCACAAATCAATATGAAGTTTCTCATGATTAGTGAGGACTCCTATCATAGTTCACTTCCACCCATACATCTTAAAACACATGCATGAATCTCTTTAGACTATAGGTACTAATACCTCAACTATTTTTCCAACTTAACTGCTTGAGCATCAATACATCCCATCCCTATAGCTGAAATAACCCCTTCTTATGGATAGTAAAGCAAGCAAACAAACAAGCTTCCTTGTCTCTGCCACTTTCTCTTGAATTGAGCCAGCATCTTTGTACTGGGATTGAATGTAGGACGTTATATATCAAGTCTACCACAGAGACACCTCACCAGCCATTTGATTCTTTTTTTTTGCTATGGCTAGTCTTAAATTTACTCTGCAACCTAGGCTGGCTTTGAATTTGCAATCTTTCTAACTTAGCCTCCTAAATAGCTATGATTACAGACATGTGCTACAAAGCCCACATAAGCCCACATTTTTCTTTCATACTTAGATGCAGGTTCTTTTGTCATAGAGGCCCCACAGTTTTGTGAGCTCCATTTGTCCATTTTTTCACCCATCCATCTGTCCTCCCTGAAATGAAGAAAAAAAAAAAAAAACAAAACAAAACAACCTCTTCGTTGATTAAGCAGGCCTTTCCTCTTCTCTCAAATTTTAATTGCAAATAAGGTCTTTTTCCAAAGGAAAATAAAAAAGACTAAAGCTAAACTTCTACCTCCACTTCTGTCTAACAGGACTTTGTGCCGCTGTATCAGGACTTTGAGAACTTTTATAAGAGGAACCTGTACATGAGAATCAGAGACAGCTGGAGTCACACGGTCGGCAGTGCCCCAGCGCCTTACATGAGTATCATGGAAAAAGTGACTGATGACTATAACTGGACATTCAGGTGAAGCAGCTGGCTGCACAGGCTGGGTGGGTAGAGACTCAAGGAAACTCTAGCATGGATACAAGGTTACAGATCTGAAAAACCCAAGGGGTGAATGAGGTTGATCTTCTACTACTCAGCCCTTTGCAATTTCTCATGCTATGGTGGAAGAAAGGTACTTAAGTTGACCAAGTGTTTCCTTTACATTATAACATTATAATTAAGGTTAGACCTGTCTTGGCTGGTATACAACACACAGAGCCAACCTTGAAAAGCCTTTGTCAACTTCCTTGTCAAATTGTACCTTCCTGCATTCTCAATGATAACTAGGTGATTACTGTGGCTTTTTATTTTTTTCTTTAGAAGGTTTTGTAGCACTTTCAACCAGAACTTAAATGTCATAAAATCAATCATTTGGGGAAAACCACTGCCTAGTAATTTTCTGGGGCCTGGAACTCTCACTAATGCTATGTCTCACTATCAGATTATATCCCCCTAATAAAAAAGAACACATTATACCTTGGACAGTACAGGTTAAAATGGAAAAGACAGTGTGAGGCTGGGATCAAAGTCTCTGAGGCAGTAGAATATTAGGTGAGATAGGCCTGTGTGTTCACTTCCTCATCTCCCTACAGGCATACTGGAAAAGTTATAGAAAATGTCATCAACATGGGCTCCTACAACTACCTTGGGCTTGCAGGGAAATACGATGATTCGATGGTGAGAGTTAAGGATACTTTAGAAAAGTATGGTGTAGGTGTGGCCAGCACCAGAAATGAAATGGGTAAGTGCATTGATTAATTTGGAATGTTGGCTTTTTGAGTCTCAGATTCATGGTACTATATATCAAATTCTGACAGTGTCAAGGCTGTGTGCCTCAAATAAATGTGATAAAGTTGAAGAAGAAAAAGAGGAGGAGGAAGAGCGGGGAGAAGAGGAAAAAAGAAAAGGAGAAAGGAGAAAAAAGAAAAATCAACAAAAGCATCATTTTTAAAATTAAGCATCATTTTTAAAATTAAAACAGGCCATCCTGTTTTGGCCACACACTTTTTAAATTTTTTTATTGTTATTTTATTTATTTACATTTCAAATGTTATCCCCTTTCCTGGTTTCCCCTCCAAAAATTCCCCTATTCCACTCCCCCTCCTCCCTACTTCTATGAGGATGCTCCCCCACCCATTCCCACCTCACTGCTCTAGCATTCACCTACTCTGGGCACTTTTTACAGTGTGTGCTTAATTCTTCTGAACACATTTCAGAACCAAATGCCAAGTCTAATGCCTCCTTCAGGACATCCATTTTCTTTTCCTTCCCCCCATTATTTTCTAATGACATTTATTACTAATTAAAGTAATAATCCTATATAAGTTTGCCACAAAAATGTAAATATCCTGAGCAGAGAAATTGCTCTTGTGGAATGCTATGGTAAATGAATGAATGCATCCATGAATGAATGAATGAATGAATGATGGATAGATAAATTATTGAGCATGCAAAATGGAGCAGACTATTTTCTTCTCTTTCAGGAGATAAAACAATGTTTCTCAGAAAAGAATTAAAATTTATGGGAAAGAAATTATACTTCAGATAAAAACATAATGTCACTTGCACTTGCCAAATGCTTTATAACTTTTTTTTCATGTTGGTTTTTTATGTTGCATCTTATTTATTCTTTAAGAGTTCCTGTGCTCTAGGAAACTTGTGTAGTACTATTTCCTTAGTCTGGAGAAGAAAACTCAGGATCATGGCATCTAGGTGATAGATTCTGCAGGATTAATAGCCTACCACACATTTTGGTTCAGATCAGCTTCTATACTGTCTATAACAGGTAGCAAATGAAAGGGTTCACCAACTTGGTTCAGGCCTGCCTAAGATCATAGACAAATTTGATCAATGGGACTTACAATTAATGAATAACAAATCATAAGCTCCTCTCAGATAACCATTTGTCAGATGGGCTTTAAAAACAATATAGTTATCTAGAGGTAGCTATACTCTAAGGATTTTTACACTATGCCAATAGACATTTTATGTATAATTATTCAGATATGTGCAACAAATAATCAAATTAAATATAGCAAATGCCTTTTAAGAATAGATTTGAATTTTATTGCCTTATTAACTATTTTATTAATTCTTTTGTTGGATATTTTCTTTATATACATTTTAAATGATACCCACTTTCACAGTTTCCCTCCCTCCTGGAAACACTCTATCCCATCCTCCCTCCCCCAGCTTCTATGAGGACGTTCCTCCACCCACTCACTCACTCCCACCTCCCCGCCCTTGATTCCCCTACACTGGGACACCTATCAAGCCTTCATAGGACCAAGGACCTCTCCTCCCATTGATTCATAACAAGGCCATCCTCTGCTACATATGCACTCAGAGCCATGTGTACTCCTTTGCTGATGGCTTAGTCCCTGGGAGCTCTGGGGGTCTGGTAGGTTAATATTCTTGGTTTTCCTATGGGGTTGCAAACCTCTTCAGCTCCTTCAGGCCTTTCCCTAACTCCTCCATTGCGGACCCCATTGAGAACCTCATGCTCAGTCCAATGGATGGCTGCGAGCATCCACCTCTGTATTTGTCAGGCTCTGGCAGAGCCTCTCAGGAGACAGCTATATCAGGTATTTGGTAACTGTATATGGGATGAGTCCCCAGGTGGGACAGTCTCTGGATGTCCTTTCCTTCAGTCTCTGCTCAACACTTTATCTCCATATTTGTTCCTGTAAGTATTTTGTTCTCCTTCTAAGAAGGAGTGAAGTACCCACACTTTGGTCTTCCTTATTATAGAGCTTCATGTGGTCTATGAATTGTATCTTGGTTATTTGGAGCTTTTGAACTAATATCCACTTATCAGTGAGTGCATACCATGTGTGTTCTTTTGCAACTGGGTTACCTCACTGAGGATGATATTTTCTAGTTCTATCCATTTGCCTAAGAATTTTATGAATTCATCATTTTTAATAGCTGAATAGTACTCCATTGTGTAAATGTACCACATTTTCTGCATCCATTCCTCTGGTGAAGAACATCTAGGTTCTTTCCAGCTCCTGGCTATTTCCAGCTCCTGGCTATTATAAACAAGGTATCTATGAACATAGTGTTCTTACTGCACGTGTCCTTATAACATGTTGGAGCATCTTGTTCAACATCCTTAGTCAACAGAGAAATGCAAATCAAAACAACTCTGAGATTCCACCTCACACCAGTCAGAATAGCTATAATCAAAAGCTCAGGTGACAGCAGATGCTGGCGAGGATGTGGAGAAAGAGGAACACTCCTCCATTGCTGATGGGATTGCAAGCTGGTACAACTACTCTGGAAATCAGACTGGAGGTTCCTCAGAAAATTGGACATAGTACTATGTGAGGATCCAGTTATATCACTCCTAGGCATTTTATTAATTCTTTGAGAATTTTATAAAATGTATTTTGATCACATTCATCTCAACTTCTCTCCTTAGCTCTTCCCAGATCTACTCCTATTCCATGCCCCCAACCCCCTACCCCCTACTCCGTATTCCCTACCCCATACCCCACCTCAACTTTCTGTTCTGTTATATAAATATAATGTGTGTGTAAGATTCTTATAAAATAATAAGCTATTATATGGCTTTTCAAATATCTTTAGTATAAGATTTCATCCACAAATAGAGGAAATATTTAGCTAAAACTCCAGAGCCCATCATAATTGCTCATATTTCTTAATAAGAATATCTTTCTAATTTCCATTTGGCCTTTGAGTTAGGGATGTAAATGAGGCAGCACTATGTCATTGGGAAGTGGCAGTTCTACTCCACTTAGACAGGAGACATCCACAATGTTTCATCTGATGTTTAAGCAAACACTGGAGAAATAACCCCAGCTATAAAAAGCGCAGAGTTAGTGACTTCTTGGGCTGTTACTTCTAGAGCTAGTGATCCCAGTACTAGTGCTGTGAATAAACAAATCAGAAAACGGTCTAAAAAATAAATGACATTTCAACTTATCCTTCATCATAGACAGAAGCCAAATTAAGAAAGCAGATGGACAGAGACAATGATTTACCACCAGAGAAAACCATATAAAGACATATTCCTAGTTCTACATGTCAGAAAGCCCAGAGAAATTAAACAGGAGTGAGTTTTTGGTATTCTTTTACTATCTATTCATACCCTGAAATTCTTCCATGCATTTTTCTGAGTCAAGTTCTAAGACATGGATGTTAACAGGCTTCATACAAATAATGAAAGACCCAAAGATAAGCTACCTACACTAATCATAAAAAAAAAAAAAACAGGATGAAACATGAACCTAGACCATCAGTGATGGAATAAATAAATAAGATGGTTTATTTGAAAGCAACGTAAAAAGTACTATCATTATTCTGGAAGCCATTCATCTGAAATAATTTCAAGTAACTGGATTAGAAAACATGCCTCATAATCTTAAGAAAAACGTTAAATGGTGAAAATTGGTTAACAACAGATCTGCCTCCTAAAAAGAGTTCCCCATACTGTGAGAACTACCAGAAACTAGATGAATGACTTTCTCAAAGTACAGTGATCTTTTACTTTGTTTAGCATGAACACATATGCCTGGCAGATAATATCTATAAGTAGAAAATGGCAAGTAGCTAAGAAACACCCCAAAAATCAGTGAAGTGAGTTAGTTTCAATCTTTGAACATATCCTGACACATGCTGTTCACATGTCTTCAAACACAGGAAAAGTTAATTTTGAAGAAACCATGGAGAAGCATTTCTTTTGTTTCTCTTCATTCCTCACATTAGTTCTACCAAAACGTATGTTTTCTCGTCTTTCTTCCCCTGTACACACAAAAGTGATGACTGGATTACAGTGCATCATTTGTACATAACCCCAATGCCCTATGTGATGCTGTAATCAAATCAATCAATGCTCTTAATCAAATCACAAGTTCAAATCTAAGAAAATGCATAGAATGCCACAAAGCAATGCTTGTGTCAATAAAAGCTCATCTCAACTTGGTGATTTATCAGCCCTTGGATGGGGGGAGGGGAGCCAGCCTGAACTACAAAGTGAATTCTAGGACATCCAGGGCCATTCAGAGAAATTTTGCCTCAAAAGGAGGAGGAGGAGGAGGAGAGAAAAGGGAAAGGAAAGGAAAGGAAAGGAAAGGAAAGGAAAGGAAAGGAAAGGAAAGGAAAGGAAAGGAAAGGAAAAGGAAAAGGAAAAGGAAAAGGAAAAGGAAAAGGAAAAGGAAAAGGAAAAGGAAAAGGAAAAGGAAAAGGAAAAGGAAAAGGAAAAGGAAAAGGAAAAGGAAAAGGAAAAGGAAAAGGAAAAGGAAAAGGAAAAGGGAAAGGGAAAGGGAAAGGGAAAGGGAAAGGGAAAGGGAAAAGGAAAAGGGAAAGGGAAAAGGAAAAGGAAAGGAAAAGGGAAAAGGAAAAGGAAAGGAAAAGGGAAAAGGAAAGGAAAAGGAAAATAAAATCCTGCTTACTTTAAACACATGCCCATTTGGGAACATTCCTACAACCACAATTATAGCTTTGGGGTGTACCCATCGATGCTTTCATTTTTCAAATCACCAAAATGAACACATCACATTGACTTAGAACCCAACAACAACAACAAAAAAGGTACAAAAGACATATTTCTAAAGTTTCAGTTGCAATGCTCACTTTATTAATAATGTACAGCTTTGCTGAAATCTCTTTCTGTTCGGTTTAAGAACACTGCCCTTTACCACTGGTATGTAAATCCTACAGCATGGATTCATGACTCATCCTATACTGTCATTCACTTCAATTGCCAAGTCATCTCTTTATATTTTCTGCCAAATGTTTTGAAGCTAAATAGGAAGGATATAGTTTCACTAATTCAAGCTTCTGAAGAAAAGGCCAGCTTGGAGCAGCAAATCAGTAGAAATCAAAACATACTTTAAATAAACATTAACTTCAGATGTTCAAGTTTCTTTTGTAATGAGTAGTTTCTAAGAAATTGCTATCAAGCAAAGATCTTTATTTTTTTTTAAGTGACTCCAGGAGAGGTACACTAGAGATATAGTTCAGTGGTGGAGTACTTTTCTAGCATGAACAAGGCAGACTACTACAAGAGATTTTTAATTGAAAACAATTTTATGCAAATCAATGCTACAAAGATGTTTATAAACAATTTGTTTCATTGTATAAGTTACAGAGATTCTCCATTACAATTATTTTACTTCTATAGCAAAACCCTTTTTAAAAAATGGCACTAGTTCCTTTCAGATCAAATTATTGTAAATTCTGATTAATGAAATGTCATTGCCTTACTCTCAAGCCTTATTTTTCTCTAAGGGTCCTCATAAAGAATACGGTACTCTCAGAGGAATTGTTTGGGAGTAGAAACATGAAAATATGTCTTTGCTTCTGAAAGCCTCTTGGCAATTTCCTGAGCCCTAATGGAGTTCTGACAATGTAATTGCCCTTCCCCTGACAGCATTAGGAATTATACACAAGCCAAATTTCAACAAGCACAGATATCTCCAAAAGTGTAGAAATTGGCCCTGTAGGTTCAACAGAGCCAAGCAAGTATAATATATCAGTGTGACATACCAATAGTTTTACTTCAGTATAGTATGTGCCCCAAACCTGGAGTGACAAAAGTTGAGATTCACAGAAGTTGATAATCTGCAGATAAACTTCTTCTACCTCCTGACTCAAGATAAAACACATAGCCTAGGCATAGTTTTAATGACTTACCATTCAGAAATTGCTAGATTCCATATGCTGAGAACTCAAAACTAAGAGTAATTCTCTTGGGTGTCATTGCCTAATACTAAAGTTCTCCTTGGTAAAACCAAAAGTCCACTCATTCGAGGCTCACTAAGTAATCGAGGAGCTCTCTGGTCTGTACTTTTGCAAAGTAAGACTTATGTTTCTATTTTACTAATTTGACAAAAGTAACAGGAAGAGTAGATGAAATTATAATTCAGCTGTTCATAAATAAAGTTTCACCCACCACTACCTCCCTTTAAATCCTTCTAGTGCCTTAAACTCACCCCCTCTCCTGTCTAGGTTTATGTCTACTTGACTCAGAATGACCATCACCAGGAATACAAATGATAACAAATACTGGTATGGATGTGGTTAAGGTGGAACATTTATACATTGTTGGCCAGAGTGTAAACTAGTGCAACTATTTTGGATAGCACTCTGGAGGGGTCTTGGAAAGCTAGAACTCAAAGTCTAGCTTGCCTCTCCTGGGAATATACCAAAGGGTATTGTATCTTACTACAGAATACTTGTAGATCCATGTCCACTGGTGCTCTATTTACAATAGTGCAATCAATTTATGTCCAGTAACTGACAAATAGATGATGAAATATAGAATGTATAGATAGCAGAATTTTACTTGAATGTAAAAAAAAAAAGCAAAATCACAAAATGTTCAGATAAATGGATGGAACTGAAAAAGAAATTATACTCAGTACTGTAACCTGGTCTCAAAAAGATAAGCATCTCATGTTATCTTTCATAGGAAACCCAGATTTAAAACACACACACACATACAGACACACACACACACGCACACCCCACACACACACATATAGACACACATGCACGCATACAGACACACACACACCCCACACACACCCATACACACCACACACACACACACCCCACACACACCCCACACATACACACACACACACACACACATGAACACACACACACACACATGCTCACATACAATAGTGTTACTATGTGAACCAGTGAGCATGTTGATTTGCTTGATATTTTCACTGAAAATAAAAAGAATCCCAGAGGCAAAAAGATTCAAACATGGAAAGGAGTGAAAGTGAGAAAAACGAGGAAGTGGGGAAGAGTTAACAGGAGTGAAAAAAAAGCTGTACAGAAATTTACATCATCACTATAGAGCACAGGTGACAAAGAATAACAGGGGGAAATACTCTAGAGTTAAATGGTTAAGTGAGTATGGGAGTTTTGAGATAGGAAAGAAAAATGACTGGGCTAGCCAAAACTCTAAAGAAGCTTAACAGAAACCCATGAGATGATGAGCTAACTTTTCAAATACAGTATGTTGTAAAAGGAATTTGAATAGATCTACCCTGCATGGGCAGAGTGTGCTGCTCCCATGAAACATGAATTATTAAGTGAAAAATCTCTATTCCAGGCGGGGGAGGGGGTGGTGCTCTCCCTTTGAGTTATTAGTCAGGAAGGCCTCAAAGGCACTCCTAACAACACAGAATATTGTTACTAATTTTAGTTGCCCATCAAAACTAAATGGTAAGCACAGATTGCTGAAGACACCGCTTACTTTGCAATTGAGGACACTGAGAAATCAACATTGAATGTCAAGAAAATTTTCTCCCTGCTTGATAGATTTCATAGAGCTGGACGAGTCTTAGCACACTTCTGGGAAAGACATCAGTGCTCTCACCAAGCAGGAAGCCCTGTATGCTACAGCCTCGTTTTTAATTTTGTCAGTACTAAGGACTGAATTCAGTATGCAGCATAAGTATTTTAACTACTGAGATATATCCATTACCCCAAAATCAGAATATATTGCTTAAGAAATGTATTCTAGAGGCCTTACACACACACACACACACACACACAAGGGTTACTATGAGAACCACTGAGCGTGTTGATTAACTTGATATTTTACTGTCTAAATGTATAGCAAAATATTCTGTTTATATAAAAAAGTAAAAAAGAAAAAGTAATCTGTTGCAAGATAGTGTCTTCTATATATGACCAGCAACTGAATCCATGAAACCTCAATAATTTGATTACCTAATTAAAACCTGAAAGAATAGACAGCACCAATTGACATAGCAACATGGATGAGGAAATCTCTCAAAGCACCATCCCAAAATAGAGATCTGTGGACAATTAATGGTTACTGAGAATGGGAGATCAGTCTTCTTCTCTAGGTTTTGCAGTCCCAAAGTACATACACATATGAGCAACATTAAATGAACTCAACAAGTTGTATATATAAATGTGTGTGTGTGTGCATAACAATAATAATTAAAGAATAAGAGGTCATGAAGTTGAGAAGTAAGAGGAAAAGAGCTGGAGGGAAGAGAGAAAATTATGGCAATACATTACTCATAGATGAAGTTCTCAAGATATGAAAAGTTAAAAAAAAAATAACAGAAATAAAAGAATAAAAACATGGGCTAGAGAGATGGCTAGGCAGTTAATTGCACTGTCTGCTGTTCCAGAGGTTCTGAGTTCAATTCCTAGCAATCACATGGTGACTCAAAACCATACATAATATGATCTTGATGCCCTTTTTGACATGCAAGGGTACAAGCAGATAGAGCACTCATACATTAAATAAATACATATTTTTTTAAAAAATGAATGAAAACACAAAGTGAAGAAGTCATTTTGTTAGCTTAATGCCTCCTTCTTTTGTCATCAGTATTACCATGAAAATGTGTCACAATTGCCAACTATGCCTCCCTTAGACACTTGACCTGCATCTCATTCTAATTATCTACTAATGTTTAATTTAGCAAGAGGTAGTGAGTGTTCCGTTTAAAGTGAAATTCTAAGTAGGCATACCAATGCAAGTTCCTTCTGCTGTTTGTCTCTGAACAAAGTGGCCAGACAAGCCATCTGGTTTTACATCTTTCTCTGAATGTTTAACGTGAAATAAATTCCACCAAGAGTCAATTTAACCCTATAAACTGCAAGTAACAGAACCAGGTACCCAAAGACTTCTGTGTGATTCCTTTAGGCACAAGGACCGATGCTGGCTTGGATGTAGGAATCCTCAGTGCATGCAAAGTGGCACAGATGTGAACTGATCTGCAACACCATTAGAACAGGCAGATGGGAAGAGCTGGCAGATCTTCATGTTAAATGACAACCCGTGCTGAGGCCAATTCTAGAAACAGTCTGAAAACAGGCTATTATGAACCAAATGTGACTAGTCACAGTTAGGGAAATAGATTCACACGTGATACAGAGGAATAATTGGTAACTGAGAAATGGACTTCTCAATACTGCCTTTACCCAATTGATATCAATCAGTGTTAGTATCCAGTATTAAAGCCAGCAATCTGTACACTTTGGCTGAGGGTGAACCAGTCAGCATCACTAAAAAGCCAAAAGAAACATGTAGTCCAATGCCCAGAGTATTGGTCATTTATCCTGAATCTACTTTTTATTCACTTGACTTGTGACAATGAACTCGATGTTTGGCATCAGAAAATATCACTTAGTGAGCTGCCAAAAGGATAGACCCAGTTCATATGTATTCTTTTATTCATGGAGCAGATGTTAGTAGCCTGCTGGATAAAGAAAACATCAAAGTAATAACAGGAGTCAATATATACTAGCCAAATGAAAATGATTGTGCGTCTGTTTGTCCCTTCAACTACATGATAGTTATGCATTGTGGGGATTTACAAACGACGGTATTTATATACCAAAGACAGACTATTGAATGTTATTTTTTAAACTACCCAACTATTTGGACCACTAGCTAAACTTAACACCTGCACTGGATTGAGGCACAGCCCAATGTCTGTAGAAAGAAAGCTCAGCAACTTTCTAACAACTACTTCGTTCTCTTGAATCATCCTTTATTTTTAGCATAGAGTAATAAGAAAGTAGAATGTAATTAATTTTTAAAAGTGGTGTTCTTATTAATGCATATGGAATTCCTTACATTGGGAAACCTCCCAAGAGAGTCTTTGGCACATGCACATCCCATAGTTGCTTGGCTGTCTGTTTACCTAACAGCACATCCCACACCGTCCTACAGACCTTCAGTGATTCAATTAGCTAAACATGTGGAACATCAGGTTTAGAAAGAACAAAGGTGGAGATTTATCTTAATTATCTGTCCACATATGTCCAAGTGATTTAGTTGTGACATAGTTACTCAGTTGATTCCCCTGAACAGGAAAGACTTATGAGGAAAGTTACTGAGTCGACTAATTTGGCCTCCTATCTTTAAGCAGCTTCTCTAAATATTGATATTTGCTGCCTAGTTACCTTGTTGCTTTGGTTCCACGTGGATCTTTGATCTTCCTAGGTGCACCCTCTACTCTTAGCTCTTCATTCTCCACAAAAAGTCTCCATATAACTCTCTAGGTCTCTACTGAATGTTAGTGCTAGACAGGGCATAGTGCTCACCAGGACAAAACCTCTGCTATAGGATCACGATGAATGTTACTCCCATGAACATTCTGATGTCTTTAGTTTCTGTAGAAATCACGGGTCTTGTATGTCTGTCTGCACCCTTTGTGTACCTTCTGTAATGGAGATTTTTCCAACTTCTGGAATCAACTTAGTAATACTAATCATTGTGGGATAATGATGATATAATTAATCTCCCGAGTAGTTTTGCCTTGGGCAGCTAGAAGGGAGGTGGAGAATGACTCACACATTGGGTGGAGATGAGAAAGTGAGTGGGAGACGCCACTTTGACAGGATGGATTCTAAATGGATGAAAGAGCATGTGTAATATCAGAAGATCCAAAACCATATCTTCTAATCTCTTTACCAACTTTCAGGGACAATAGCCAAAGACTACTCAAGCTATCAGTGGCAGATCTAGAGAAAGTCTCCTAACTTTTAGTTGCCTTCTCCTGCAACTATCTCCTTGGGGAGGCAATGTCTTCTAAATAAATAAAAATGAATCCCAGTACATGATCCTATGTTCATGTTTTCATCTTCAATTTACTCTTTCTGTTGTGTGTGGAATATATTTATTTAATATGTATATTTACTGATTTATTTCAAATATATATCAAACATATATTTGATATATATCAAACATATTTTATGTTTGTTGATACAATTCCTACTTTTGTACATTTTATTATGCTTTGTGTGTATGTGTGACATATGTGTGGAAATCAGGAAATTACTTCAAAGAGTTGGTTCTCTCCTTCCACTGAGTTCTGGGCTAAGAAGTCATATTATTAGGTTTACATGATAAATTCTTTTATCATCAGATTCATGTCTCCAGTGTGACAATTAAATTGTTCCACTGAACCTTGAGTAAAAATGACTGTACTAAGTGTTGTTCTGACAGCTGTGGGGTTAAATGAACTCAGGTTTGAGAAGGCCACCAGCTATCTTTGGTATAATACTGTGTTTTTTTTATAAAGGACAAAGATTGCTCCTCAAAAATCCTACTTAATATTAAATACAAAAATCTTAAGAATTAACTCTTTGACCTGACCACTTGATACTTTCTAAAATTTATCTTCAACCATTTTGGCATAACAATGGTGCTAACATACCAGTGAGAATAGAATCCTAATATTTCATCCTGAATAGTAATATATATTGATTGTTACACTGAAGGAAATGTGTTTATAATGGATGTGGCAACAATATTGCTCTTTCTTAAATCTCAACAGCAGCTTTTACATCCTGTAGGTTCAATTTACATCTCACCACTTGTGTGTTTTTCTATTCTCAAACTTGAATTCATGTATCCACAGAGTGTTAAAAGTGGCACACAGTACAGTCATTCTTACTCAAAGTTTGCCAGTAGGGTTAAAAGTTTAAGTTGTCACATCAGAGAGAGAGCTTAGTGGATACTATCATTTACCAGGCATACCTAACCAAATCTATCTTCCAGGGAAACTATCAAGTAAAAATATAATGCAATATCTATCATTTTAATTTACTATTTAAACATATATAATCAATTTAAAATCTCCTGGTGTGTTTTATATCCATATTACATCTCAATGCACATACTAAATTTTCAAGAATGGAGTCAAGTGAAACCCTATTCAAATACTAATAAGGTGTTTGGTTGGAAATATTTTTGAAGGACTTTAATTTTAAATTTGAAACCAAGTTAGTAAAATTCAAATATAGTTTGGAGCTCAGCTCTTCAATTTCACAAACTACATAAGCTAGTAGCTATGACGCTAGCTGCTGTAGATCTAAAAGGTAAAATGATTACAAACAAAATTTAGAAAGCATTAATCTTTGCTACCAGCAAGGAGTAATATGATTATAATATTTAAGAAGAGATCAGTAAACAAGAATATAAAATGTTATAGTCTTAGCATGGTGACACATCTCTGTAACTGAGAACTCAGAGAATTGAGATAGGAATCTCACCAATTTGAAGGCAGCAGGGCTATGTAATAAGAGATGACGTTAAAGAAGAAAAGGAGAGAAGGTGGTGGGAAGATGAAGAAGCAAAGGATGAGAGAGAAGAGGAAAAAGAGAGGAAGAGAAGTCATGAGAAGTAAAACAAACATTCAGAGTTAAGTTGGATTATCTGTTGAGTATTCTCTGAAACTTTTTTTAATATATATTTTATTAGGTATTTTCCTCATTTACATTTCCAATGTTATCCCAAAAGTCCCCCATACCCTCCCCCGACTCCCCTACCCACCCACTCCCACTTTTTCGCCCTGGCGTTCCCCTGTACTGGGGCGATTTTTTCTTCTCTGTAAAATAATATTAGCTGCACTAGTCAAAGTCTAAGATTAAATGAAATCATTTAGATAGCAGACTTATCAGAGAATCTAATACTTTCCAAAGATGTAATAAACACACCACTGGTAGCTATAAAAGTTGTAGAATCTGTGCAAATTTAGGTAAATGAAATCTCTAAGAGGATTGTAACAATTCCTTGTAGTATGTAGGAATTGTGGTGTATTTTATAAGTTCTATTTCATTGTAAAATGCATATGGGAGCATCCATAAGTATATAGCTCAAAGCAGCCATATGTATATAACTAGATGGATTTTTTTAAAAGCAAACCTACATGTGTATCCAACAACATCCAAATACAGAGCATTCAGAGAATCCCAAAATTTCTGTCATGCACAAAACAAAAACAAAAACAAAAACAAAACAAAACAAAAACAAAAACAAAAACAAAAAACAAAACTGCCCTGACGTGTTTTCAAACTTTATCCACATCACTGCGTGAAGCAGTGTTTTTGTTTTTCAATAGGCTACATTCAACTGTGTTTCCAAAATTAATACATTCACTTTATAGCAAATGAAATTTGAGTTGTTTCTAGATTGAAACTATGACAAAGCTTCTTGCTATGCTACAGGTCTGTGTTGGTGTATGTATAGTAGAATTTAAGTTTTTAAACTTGGGCTTGTTCAAAAGCAAGGGTCACTCCTCATGTAACTTCTGTTCAGGTACCTTGGATATACACAAGGAGTTGGAGGATCTCATGGCTAAGTTCTTGAATGTAGAAGCAGTGATGTCTTTTGGAATGGGATTCGCAACCAACTCAATGAATATCCCTATATTTGTTGGAAAGGTAAGAATTTGTTGCCATGTGTCTTCTGCTATACCACTCCCAAGAATTACACCTTTGGATAAGTCCTTTATCAAAAGCATTGGCAAAAGGATCCTTTTCTCAACATCAAAATCTTTGGGAAAATATATCAACATAAGTCTAGAAAATCTTTTGATTGTGATACTCCCAGGTATTGAGTTGCTACACTAAATGTGGGTCAAATGTCATCTTCAATAGTAGCTTAGAAAAGCCCTTTTTATGGATTTTTGTCTACATTTGTCTTGCAGCAAATACTTTACTAGTTTAGACCAAAAAAAAAAAATCCTCTTTCATCCATTTGTTCATTTGGTTGACTAATTATTGAGATTCTTCATATCATGGTATGAAATCATCTACATATGAGGATGAACAAGACCTGTGCCCTGTAAATTTAAAAGTTTGAGGTCCAGTGGAGAAACAATATACTAAATAAAATTGAATAAGTACTCCAGGACAAGAACATAAATACATGAGGAATGATAAGAGGATAAGAGCAGCCAGCTGTTGTTGAGATAGCTTGCAATGCCTGTACTAGAATCATAAGAACAGAACTTTGATAGATAAGCACATTGTTTATTGGAACAATGAAGAAGGGACTGCATGTGCAAAGCATAAAGCAGGAAGGAACTAGAACACAGGTTCATGATCCAAGAAGAGATCAACAATGAAGGTACACACCAAATCACATAGAACCTCATCATAAATCATGCCAGAGTGGGTGAGGATGCTCTGGAGGAAAAAAAATGAGAAGTTAGCTACTTTATCTTAAATAAACAGGTGTAATAATCAGATTTATGGAATTTTTTTGGTTGGTTGGTTGAATGATTTGGTTTTTCAAGACAGGGTTTCTCTGTATAGCCCTGGCTGTCCTGGAACTCACTTTGCAGACCAGGCTGGCCTCGAACTCAGAAATCTGTCTGCCTCTGCCTCCCAAGTGCTGGGATTAAAGGCATGCGCCACCACGCCCAGCTCAGATTTATGTTTTTTTTTAAATGCAGTGACAGCTAAGTGTGATATATTATTTTAAGTTGGATTCTGTGAAAGTTCATTGAAGAAATGACGATATGACCATTAAAATTATAGTTGGGTAAATGTTAATTGCAATGATATATTAGCTGCTAATATAATAAATATATAACATTTAATATAAAAATATGGAACTTTTTGGAAGTAACAGCTGCTTTATTTATAGTAGTTAGATGGCCAAAGAATATAGAGATAAGGTATCATGAGGTTTACAATAATTCTTAAATGTTTCCAAAGGAAAATTACCAGTATACATATATTTTTTGTATAACCATTTTTCTAGCATTAGCCTCAAAAAACCTAAAACATATTGTATGTGAATTACCAAAATATAAAGAAGAATTCAATTACAGGTGACCACAGAAAATAAAAGAGAGCTATCATTACTCTGAATTTTAGGTATTCTTGAACAGCTCTCTAATGTATGCATTTTTAAAAGAAAAACAAATTTACCAGCATAATACATAAGCAGTAACATTTTCTGCTCACCTCACACTGACTTTCCATGCACAGCTTTGCAAATACAAAGTTTTTAACTGCAAAACACAGATGCTTTTGTCTCCATGGGATGTTAGCACAGGAAGACTGAGAACCCAAGGTAAGACTTTGAAATACCTTACTCTAAAAAGCCCTAGGCTGCCAGAAAAGCTAATGAGAACCATCCAAATAATCTGCACAGAACCAGGTACCAAGCGAGTGTACAGCCCTCCACAAAGTTATCAGTCTTCCAGTCAAAGCTCAATCCTATAGACTCTTGTTAATGCTGAAAGGCAATCTTGCTGTTGAAAACTATTTGTAAATGTTCCAGGAAAAAATGCAGTGTCTTACAAACAGCTGCCATAACCATGAGCTAGCTGAAAGATTAGATTTTGTCCATATAAATACCAGCTGGAATTCAACCTTTTCAAATTAAGTAGAGTTCTGATTTAACATAGATTTTGGTGTTTTCTAGTTCTCATATGTTGCCTTTACTCTCCTTATCTTCTGGTTTGTGTTTGTTTTCTGCACAGGGATGCCTCATTTTAAGTGATGAGTTAAACCACACTTCGATCGTCCTAGGATCTCGACTCTCAGGAGCAGTCATAAGACCCTTCAAACACAATAGTGAGTATCTGAACATTTACTCAGAATTCACTGCCTTGGTTCTAAACAAAGATCAAGATTATTCAGAGGACTTTGTCATTGCTTTTCAAACTGGCAACTTATACTAATGAAAGACAGTTATGCTCATATTTGCTGCTCCCTTGTTAACCTCTGGTGACCGGGAACAAATGGCTGAAGTGTATTAAACATCAAGATTCTTAAGTGTTACCAAAATATTTTAAAGTCACTGTTAGTGGTCTTTTAATGTGGCCTTTAAAGATGTGATTGATATCCTAGGATGCCATTTGATTCTCAGACGTGCTGTAATTCTCCCTTTCATGTAACCTTGTCTTGAGAAAGTCCTAATACTTTAAATTTTGAGCTATGCTTAAGTAAAAAGTTAGGGGTTTTTTCTTGGCATAATGCCTGCTTTCCCTGTTCCTATATACAAAATACTCATATCTCCAAATACTCTTAGGTGACATTAAAATTCCTGTCAGAGACTGGAGAGATGGCTCAGCAGTTTAGAGTACTTATTTGTTTTGTAGAGAACCCAGGTTCAATTCCCAGCACACATGGTAGCTTTCATCCATCTGAAATTCCAACAGGGGATCTGATATTCTCTTTCGACTGTTTTTGGCATGAGACACACATGTGGTGCACATACTACATACATACATACACATATACATACATACATGCAGGCAAGCAGGCAAAACATTCATAGACATAAAACAAAATGAAAAATAAATCTAAAAGATTTTAAATGTCCTTCCAGGCTCTGTGCTGCATGGTTGAGTGGCAAGAATGATGCAGAAGGCCAGTCCTTCACCCTTTATAGATCAGATCATACACCATCAAAAGTCTTAGGAAAACACCTTAAAAGAAGCAGGTCATGTTTGGTCACATCTATGTCCTCTGATCCAACTATGTCCCCAATTTGTGCCACTTTCTGTAAAGACTTTGATCTTTTTCAAATTCAATGCCCTTATTTGTAAAAGTAAGCAATGCATTGACATTTGTGATCTCTTAGTTCTGCTTCTGTCACATTGACATCAGAGTCCTCCTTCGTTTGTATGCATGATCATACAAGTAAGCATACACACACACACACTTTGTAAAAAGTTTCTTACCACAGTTCTCTCTCTCCATTCCACTCAATTTTCTTTATTTCTAGTCCTTAGTACACCCCTTCCTTCAACTCTGCTGAGACTATAATTGGTATCAATTTTTAATCATCTAGATTTTTATAAAGGTTTTCAAATATTCGACCTATTCAACAACTTTCTTTTCATACTGCCTTTTTTCCCAGAAAAATAGATGACACTTTGTATTTATAATAAATGCCAGCTGTGGTGATTTTGTACCAGAAACTAGCACTTATTAACAATTTATTATATAACAGATGTCTAGCTGTTGGCATTGCCTTCACATTTATTTGCTCATTTAATTAGTCCTGCAGAAAACATAATGAGATAGGAGCTAATTAATAAATGAAGGGATGAAAGTTTGGAGGTATTTAGGAAACTCTCCAAAATACTCTGGGGAAGGGAAGGACCACAAAGGAAGTGTGTGTGAAAAAGCCATAGGGAAACCTGTTGCTTTGGATGCTAATTTTAAGTTGTTAAATGAACCTACAAATACAACAGAATAACCTGGAACTCTTTGAGAAAATGTTGTCCTTCCCAATTCATTAGAACTATGCAATTAGGTCATCATTTGCCACCTCCTAGTCCACAGACATGCAGTATGAATGAGCTGCTATTGTTTAGTTTTCTGTGGAAGGTAAATAATAAAAAATAAATAAATAAATCCCTGAAATGTGCCAATGCTCTAATCCCCAGAACCTATGGATGCCTTGTTATCTGGAACTGGAGTTAAAGTTACAGAGAGAATTCTGTGAGTCAACCAATTAACTTTAAAATTAAGCCTCTACATACATGGGTCTGGTATAATAATCGGGTCCCTACAAATGAAGCAAAACCAAAGCTGTCACAGTAATGTAATATAAGAAAGACTGCAACTGTCGTTTTTAGTTTTGAAGATGGAAGAACATGTTCTCAGAGAAGGCAGGACCTAGAAGCAGTAAAATGTAAGGAAGCAGAATCCAATGGATCTAAAATGTTCAGAAAGCTACCAGTCCTGCTGAAGCTGTAAA
The DNA here is from genome assembly GCF_978045245.1 of Mus caroli. NCBI lineage: Eukaryota > Metazoa > Chordata > Mammalia > Rodentia > Muridae > Mus > Mus caroli. The sequence continues at coordinate 40,436,171 of NW_028227257.1, read as the reverse complement.
ATCGCTCAGGCAGACAGTTCTGACAGCCAGATTTGTTAAGACCTTAAGTCTGTGCTATTTTAGTTAATTAATCTGGTCAATTTTCTTGCAACATCAGTAAGAAACAATACAAGGCCTTTACTCCCTCTTAACACTACACGTGGTGCGGCTTTGTGTTCTATACACATCTTGAAAGCAGCATCTTAGGGAGCAGAGCTAGATCCAGGGCCCTCTGAGTGACTACTTTCTTGAGAGGTGAAAGGAATGAGAGTGCATATGAAGTGGGAAAGAATTAGATGGGGCAACAATATAAATGATACTCATTTCTCCTAGCTCCACTTGCAGCTTTGTGATTCTCCTGAACACTCATCTATAGATTAGAATGACATAGCTATTTAAGGTTCTGTAGAAAATGCCAAATTGCATGCATGACACATGGAACCAGGCCAAATAAAAAGTCAATAACATGAAACCCACCAGATTCTTTTATTTTTAGCTCTGAAGATTTTTTTTACTCTTTTTAATTAATTAATTAATTAATTTTAATTTTACATCCCAATTGCAGCTTCCTCTCCCTTCTCTCCTCCTAGTCCCTCCCTCTCACCTCTTCTCCTGGACAACCTCCAGTTCTCCCTTTCTACTCAGAAAAGGAGAGGGCTCCCATTTATCAATCTGCCTTGGCATATCAAGTTGCAGTAGGACTAGGAGCGTCTTCTCCTATGAGGCTAGACAAATGTGGGGAAAGGGATCCAAGGGCAGGCAATAGAGTCAGAGACAGCCCCTGCTTCTGCTCTGAGGAGTCCCACATTAAGACTGAGATGCGAGAAAAAGCACCTGGGCAGCTGGGGCGCAGGGTCTGCTGACACTCGCCAGCTACCCACAACACCCGCCACAGGATCTTAAGACTTCTGGTGAGTGGAGCACAGCTTCTGCTCCAATCCAATTGCGCGGGACCTGAGACTGCATTAGTTAGGGAAGCAGAAACCGGCCTGAGTAGGACCACAGGCCTCATCCGGCCGGATCAGCGCCAGGGTAGCGGGAGCGCAGGGTTGCCTGACACCCGCCAGCTACCCACGACCCCCACCGCAGGATTTTGGGACTGCTGGTGAGTGGAACACAGCTTCTGCTCCAATCCAATTGCGCGGGACCTGAGACTGCATTAGTTAGGGAAGCAGAAACCGGCCTGAGTAGGGCCACAGGCCTCACCCGGCCGGATCAGCGCCAGGGTAGCGGGAGCGCAGGGTTGCCTGACACCCGCCAGCTACCCACGACCCCCGCCGCAGGATTTTGGGACTGCTGGTGAGTGGAACACAGCTTCTGCTCCAGTCCAATCACGCGGGACCTGAGACTGCTCTGGTTGGGGAGAGAGAAATCCGGCCTACATAGGGCCACAACCCTCTTCCGGTCAGAAAAGCACCTGGGCAGCTGGGGCGCAGGGTCAGCTGACACTCACCAGCTACCCACAACACCCACCACAGGATCTTAAGACTTCTGGAGAGTGGAACACAGCTTCTGCTCCAATCCAATTGCACGCGGGACCAGAGACTACATTAGTTAGGGAAGCAGAAAAACGGCCTGAGTAGGACCACAGGCCTCTTCCGGCTGGACCAGCACCGGGGTACCATCAGCTACCCACGACCCCCGCCGCAGGATTTAGAGACTGCTGGTGAGTGGAACACAGCTTCTGCTCCAATCTTTAAATAGTGACAACGATAACAACTAACCCCAGAGATTACCAGATGGCGAAAGGTAAACGTAATAATATTACTAACAGGAACCAAGACCACTCACCATCATCAGAACCCAGCACCCCCACTTCGCCCAGTCCAGGGCACCCCAACACACCGGAAAAGCTAGACACGGATTTAAAAGCATATCTCCTGATGATGATAGAGGACTTCAAGAAGGACTTTAATAACACACTTAAAGAAATGCAGGAGAACACTGATAAAAAGGCAGAAGACAATAAAGAGGAAGCACAAAAATCCCTTAAAGAATTGCAGGAGAACACTGCTAAAGAGTTACAAATCCTTAAAGAAAAACATGATAACATAATCAAACAGGTAGAAGTCCTTACAGAAAAACAGGAAAACACATCCAAACAGATGATGGAAATGAACAAAACCATACTAGACCTAAAAAGGGAAGTAGACACAATAAAGAAAACCCAAAATGAGGCAACACTGGAGATAGAAACCCTAGGAAAGAAATCTGGAACCATAGATACGAGCATCAGCAACAGAATACAAGAGATGGAAGAGAGAATCTCAGGTGCAGAAGATTCCATAGAGAACATCGGCACAACAATCAAGGAAAATGTAAAATGCAAAAAGATCCTAACTCAAAACATCCAAGAAATACAGGACATAATGAGAAGACCAAACCTACGGATAATAGGAGTGGATGAGAATGAAGATTTTCAACTCAAAGGACCAGCAAACATCTTCAACAAAATTATAGAAGAAAACTTCCCAAATCTAAAGAAAGAGATGCCCATGAACATACAAGAAGCCTACAGAACTCCAAATAGACTGGACCAGAAAAGAAATACCTCCCGACACATAATAATCAGAGCAACAAATGCTCTAAATAAAGATAGAATACTAAAAGCAGTAAGAGAAAAAGGCCAAGTAACATATAAAGGCAAGCCTATCAGAATTACACCAGACTTTTCACCAGAGACTATGAAAGCCAGAAGATCCTGGACGGATGTTATACAGACACTAAAAGAACACAAATTCCAGCCCAGGCTACTATACCCAGCCAAACTCTCAATTAACATAGATGGAGAAACCAAAGTATTCCACGACAAAACCAAATTCACACATTATCTCTCCACGAATCCAGCCCTTCAAAGGATAATAACAGAAAAAAACCAATACAAGGACAGGAACCACGCCCTAGAAACAACAAGAAGGTAATCCCTCAACAAACCTAAAAGAAGACAGCCACAAGAACAAAATGCCAACTTTAACATCAAAAATAACAGGAAACAACAATTACTTTTCCTTAATATCTCTTAATATCAATGGACTCAACTCCCCGATAAAAAGACATAGACTAACAAACTGGCTACACAAACAAGACCCAACATTTTGCTGCTTACAGGAAACTCATCTCAGAGAAAAGGATAGACACTACCTCAGAATGAAAGGCTGGAAAACAATTTTCCAAGCAAATGGCATGAAGAAACAAGCTGGAGTAGCCATTCTAATATCTGATAAGATTGACTTCCAACCCAAAGTCATTAAAAAAGACAGGGAGGGACACTTCATACTCATCAAAGGTAAAATCCTCCAAGAGGAACTATCAATCCTGAATATCTATGCTCCAAATACAAAGGCAGCCACATTCATTAAAGAAACTTTAGTAAAGCTCAAAGCACACATTGCACCTCATACAATAATAGTGGGAGACTTCAACACACCACTTTCACCAATGGACAGATCATGGAAACAGAAACTAAACAGGGACACAGTGAAACTAACAGAAATTATGAATCAAATGGATCTGGCAGATATCTACAGAACATTCTATCCTAAAACAAAAGGATATACCTTCTTCTCAGCACCTCATGGTACCTTCTCCAAAATTGACCACATAATTGGTCACAAAACAGGCCTCAACAGATATAAAAATATTGAAATTGTCCCATGCATCCTATCAGATCACCATGGACTAAGGCTGATCTTCAATAACAAAATAAATAATAGAAAGCCAACCTTCACGTGGAAACTGAACAACACTCTTCTCAATGATACCTTGGTCAAGGAAGGAATAAAGAAAGAAATTAAGGACTTTTTAGAGTTCAATGAAAATGAAGCCACAACATACCCAAACTTATGGGACGCAATGAAAGCATTTTTAAGAGGAAAACTCATAGCTCTGAGTGCCTCCAAAAGGAAACTAGAGAGAGCACACATTAGCAGCTTGACAACACACCTAAAAGCACTAGAACAAAAGGAAGCAAATTCACCCAAGAGGAGTAGACGGCAGGAAATAATCAAACTCAGGGGTGAAATCAACCAAGTGGAAACAAGAAAAACTATTCAAAGAATCAACCAATCAAGGAGCTGGTTCTTTGAGAAAATCAACAAGATAGATAAACCCTTAGCCAGACTCACTAGAGGGCACAGGGAAAGCATCCTAATTAACAAAATCAGAAATGAAAAAGGAGACATAACAACAGATCCTGAAGACATCCAAAACACCATCAGATCCTTCTACCAAAGGCTATACTCAACAAAACTGGAGAACCTGGATGAAATGGAGAAGTTCCTAGACAGATACCAGGTACCAAAGTTGAATCAAGATCAGGTTAATGATCTAAACAGCCCTATATCCCCCAAAGAAATAGAAGCAGTCATTAATAGTCTCCCAACTAAAAAGAGCCCAGGACCAGATGGGTTTAGTGCAGAGTTCTATCAGAACTTCAAAGAAGATCTAATCCCAGTTCTTCACAAACTATTCCACAAAATAGAAACAGAAGGTACTCTACCCAACTCATTCTATGAAGCCACAATTACTCTGATACCTAAACCACAAAAAGACCCAACAAAGATAGAAAACTTCAGACCAATATCCCTTATGAATATTGATGCAAAAATCCTCAATAAAGTTCTTGCTAACCGAATCCAAGAACACATCAAAACAATCATCCATCCTGACCAAGTAGGTTTCATCCCAGGGATGCAGGGATGGTTCAATATACGGAAATCCATCAACGTAATCCAGTATATAAACAAACTCAAAGACAAAAACCACATGGTCATCTCCTTAGATGCGGAAAAAGCATTTGACAAGATCCAACACCCATTCATGATAAAAGTCTTGGAAAGATCAGGAATTCAAGGCCCATACCTAAACATGATAAAAGCAATCTACAGCAAACCAGTAGCCAACATCAAAGTAAATGGTGAGAAGCTTGAAGCAATCCCTCTAAAATCAGGGACTAGACAAGGCTGTCCACTTTCTCCATACCTATTCAACATTGTACTTGAAGTCCTAGCCAGAGCAATTCGACAACAAAAGGAGATCAAAGGGATACAAATTGGAAAAGATGAAGTCAAAATATCACTTTTTGCAGATGATATGATAGTATATATAAGTGACCCTAAAAATTCCACCAGAGAACTCCTAAGCCTGATAAACAGCTTCGGTGAAGTAGCTGGATATAAAATTAACTCAAACAAATCAATGGCCTTTCTCTACACAAAGAATAAACAGGCTGAGAAAGAAATTAGGGAAACAACACCCTTCTCAATAGTCACAAATAATATAAAATATCTTGGCGTGACTCTAACTAAGGAAGTGAAAGATCTGTATAATAAAAACTTCAAGTCTCTGAAGAAAGAAATTATAGAAGATCTCAGAAGATGGAAAGATCTCCCATGCTCATGGATTGGCAGGATCAACATTGTAAAAATGGCTATCTTGCCAAAAGCAATCTACAGATTCAATGCAATCCCCATCAAAATTCCAAATCAATTCTTCAACGAATTAGAAAGTGCAATCTGCAAATTCATCTGGAATAACAAAAAACCTAGGATAGCAAAAACTCTCCTCAAGGATAAAAGAACCTCTGGTGGAATCACCATGCCGGACCTAAAGCTCTACTACAGAGCAATTGTGATAAAAACTGCATGGTACTGGTATAGTGACAGACAAATAGACCAATGGAATAGAATTGAAGACCCAGAAATGAATCCACACACCTATGGTCACTTGATCTTCGACAAGGGAGCTAAAAACATCCAGTGGAAGAAAGACAGCATTTTCAACAAATGGTGCTGGCACAACTGGTTGTTAACATGTAGAAGAATGCGAATCGATCCATTCCTATCTCCTTGTACTAAGGTCAAGTCTAAGTGGATCAAGGAACTTCACATAAAACCAGAGACACTGAAACTTATAGAGGAGAAAGTGGGGAAAAGCCTTGAAGATATGGGCACAGGGGAAAAATTCCTGAATAGAACAGTGATGGCTTGTGCTGTAAGATCGAGAATTGACAAGTGGGACCTCATGAAACTACAAAGCTTCTGCAAGGCTAAAGACACCATCAATAAGACAAAAAAACCACCAACAGATTGGGAAAGGATCTTCACCTATCCTAAATCAGATAAGGGACTAATATCCAATATATATAAAGAACTCAAGAAGGTGGACTCCAGAAAGTCAAATAACCCCATTAAAAAATGGGGCTCAGAACTGAACAAAGAATTCTCACCTGAGGAATACCGAATGGCAGAGAAGCACCTGAAAAAATGTTCAACATCCTTAATCATCAGGGAAATGCAAATCAAAACAACCCTGAGATTCCACCTCACACCAGTCAGAATGGCTAAGATCAAAAATTCAGGTGACAGCAGATGCTGGCGAGGATGTGGAGAAAGTGGAACACTCCTCCATTGTTGGTGGGATTGCAAGCTTGTACAACCACTCTGGAAATCAGTCTGGCGGTTCCTCAGAAAATTGGACATAGTACTACCGGAGGATCCAGCAATACCTCTCCTGGGCACATATCCAGAAGATGTCCCAACCGGTAAAAAGGACACATGCTCCACTATGTTCATAGCAGCCCTATTTATAATAGCCAGAAGCTGGAAAGAACCCAGATGTCCCTCAACAGAGGAATGGATACAGAAATTATGGTACATTTACACAATGGAGTACTACTCAGCTATTAAAAAGAATGAATTTATGAAATTCCTAGCCAAATGGATGGACCTGGAGGGCATCATCTTGAGTGAAGTAACACAATCACAAAAGATCTCACACAATATGTATTCATTGATAAGTGGATATTAGCCCAAAACTTAGGATACCCAAGATATAAGATACAATTTGCTAAACGCATGAAACTCAAGAAGAATGAAGACCAAAGTGTGGACATTGTGCACCTTCTTAGAATTGGGAACAAAACACCCAGGGAAGGAGTTACAGAGACAAAGTTCGTAGCTGTGATGAAAGGATGGACCATTTAGAGACTGCTGTATCCAGGGATCCGTCCCATAATCAGCTTCTAAACGCTGGCACCATTGCATACACTAGTAAGATCTTGCTGAAAGGACCCAAATATAGCTGTCTCTTGTGAGACGATGCCGGGGCCTAGCAAACACAGGAGTGGATGTTCACAGTCAGCTATTGGATGTATCACAGGGCTCCCAATGGAGAAGCTAGAGAAAGTACCCAAGGAGCTAAAGGGATCTGCAACCCTATTGTTGGAACAACATGATGTACTAACCAGAACCCTGGAGCTCTTGTCTCTAGCTGCATATGTATTGAAAGATGGCCTAGTCGGCCATCACTGGAAAGAGAGGCCCATTGGACTTGCAAACTTTATATGCCCCAATATAGGGGAATGCCAGGGCCAAAAGAATGGGAATGGGTGGGTAGGGAAGTGGGGGGCGCTATGGGGGACTTTTGGGATAGTATTGGAAATGTAATTGAGGAAAATATGTAATAAAAATATTTAAAAAAAAAAAAAAAAAAAAAAAAGAATAAAGATACAAAAGGAAGTTAAAAAAAAAAAAAAAAAAAAAAAAGACTGAGATGCATAAATGTTACAGATGTGCAGAGGGCCTAGGTCCATCCCATGCAAGCTCCCATGATGGTTCAGTCTCTGTGGGCCCCTATGGGCCCAGGTTTGTTGATTCTATAGGTTTTCTTGTGGTGTCCTTGACCTCTCTGGCTCCTTCAGTCTTTCCTCTCCAAATTCCACAAGATGTGCTAGGTTCCTGTCTGCAAGTATTGGAAAATACCATTAACTGTGTCAGAGATGAGCACTCTCTCATGGCATAGGTTTCAAGACGGGCCAGTCATTGGTTAACCTTTCCCTCAATTTCTGCTCCATTGTTACTCTGGCATCTCTTGTAAGCAGGACAAGTTGTAGGTCTAAAGTTTTATAGCTGTGCTAGTGTCCCAGTCTATACATTGAAAGTCTTCCCTGGTTACAGGAAATGACCATTTCAGGCTCCATTTCATGCATTGCTAGGAGTCTGAGCTAGGATCACCCTCATAGATTCCTCGGAGTTTCCATTGTCCTAGGTTTCTAGCTCTTCCCAGAGATGTGCCAGACCCTATGGATTCCAGTACTCTCTCCCTCCACTTCCCCCAACTCAATACCTGCTGATTGCCCCAACCTTTCCCCTACTCAGTTCCCTCTATCCATTCACCATGATATCTATTCTATTTCCCCTACTCTTGAGATTTAAGCATCCATGTGGGCCCTCTTATTACTTAGCTTCTTTAGGTCTGTAAATCATACCATTGTTATCCTGTAGTTTATGTAGTTTATGGCTAATATCCACTTATACATGAGTACATAGCATGTTTGTCTTTCGGGGCCTGGGTTACCTCACTCAAAATTATATTGTCTAGTTCAATCCATTTGCCTGCAAATTTCATGATGTCATTAGTTTTAATAGCTGAGTAATATTCCATCGTATAAGTGCACCACATTTTCTTTATCCATTCTTCAGTTGAGAAACATCTAGGTTTCCAGATTCTGTCTATTACAAATTAAGCTACTATGAACATAGTCGAGCAAGTGTCCTTTTGTTATGTTGAACCATCTTTTGTATATATACCTAGGAGTGGTTTAGCTCGGTCCTCAGTTAGAATTATTCCCAGTTTTCTGAGAGCTGCCAAATTGATTTCCAAAGTGGTTAGACAAGTTTACACTCCCACAAGCAATGGAGGAGTGTTCCCCTTGTTCCACATCCTCATCAACATATACTGTCACTTGAGTTTCTGATCTTAGACATTCTGACAGGTGTAAGGTAAAAATCTCACAGTTGTTTTGATTTGCATTTCCCTGATGACTAAGGATGCTGAATATTTCTTTCAGTGCTTCTCAGCTATTAGATATTCCTCTGTTGGGAATTATCTGTTTACATCTGCACCCCATTTTTTAAATCACATTCTTCTTTAATTTATTTTATGTATATGAATATACTTGTGCTGTCTTCAGACACACCAGAAAAGGGCATCTGATCCCATTACAGATGGGTGTGAGCCACCTGTGGTTGCTGGGAATTGAATTCAGGACCTCTGGAAGAGCAGTCAGTGCTCTTAACCACTGAGCCATCTATCCAGTCCTGTACCCCATTTTCAATTATGTTATTTGGTTTGTTGATGTCTAGTTTCTTGAGTTATTTATAAATTTTGAATATCAACCCTTTGCTGGATGCAGGGTTGGTAAAAATCTTTTCCATTCTGTAGGTTACCATGTCCTTTTTGATAGTGTCCTTGGCCTTAATAGAAGCCTTTCAGTTTCATGAGGTCCCATTTATTAACTGTTAATCTTAGTGCCTGAGCTGTTAGTGCTCTACTTTGGAAGTTGTCTCCTGTGTCAATGGATTCAAGGCTATTACCCACTTTCTCTTCTGGCAGATTTAATGTATCCAGTTTTATGTTGATGCCTTTGATCCACTTGGGCTTGTGTTTTGTGCAGGGTGATAAATATGAATCTATTTGAATCCTTCTACAAGCATACATCCAGTTAGACCAGCACTATTTGTTGAAGATGGTTTGGTTTTTTTCCATTCCATAATTTTGGCTTCTTTGTCAAAAATCAAGTGTCCATAGGTGTGTGGCTTTACTTCTTGGTTTTAAATTCAATTCCATTGACCAACATGCCTGTTTCTATGCCATATACCATATATTTTTATTATTATTGATTAAAATCAGGGATGGATATACATCCAGATTTTCTTTTATTGTATAGAATTGTTTAACTATCTCAAATTTTTTTTGTTTTCCATATGAAATTGAGTATCATTCTTTTAAGGTCCATAAAGAATTCTTTTGAAAATTTGATAGGAATTACACTGAATCTGTAGATAGCATTTGGTAAGATGGCCATTTTTTACTATGTCAATCCAACCTATCCATGACTGTGGGAAATATTTCCATCTTCTGATATATTCTTCTATTTCTTTCCTTAAAATACTTGAAGATCTTGTCATATAGGCCTTTCACTTGCTTGATTAGAGATACACTAAGATACTTTTTATTATTTTCATCTATTGTGAAGGGTATTGTTTCTCTAATTTCTTTCTCATCCTGTTTATCATTTGTATATAGTAGGGACAGTGATTGTATCCAGCCACTTTGCTGAAGGTGTTTTCAAATGTAGAAGTTCCCAGGGGAGTATTGGTTAGTTCATATTGTTGTTCCACCTATAGGGTTGCAGATCTCTTTAGCTCCTTGGATACTTTCTCTAGCTCCTCCATTGGGGGCCCTGTGATCCATCCAATAGCTGACTGTGAGCATCCACTTCTGTGTTTGCTAGGCCCCAGCCTAGTCTCACAAGAGACAGCTATATCAGGGTCCTCTCAGCAAGATAAGTATTTAAGTAAACCTCTTTTGTTTAGAAAGTAAGCCAGAGAAGCATGGGAGTTGAACGAGGAGCAGAGATAAGAAGTAAAAGGCAGGCCAGGAAAGGAGACCATCAAGCAGGTTACCACAGTGTCCAAGACCTCATTCCCAATAAAAAACTGTGACTATTAGTATTACCTGAGGAATGAGGGAGGCAGGAAATAACATATAAGCACCAATTTATTTGCAATAAATTTAAAGCTACTACTTTTTCAGACCAAGTATTGTTCTGCAGACAAAAAGAAAAAGGTTCTTTTGGGGGAGGGCAAAGAATATTCTGTGTTTGTAAAGAGGGAGAGAGAGAGGGAGGGAGAGAGAGAGAGAGAGAGAGAGAGAGAGAGAGAGAGAGAGAGAGAGAGAGAGAAAGAGAGAGAGAGAGAGATGAGCTGAAGGGATATAGTTAGGACATTTGTGTATCCAAAGCACTTGATATGACTTAATCATCAGCTACTGCCAGACCCAGACAGCTGTGGAATCTTTTGAAATTTTCATACTATAACAGGGCTATTGCAGCCCCATGGCATTAGCAGCTAGAATACATAGTTTAGCCTTGACACTTTTACCTGTTATGAACTAAGGATCTCTCTTTGCGTTTTGTAGTGTAGGAAGATTCAGTGAAAGCCTATTCCTAGGTTGGCTCACTACATACCATAAGATAGATTTTCCAGCAATGCAGCCTAAGTCAGGGAGGCAGTTCCAACCAGGGGACAGTTTGTTCTCCGCTGATTCTAGAACATTTTTAAATGATTGGCAAATAGAATGTGTTACTTACACATAATAATGGGTTTAATTGTAACTTTTCATATAGGTATATAATGTATTTATCTTGATTATATCGCAGCTCCCATTATCTTCTCTTGTCCCACCCCACCCCGACTCTTGCGATTTCTCCTCCTCCTAATGAATCCCTGTTTACCTTTACATTATTGTTAATCAATAAATTTCATTAGATCTGGCTGCAGAAACATGGTTTTTTACAGAGGTATAAACAGTTAATCAGTGGCTACACCACTGAAGAAAATGTCTCTCCCCCTACAGCCATTAACCTCCCAAAATACTCAGGGTGGGGTGAGGCCTACTGAGTCTTGCCCTTCTAACAACCCTCTCTGAGGACTCTGGAGCGTTTTGAAGAAATGCAGTAACTAGGGTTTCACACACATCACTAGAATCCCCTCTCCATAGAAGGCACCATTCAATCATTCAGGGTTTACAGATTTATTGTTTAATCTGAGAACATTCCTTTTTTTTTTCTTTTTTAACATCTCTTTTATTTCATTGACCATGTCATACATTATAGTTGTTATCACATGGTCCCCTTTCCCTGCTTCCCCTATATCTACCCCTATTCAATTCCCACCCAACTTTGTATCCTCCTTTTAAAACCTATCAACCATATGCTGCCAATCTACGTTTAGTTATGTGGCCATTAGTTGGAAAATAGTGACTCTACTCAAAGATACACCATTAAAGAGACGTGACTCTTCATTTCCTGGCAGCTCTCAACTTTCAATAGCTCCTTAGCTAAGGATGCGATTCTGTCCTCATCTCCCCTTCATTCCGAGATTTTGTCTATCTAAATTTTTCATACATCTTGTGCATGGTATCACAGCAGCTTAGAATTCATATATGCCACGGCCTTGTTATATCTAGAAGACAGTATTTCCTTGTAGTCACCCACCACCCCCTCCTCTTACAATCTTTCTGCCCCATCTTCCACAATGATCCAATGAGCAAGTAGAAAGAAGGGGTATGATACGATGTCTCATTTAGGGATGAGCATTCCAAACTCTCTTATCTTCAGCACATTGGCCAGTTGTCTCTGTGTTGAACATCATCTACTGCAAAAAAAAGAAGTGTCTCAGGTGAAGCTTGGGAGAAGCACTAACCTATCCAATAACTGCTAGGACTTAGTTTAGCACTATGTTCACTTAGCAGAAGAATAGCAGTACCTTCCTGCTGAGGACGTAGAGCTTGTCTAACCATAGGCTTTGGGCTTTGAAAATTATTCTAGGAATGGGTTCCACTTTGTAGAACAGGCCTGAAGTACAATGATAAAGTAGTTGATTACTCCCATATCAGTACCCCTATTGCCCAGGAGCTGTATCAGGCTGGCAGTTCAGAGTTCACAGTTGGATAAAATTCATGATTACTTTTCTTCTCCAGCCACATACACAGCTCCTTTTAGCACCATGAAAGTAGAGATGAAGCTTCCAGGATAGAACCAGCGTGCTTGGGGACTCAAACATGTCGTGTTTCCAGTAACAGTCTCTTACCATCAATTTCTAGAACATAATCAAAACAATGATAGTAGCCTATAATATTTGGGGTTCTATGGGACCTCACTTGCCAACAACTCTATTAGAAGTCGTCTATTAATGACACGGGAGTTTCTACTTGTTATCTGTGGTGTCTAGTAAAGGCATTGTTCCCCCATTAGAGTGAACTCCATTTAAACTCTTTGTATGTATGTTTTATGTATATATTTATATTTTAGAATGCCTACACATAGCAGGTCCTCATGACGTTTTCAGAAGTTCATTAGTGTTAATTATCCCTCCCTGTACTTCCCTCTTTACAACTGCCTTACCACTCCCAACCCCATTTAATGTTTTCTGTTCCATTATTCTCCTTTATACAGAAACAGCTATTAAAATGAGCATTCTTTTATGTCACTGTGTTAAAATGACATCTAGTTTATTTCAATTGGACTAGCTTTTATTAGGATGTCATTAAAGCCACCCTCATTGTGTCTCATTTCTGTACAAAAAAAAAAATTAGAAAAGGCAGTGTTTTTTAAAACATAATTCTTGTTCATCATCTCTTTGTTCATTCATAGGCCAACAGCCTGCAGTAGATTATAGAACAAAGAGCTACCTCCTTTGCTACTAGAAATTCAGCCTAAAACAAAGCAGCAATACCTGTGGGGATTTATGAGCCCTGAGAATTTGAAACAGGAAAGCTGCCCTTTTTTGCTTGTTTTTGTCTCTTTGGCTGCCATCTAGTGGTGAACGATGTGAGTGACTTCTTGAAACAAAAACAAAAAGCAGTTTGCTAAGAAAACCTTAGCTCCAAACAAAATGCCATTGTCTTTTCTAGACACTCTTATCTAGATAGATCCAATCCTCCTCGTGTCCACGATCTTCATAAAAAATAAGTGTGAGTCAATCATACAAAATTGATGCAATAGCATACAAAGCCATGATGTACTTGCATGACGTAGAGATAAGAACGGTAATAACAAGTTACATAATAAGTTTTTCAAAGAGGAATAGGTTACTTATGACAGGAAAGGGGGAGAGAGAGAGACTCTTGCTTAGGTACGTATCATGTCTAAAGTGAGGTTTGGGTGATAAGCGGATGCCGTTCAGACAGCTAAGAGTAGGACACTGTATTGGAGGCCACAAGAAGCTGTCTCCGGGGAGTGTTCAAAGACTAGTTCAGAAAAGACTTTCTGATACTTTACTAGCTTACAATTATAACAAAAAAAAAGTTTAAAATCTCAATAGCACACACCAGTCAGCAGTTAATTGTCATTCAGCATTCTGGCTGAGCTCAGATAGCTTCCCTACCTGACATCTTCCCTTGGGTCTATCCAAGGGCCAGCGGATTTTCTTGAGCAAAACTAGAGTACAAATATATCAGTCTAAATAAACATGCACATTAGTCTCTTTGATTTTTCACTCACTTTGGCTTTAAAAGGTAAATTTAAGTAACCCATAAAACACCCAATAGCTGAGTTGATTCCTAAATCTTTCTAGATGGCCACTAAGCTCACACCCAGCCATCTTCCTCCTACTGAAAATAAATGATATGTCTCTGCTTTCGCTAGGTTTTTGTTTGAGGGTTTTGGGGTTTGTTTGTTTGTTTGTTTGTTTTGCATTAAAAGTGAACAAAGATGCTCTACCAGACATTAACCTTCCATCCTGCTCTGCATCATTTTGGAGTTTGAGAAAGTAGTGCAAAGGCTCTCAGAAAAGGCAGCAAAAGGTTGTGGTTACAAATGTGGAACATAGTAAAGATTCAAAGTCCAACTCTGCTGTTTACAACCATAGGCCTTAGACCAGCACTTCTCAACCTGTGGGTCGCAACACCTTTAGAGGGATTAAATGGTTATTTCATAGGGGTTGAATATCAGATATTTACATTATGATTTATAACAGTAGCAAAATTAGTTATGGAGAAGCAACAAAAATAATTTTATGGTTTGGGGATCACTACAGCATGAGGAAATTTATTAAAGGGTCACAGGCTAGGAATATTGAAAAACACTGCCTTACTAAATCCCCTGTGACCCAGTTGCCTGACCCACAATATGAAAAACCATGTAGGACATTTTCCACAGGTGTCCTTGGAGAATTAAAATGACCTACAGCAAAGAATACAGTTAGAAGGTATCAGACACCAAAAAAATGGAGCTCAGCAATTGTCAACTACTAGTAACGCGTCCAGAGCTCTCAAAAATTTCACAAAAGACTGCCAATTATGTAACAACCTGAACAGTGCTGAAACAGCTTACAATTCAAAGTTCAAGCCCCCAAAATAAAGAATGAGAGCCCTAGCACCATGCAGGTTCCCTATGCAAACTCCTAACATACTCAGGTCTAAACAACTGAGGGGTGCCTGTCAATTGCATCTCTCAGAGTTCATTTTCTGCCTAGCAACCAAGGTTCGGCTCCTCTGGATACTTCTCTGTAGTCTGGGCTTCCAAGTTCTCTCAGGCAAGCAGAGAGAAATGACCAGAGCTTTAAACTGATTCAGCCTGTTTGTAATGATGAGCCTATTCACCCTACCAGAGTTAAGTTTTAATAGAAAATGAACCCCTATATCTCACAGGAGTTCTCTGATGCCAACTTCACCTCCTCAAAGTCCAGGCCTGAGTATGAGCCTAGAAATGAATAAGCAAATAATTCTGACACCCTCTCAAGAAACAAAAGGAACAAAGCAACCGAAAGCCCTCTTGTAACTCAATTCCTCTTTTTCACATTATTTAAAGATGCAGAAAACCTAGAGAAACTCCTGAGAGAAGCTATCATCCGTGGCCAGCCTGGCACAGGGAGAGCTTGGAAAAAGATTCTCATCTTGGTAGAGGGCATCTACAGGTATGTAAATACGTGAAGGCATGTGGCATTCAGAGGCTCACAGCAAGCTGTCCAAAGGAGAAGAGATAACCTTTCTGGCAAAAGAAAGGAGTTGCTTATAGATACCGTGGAGGGAGGTCATATAGATCTATCGGTTGGAGTGGGCCAGGTCTAGGTCCTCCCTCTGCAGCCCATCCTCTTGTCTGAAGAGTAAACAACTTATCTACAGCTCTGTGCATTTGTTGGAATACTATGGGGGTTGACATGCTGGTGAAACCTTCCTTGGAAATGTCCTCATTGCTGATCTGTGTTGCTTTTCAGTGCCCTGCATTTCTAAGACATTGTGCCTGGGCTATTCAACATTGGAATGTCCCAAGACATGTCTGTCATAGATGTGTTGGTGGGTGTACCCAAATTCCTTATGTGGACAGTGAACTCAAGCCCTTCGCTAATCATTAACCAATTAGGTTAATGACTGGCATCACAATACAGGGGACTAACCTCAAGACAATACCTCCTCCAGAGTGAGGACAGGGACGTGTTGATCTCAACCTTTGGTGATATTCCCAAGATCATTTTCCTGCCTTCTTCAAGCTGAGCAGGCAAAATACCCACTAAGTCATTCAGAACAGCACTTTTATAATGCTGGCTGTGATTGAATTTGCTTCATTCTCTGCCTAAATCGATTACTGTGGCTCAAATGAAAATTGCACCCAAGCACTTCTGTTTACACCCTATTCTGTAAGCCAAGGAAATATTATCTCAGAGCACCCTTTTAAAATCAATTCCCAAGCAATCCTTACAGCAGAGAAACATGAGGCTGTATTCCTTATGAGCTGCTTATAGAGAAGTGAACTATAAAGAGTGGAAGTGAAGAGTTGAGTAACCCCTAGCGGAGAGTATGTCTGCAAAAGAGACATGAGAACAGCAACAGCATCGTGGGTCCTCCCTCTGCAGCCCATCCTCTTGTCTGAAGAGTAAACAACTTTGCTATATAAACAACTTATTGTTTTCCAACTTGAAGCCTCTTCAACTAAAGACTAATAAGTTTATGAAGATATTATTTCTATCATAATTAAACCCTGTTATGAGTCAATACTGACTAACAAAATAAATGTGCCCCTATCCCTTTTGGGGAGCAGGAGAGTGAATTCTCCCAAATAGATGATAATATAAAAACTGGAGTCATGTGGTTTTTTTTTTACCTTTAGAGATTAGAGTTCTGTACATTCTGAGCACTGCTGTGGGGTTGCAGTGATAGCAGTTCGTAGTAGATCGCTTTCCACACCCTCATAATTATTTCCTAAGATCAGCCCAGGGGCTGTGTGGTGCTTACGAAGTCTCTAAAACAGTGGCATTTATAAAGCTGGAGTGACTTTTTGCTCCTATCCCCAACCAGGGAGCATTTGGCCACACATGAAGTAGAATACTATTGACATCTAGTGGGGAGAGGCAGAGAATGCTCCTGAAGATTCTGCAAAGCATGTAGCATTCAGAAGAATTCTGTAGTTCAAAACAGCAACAGTGCCAGGGCTATGTAAGTTCTGTTCTAGGATCAGTATGGGCTCAGTGGCCCAAAACTTGAAACTTTAGAGAATAATCTCATGCTGAGCCTGTACTGTCATAACCTTACATGGAAAGTATTCTCCCTGTGTGGTTTGTAGCAACCGCCAGCTTGGGAGGGATTCAAGAACCCCTTATCTAAACACCTGTCATTCAGGTTTGGACCCATGGTAGAATGAATTGGCTGACAGAAGGCAGACTGGCCATCTCCATTAACCAGAGTCAAAAGAACACCACTTCAAACAAACAGAATGTATTTCCACTGAAGGAAAGTTAAGCACTTTTAAGTGCTTAGGTCATGGCTGAAATTAGAAGCCCATCAGTCGCTTCAAGACAAATATTCTCATCAGAAACCACTCCAGCAGCAGAACTTATTAGGGGCTAGGCTTGGCTCTGTGTTATCCTATCAGGAGGAGAGAAATTGCAGGTATGGAGTCCTAGCCCCAAGTCAATGAGGCACTAAACCACAATTTAGCAAGGGCAACCCCTCAGTTAAGTACTGCTGTGTAACAAACCACTCCAAAGAATAAAGATTTATGGGGATCATTTCTTATTTTCCTTTGTCCTGTGAGTCAGGTCTGCTGCACACGGTATTCATTGAGCCTGCACAAGGCTGCTGTCAGTCAAGTGTTCAAATACAAATGGAATATCCAACATTTCCTTATTCACACATGTCCTTTAGGAGGGCACTGTGGTGCCTTTCTCTTATTCACACGAACCTGCTTGTATTCAGTCATCTATTCAGAGTTCCCTCATAACACAGCCCCTGGCTTCCAAGACAGAAAACCCCGAAGTTGGCACTGTTGAGAGAGTGGCCCCAAACTGAAGCTGTGCCCTATTGCCCAAACACATGACAGAACTAACCTTGACTCCAGGACAGATGAATTACACCTTCGCTTTTGATGGAAAGATCAGATTGTGTATGCAGCAATGGGAAGCTTGCGGGAGTCCAGATTTGGGGCTATATCTAGGATCTGGATTCCAATCCTGGTATTGGTGCCTATTGGTGTGTTCCCTCCATAGAACATATATGCAGCTATTAAGAAAGATAATGCAAGTCAGTCTCTGATCATATAAACATATCATATAAGCATATAAACATATCATATAAGCAGAGTCCCCCCCACAACAAAGAATAACTATCTTCGTAATCTTATTTGATTTTAGTTATAGAGACTTCAAGTTGGAAAACAATAAACTGTCTATGTAGCAAAATTGTTTGCTCTTCAGACAGAAGAGGACGGGCTCCAGAGGGAGGACTACTACTGCCTATGCGTCTACTCCTTGCTAAACATCTCAGGTGTACAAATTACACAGCTTGCTGAGATCATTAAAAGATGAAACAGGGCTCTGAGGCCAAAATAAATTGTCCTGGGGCAGACTAATAAAATGAAGCAGAGTTGAGGTTACAAACCAGATGGCCCTAGTGGAGCAAGGTTCATAGTAGATAGAACAGGTAACCTATCTGTCAGTATCTAATTCATAAACAGAGAGTGCAAAGTCACTCTGACTTATAGTAATCCTATCTAGGCTTCAATTTCTCCATCTGTAAATTAGGGGGGTTGAAAATTGAAGTCCAAAGTTCCATAAATCCTCAATTTATGCTTTAAATGTCAAATATTAATACTGTGTTAAACATGCATTGCTGTGGGTTGGAGACTATCCCTCTAATCCTAACACTAGCAACAGTCTAGGATCTTCCCAGAGAAGAAGAATTCACACCAGGATGCAAATAGTACAAGCAAATAATCAAGATTTATTGTAGCCAGTGAGAAAGCAAAAGGAAAATACATGTTGGCTCAAGACAGAGCTGAACTAAAAAGTAGTCACAAAAGACTTTCTCTAGTATCTGGGCTCATAAGTCTTGGTCTACCACCCAAGAGGCAGTTTTGAATGGTCTCCTACCAGGAACAGTGAAGACTTTCTTAGAAGCCATTCTTACCTATAATTCAGTCTATTACTATTAAGTATGCTAGATGCAAGAGTATGTTTAGAAGCCTATGTATTCATAAAGCTGAGGTTATTGGAACACGGGAACTTCCTGTTACTGGGACTGACTGGACAAAGCCTGCCAAGACTAGCCTCATTGTTTTTCTCTGAGTCCTGTCCTTCTTCCTCACACCTGGTCAAGATGGCTGTCTCATACCCAACTAAAAGTCCTCTTACTTTCCCAACTTTGTTGTTTTAACTCTAAAAATCCTTTTAACTCTAACATTTGAGTTTTAACTATATCATTTTTGTAGTATCTGAGGAAAATAAATTCCTTTTCAATTCATAATGGGTAAAAAAAATCTCAAAATGATTCAAAAACATGCTGATGGCATAGTTGGACTCTACATTTTCAAAATCAAAAGAATTAGCCAGGCCTTCCCATTTAGAAAGTGCTGGAGCTATAATCTAAGCTCAAGGTAGGCAGATAGCCACATACAAGTAACTGGTGAATTACCAGAATAGACTAAGAGGCCTTCTCCCTCCAAATATGAACATTTAAGAATAATGTCAGCCCAGTTCTCTATGATTTCAACATGTAAAGACAAAAAAATAAGATGAATTTATCTAAAACCCCTTTCCCTCTGTCTCCTTGTTGTCTCTCTATCTCAGTCTCTCTCCTCTCCCCTTCCCTTTCCTTTTCTCTGAATCCCCCCTTCTCTTTCTTCTTCTCAACCTCTCTGTCTCTATCTCCCTTGTTTCTCTTCTCCTTTCTCTCAGCTTAAACCCTGAGCCTGACATGGAGGCTTCCCACCATACAAGGTGTCTGAACTATGGTTTCATTTTTGCTTTCCATGTGGAGGGGAGGGTGATGAGAGGAACATTTCAATAAATATATAAGAAGTAATTCACTGACTTGAGGGTTAATGAATAATTCAGGTCCCTAGGCAGAGCCTCAAATTAACTGATGTCATTATCTTTATTTATAGCTGTATTTTATTTCTTTTTCTTCTATTAAAATCAAAAGAAAAGCAAAACCTTCTATCCAGGAAAAATGACAATGTGCTATCTGTTTTTCTTTATTGCTTTTGGTCTTGATTGTTTTGACAGAAGCTAGTGGTGCTATGACAGATTACCATGTTCTACCTGTACTCAGACTGATCATCCTACTCTAGAAAAACGTTCAATGGAAATCAATAATACTGAAGAAAATGAAAACTAAGTATGGATGAATATAGCTATGTAGAAGCTGAGTTCTCTTTAGGGCTTTATGTGTGCCTGGCATGAACTCTAAAAATCAGCAGTATTGTAGAGTCATTAATCTTGGAGGACAAAATACAAACCAGGTGGGCAGTTTCCTTGCATCAGCTAAAGCAGCCGATTGAAAGATGGCTAATTAGCTGTGGAGACTGTCTATAAACACTGTTCAATGTTAACCTTGCCTCCTGCCAGACTCAGTTCCAGAAAAAAATGAATGGCTGCTTGTGTCATGTCAGGTTTCTAGCATGTTTGTGTTACCAAATTACAGCACTTTATAGACAAGAAGAAAGTATAAGGATTCTGAGGGTCTGACGCCATTTATCATGTTTGACCCTTGCAATGGCACCCACAAGCCTCATTTTAGAAGACCCAGCATAGAACATTGTTAAGGGCTCCCATTTTCTCAGGTCAGGCCTCAGTGAAACTCTCCTTCCAAGCTCACTGAGGGCCTAGGAGGGTCTGGCAGTTGGCATGCATGATGATTGATGCTGTGAGGATCACCATCATGCTTAAAACCCATAAGATTGAAGCCTAGGATAATAGAAGACAGCATATAGGCTGCCCAAATTCCCACTGAGAAAGAGCTGTGGCTATAATCTAAGCCCAAGGTAGTCACTTAGCCATATTACCACCCCTCAGTGGAGACCATCTTTAATAAGGAATTTAAAGTAGTGCCGGAAGTAACTCATAGACACACATAGAGAAGACGACCATTTGGTCTTCCATTAAAAGCAGACCTTGGCCATTCAAAATGACCTTGTGAAGTACCCACGTGCTGTATCCATCAATGGTTAAACTCAGCTCCTTTGGTCAGGGTAGCTGTGAGACTCAATGGATTGTTTTGACTGAATCAACCTAACACTTAAACTTATTTTTAATGGATTATATACAATCTAATATGTAACAGGAGACGAGGGAGAAGTTCAATGCTCTTCAAATGATTAGCCTTGAACTAAATTGAAGGGTTTCTTGAACTGTTTGACAAGCTGCATTGTGTCATAAACATACAAGTCTGTTTTCATAGAACCAGCCTGTTTGTACAATCTGAACTGAGCGATGTAGACAGCTGACAGCGCTCTGAAGGCCAAGTAGAGCCAATGTTCTTTTAAAACACATGGAGATCCAGAAGTGCCATGCAAATATAAAATTTAATTTTACTTAGTAATTGGCTTTATATTACCCTTTTCTAAGGACTAGAAACATATTACAATTTGCAATATCATGGGAAATAAAAACACCTAGGCACTCTTGATCGGTACACACATTAAAATTGAGGTGACAGAGATTAGCATGACCCTGGGCAAGAATGACATGCCAATCTGTGAAGCCACTCATATCCTTTTTTAAAAAACCACATAGAGTGTACAACACAAAAAGTAAACGTTAAACTGTGGGGCTTAGTTAATGTATCAATATTAGCTCATCAAATTGTAAAAAAAAACAAAAAACAAAAAAAAAAGAAAAGAAAAGAAAAGGTGCCCCCACACTCATAGGTGACATTAATGTCAGGAGAAACTTGGTAAGACTGAGGATACAAGAATCCTCTTTATCTTTCATCCAGTTATTCTACAAATCTAAAGCTGTTATTACAAGAAATTCTGTCAATTTAAGTTTAAAAAAAAAACCTGAAATCTAAAACTTCGAAAACTAAAATAAATAATAAAATAGGTCTAAAGCGAAGGATAGGTTAGTAGTGATAAATGTTGTTCCCAAAATGTTGTTCCCAGATACTAGTGTGAGCTCATCCTGGATGTTTCCATAAACGATCACCCTCCCCTCCCACCGCCATGCACCTCTGGAATCTCTGTAGGAGGAACCCAGAGACCTGTGCCATAAAACTATCAGGCGATTTTAAGGCCTGATAAACTTCTGTTCTATCACTCTGAAGAAATATGGAGAAAGGGTGCCGGCAGGTGCCTCACATAGACTGAGTTGTGGTGAGTGGGGAACTAAGGGGTGTTTTATTGTGCACTAATTAATAGTATGGTGTCTGAATCTCTGTGTGTTTTCAATTCCCCACTTTAATCTTTAGCAGTTCAGATCTGGCAGACCTGGTTAAACAAACTGAAAAAAAAAAAAAAAAGAAAAAGCAGATCAAGGTGACTCGGGGTGGTGCACTTTTCTTAAAGCTATCCTAAAAGCATTTATCTAACTGCAATAACCAGGTTTACAAGCAAATTAGCAATATGGTTAGTTCATTTTTCAGTTGAGAATCAAGGTTGACAACCCAATCCACTCAATCCATCAAACATAAAGTATTTTTATTCAAGTAGAGTGGACACCCAGAGAAATGTTACAAGACTGAAATGTTGTCTTTGCTGAATAAAAAACATGCTAAGTGAAGAGAGGTGTGACTGTTCCTTGTCAGCAGTCTGACACTGACTTTCTAGGGTGTGCTGGAAGGACACTAACGGAGCTTTCCAGAAAGCTATTCACTACTTACCAAGCATTTTTTCTTTTGTGCTAGCATGGAAGGTTCCATTGTGAACCTAGCCCAGATAGTGGCTCTAAAGAAGAAATACAAGGCTTACCTGTACATCGATGAAGCTCACAGTATTGGCTGTACAGGCCCCACGGGCCGAGGCGTCAGAGAGTTATTTGGACTGGCCCCTGAAGATATTGACGTATACATGGGTACATTCACCAAGAGCTTTGCGGCCTCAGGAGGATATATAGGTGGGAAAAAGGTAAGAAAGGAACCTCTTGTGTTAGGGGAGACCCTGGATACAGATTTCTGGAATCAGAAATCAGGACTCCCCCGAAGTTCATGTCTGTTTCAGTTCAGCTCACGTGCAGCACAGAGTAAAGAAAAGTGTGGAAAGAATCGTCACATAACAAACTGTGTAGAGTACCTGGGAGAGATTAGCTCTGCCGGACTATGTCTGGGAAGTATTGTAGAATAACCACCATTCAGCCTTGTAGACAAATAGTCGGGGTGGGGGAAATCAATTTCAGAAAGGAGCAATAGATTATACTGAGCCACAGAAGTAATAAGGAACCTTACGTGAACTATGAGGGAGTTGGGTGGAGAGAAGGATGGCTCAGCAGTTAAGAGTACTGATTGCCTGTCTGGGCTCAATTCCTAGCGTCCCCTGGAGGCTTACTACTATCTGTACCTCCAGTCTCAGGAATCTGAAGCCTCAGCTGAACCTAGACAAATATAGCATACAGACATACATGCAGGGAAGACATGCATACAATTTTTAAATTCAAAAATTAAAGAACTAGGAGTGTGTGTGTGTGTACACATACGCGTGTGTTGTAATAGCAACAGGGGGAAAGTTCAGGTATTCAAGAGGCTAGCCTCATGGATTTTTACAAGTTTTTACCTAAATGACAGCAGAATAAAAATGGACTTTTAAGATTATTTTTCTGAGAAATAACTCTTTTCTATGATGTTAGATAAGCCGTCTTCTCTAGTCTCTAAATGATTAAAAAAAAAATTGGTTCAGATGACATGATGCTGTGAAATGAGAATTAGCCCCGTTGTCTTGTGCTTCTATTGCCACTGATTTGTTAATGAAAATAAAATAATAAACATTTGGAAGAAATTTTAAAGAAGAAAGAGGAAGGGGGCAAGCAAATATTCAGACCAAGATCTAAGAGATGAGAGAGCTTATGTCCTGTCCCTTTCCCAAATCATGTCAATTGTCTCTCCAAGCCCACATCTGTCCCAAAGAGACTGTGGTGTAGCTCCAACTAGTAGGGCATTGTAGGCCCCAAATTAGTGCATGGAGGTGCTCTTAACAAAATATCTAACATTTCTAGTTCCTTACCCACTGACCAGAAGAAACAAAAATTCTGCCCACTGCTCAACCAGTTAGACCAATTGGGGTATGCTAGCAGAAAGCATACTATCACTAAAAGTCAGTGGTTTAAACCAATAGATTGCATCTTAGCCACCTACCATGAGACATACAGATGCCTAAAATTCTGTTCTAAGTGTTCTTTGCCCTCTTGTAACTGCTAATTTCTTCCATGGTCAAAGCTTTGTACTTCCACCTTCCTATGCTTTCCTGTGGGGATGAGCTAGGTAATGCCAGAAACACGGGGAATGCCAGGCCCTCAAAGGCTTCAGCAAAGTCTAGGGAGAGGTTAAATATTTCCTTCTTAACTGTCACATCAGCAGGATCAGAGGGTCTCAAATTTAGGAGCTGTCTGATCCGGATTACCTTGCTTTGTGAGGCTGTGGGCGTTGATTACTTTAGCAGCAGTTCTGAGCCACAAAACTTTTAACCAAGCGTAACTCTGTTTCCTGAGCCAAAGGCACCTGAATAAACTAAAGCAAGCAGATCCTTGAAATGTTGTCAAATTTGTTGGATGTCACATTTTTCTCCTCAGCGTGCCTTTATTTGATACCTACTTTAAACAAAGGCCCAGGACTAGCCGCAGGAAGGACAATTTCCTGGGATCCTGTTCTCTGTTCTGAAGGCAGGTGCAGGGTTTCAAAACTGGAATACTCTTGTCTACGTGACCTCTGATCCTTTGGGTTAAAGATCGGGCAATTGTAAAAATTATCATTATTACATTAATCAGAACTCCTACACTCCTACACTCCTACCCACTTCCTCCTCCTAACCTAACAGTATAATTGTGTTATACTGCAGTATCTCAATTAACCACCAGGTGGCATCATGAATTAGAGAGTGTCTGGCAGAGGCTCGTTAACCATACGGAGATACACTACCCTAAAACAACAACTTATAAAACCTTGGAGAAACAGACAAGAATTCAATACATGGAACTGAGCAAGAGAATGGAGAGCACAAATCCTGAAAACAATCAAGTGGGTTCAAAACTCTAGAAAAAAGATAAAAATGCCTGGCTCTGAAATGTCTTGTTAATCTTGGTATACAGTGACAACATTCCTAAAAACTACACCTGTGATGTCCCTAGGACTCTTGGTGGAGCCAAGTTTTGCACATTATGGACCAGATGAATACATCTTGGAAAAAAGTGAAGGGGGAAAAAATAGCTGGTGCTAAGATTCCAGAAAGCAGAGGCTTTATGGGGAGTCTCCGGTTTCCCGCTTAGTTGTTACTAAGTAACAAACTCACCTTGGCTGATCAGGATTAATTCCAAGACAAAGTATTTTCTCAAAAGCCTATGGGGCTCTTGTCTTTTGTTCTTTGAGTTCGAAGCTCTGCTGACGGACAGTAAACAATTCACTGCGGAGGCTATCCTTCCATGAAGGTCCAGGGGAAAATTCAGATAATCAGTTCACTCTTCATGTCAGGACGATCAGTGTCGATGAACAAGGCGGCAGTTAATAGGGTTGGGTTCTTTTCTTTCACCATTTTCTATTTCAGTTATTTCTCTAGCTGCTGGGGGGATGTACTCCGCATTCCTCGTCCTCTGTTCTCCTGTAAGCATGGGTCCTGCAACTTCTTACATGTCTGCTGTCACTTGCTGGCTTCTCCCAGTCTCTGTGACGATTGGCAAATAAGTGAGGCAGAGATTGTCCTTGTGACCGATAGACGGCAAGGTTGTCATTCTAGAGGAGGGAAATGGGAAACAAGGCTAGGTTTGGAAGGTGATAGTTAGTGCCAACAGCCTGAGAACCAAGGAAAGGCAACTCGCGTACAGAAGCCGTTCTGTTCTGGTGTTCTCAGCCCTGCCTGCACTTGACAGTCCTTTGAAGTAAATGGGGTCATGGAATAAGTATCACAATGTTTATTCTAAAAGCCTCCTGTCTGATTCCCTCCCCAAAACCCACCCTTGCCCTTGAACTCCAGGCCTATGGGTAAAAAAAATAATCAAGGTTTTGGACTTGAAAAAAAAAGGACTTGGAAAACTGTCCCTGAGAGAACCTCTAACTCATTCCAAAGAAAGACACAATACAGACACACCTTGCAAGGGACCAAAGTCAACCCTTAGTTCACGACTTGTGGTACCCAGTCAGGAGATAAATAGAAGAAACCAGTAGACTTGCCTTGACACTCTCCAGAAGTTACTACAGAACTCCACTTCCTCAACCACACAAGGAAAACACCCTTTACCCAGCCTGGGACAAAATGGACTCAGTCCAAAGTAATTATATTGTAGGACAGACACGCTTCATGTTCAAGGGAGTGATTATACTCTGATGCACTAGTGTTTAAACTAAAGATGCTTATGACTGACTATGGGATTCCTCAGTTTTTGAAAGGAAATTAGCGTTGGGGGCGTTTTGGTCAAAGGAGGCTTTGTTTTGTTTGTTTGTCTGATCTTTGTGCTGAATGCTTCCCAACTGAGATGTTACTACGCTTGATCTAAGAGTTCAGCTTTCTTGTCATTAATGCATCAGGGGACTGGCCATCCTCCCTCAATCTCTAAAGTTCCTTGGCTTCCCATTAAACAAACTGTCAGAATGTACAGAGTCTCTGCTAAGTCTCTACTACTATGGACTTTAAGAATATACATATATATATACATATATATATATAGTTGCTTTCTTTCTGAGGACACACTCATCGATTAAATTAAGATTATACATAAAATCCTTTAAACCCCAAAACAGCAATGTATGCAAACTGGGGGAAGCATTCCAGGCTAAGCATAAAGGGAGCTGGTCTCTGTACACTCCAGGACTCACTTCTCCTCATCCTGAGGCCAATCTCTGGTTTTGAAGATGTGATAAGCATAGTGTTAAAGATGGAAACACCTGAACCACAGTCATTGTGTCCACATCCTTACCTTACCTAATCTTTATGGAGAATTTCCAGGATGTCTGTGCCTCAATTATCCGATCTATAAATTTGGGATTAAAAGGTGTTACCTACTTCTGAGTTATTTTAAGTGCATTAACACATACATTGTTCTGAAAATGGACTCAAAAGTATCCCATGGATGTTGGCTGTGGTGTAAGTTTCTGGTCCCATTTTCTGCTCTCTGAGTTATTCAGTAACTCATCACGTTAATGCTCTCCGTTCTTCCAAAGGCCTGTCTGTCTTCTTGTGGTTGTTAGTAGTTAGGATAGGTTTGGCTTGGTTTCACTCTTACTGCCACTATCCCTTGTGGGATGGAGGAAGAAGCAAGCTAAGTATCCTTGGTTTGGTGCTTTGTGGCTTCCCTTTTACAGGTAATTTAACCTTAGATTATTCCATTTACAAATCATAAAACACAAAACAAAAATCATAAAATCACAAGAAGTTTCATGTTTTGGTCCCTGTCTCCACAACCAACCCCCACCATGTTCTACAAATCGTTAAACTGACAACCCAACAATAGTCATCAACTTCATTAGGTACCATATTGTACCTTTTCAATTAGATAGATAGATAGATAGATAGATAGATAGATAGATAGATAGATAGATAGACAGACATTATATATATATATATATATATATATATATATATTATCATCATAATGAGTCTTAGGAAGGTATCACTGTTATCTCACTTTGCAAAGAAGAAAACTGAGATAAAAAACCTAGTTATTTGTTCATGGTCACATTGCCATTAGTAACAAGCCAGGATTT
Source organism: Mus caroli (assembly GCF_978045245.1). Lineage (NCBI taxonomy): Eukaryota > Metazoa > Chordata > Mammalia > Rodentia > Muridae > Mus > Mus caroli. Next base: position 40,408,520 of record NW_028227257.1, on the reverse strand, counting down.
GGACTAAGCAATTCAGTCCCAGAACCTTTGCTTCAATTCTGAGACATACTATCACTCAAGGGAACAACTCCTGACCACCTAGTCTCCAAACCACTAGCTTCTCTTTCTACACCCAACTGGCTATTCCATCCTTTGCTCAGACATTCTACCCTTAATCCTTATTTTAGCAAGCCCGTGTGCTTTTTCCTTCCTCTGTATTCTTCCAAGTCCACTCATCCACTGTGGGCAGATCACCCCTTGAACTACCCCTCCATTGACACAGGAACATCTAAGTCTCCATTGTCTAGTGCCTGTGACTCTCTGACTGTCCCCCTCCTTGACTCCCTTACAGCCTGTGGGAAAGTATTTAATATCAAAGAAGATGGAAATTCCTATCACCATTATTGGGCAGAACACAAACTCTGAAGGACAGTGTGTATGTAATTCTTGGGGAATCATCAAAGATCTCTCTTTGAGGGGCTCCAGATCCTCCAGAGTAAACTTTCTTAAGTATTACATAGCTAATGCTTCAAGGCCTGCCATGGTCATCTACAGTCTTCAAGAGCAGGGAAAGCACTCCTGAACACTTTTATATGATTGGGGGGGAGGAGGGGAGAAAATAGTCAAAGATGTCAGACTAGATTATGACCTCAGTCTTCCTGTCTCTGAGACTCACTCATGAATCTAGGACATAGTCCAGCATAGGTCTTTTATATATGTGCTGGAAGGAAAAGTAGAAGAGAGAAAAGAAGGATAAAAAGGAAGGATAGAAAGCAAGAGGTAAATACATATTAATAAAGAAAAAATAATAAATGAATAATTTGAAGTCTTTTTAAAAGGAGAATGAAGTGAAGGGAAAAGAATGAATCTGGAAGGAAGGAAAGAAAAGAAACAAACCATTTGAAGTGCTCAACAAAAGTGCCCACAGCCTTTTGAGAAAGGCTCAGAATCAGTATATTATTATTATTATTATTCTGAAAGCAGGCCATGAGACCAGCTCAGGCTCATTGACTATTTGAATGCTGGTGGGGACCAAAAGTAGCAGTCATTTTCATGTACTTGCACATCTTCTCTCCTTCCAAGTTTTCTTTTCTTCCACCTCAGTCTTCATGTTTCAGAGCTTCATGGATCACTGGAACATGCGCTGACAGCGCTCCTAGAAGTACCTGCTCTCTCTCCTCTGCACCTTGCCATCTATTGCATGCGTCCTTCTGCAAGCGTGGCTAGTTTTCACAGCACAATTGCTAATATTCTCAATGCACAAAAAGAACCAGATTTTGTATTGTCGGCCATTCCTGGGCATTTGCTCTTGTGCATGGCAGCTATTTCAGAATTCACTGTTCCCTCCCATGCGTGGTCTTACTTTATAGAGCAGCTCGCAGTCTGTAGCTCCCTCCAACTTTTGTACAGTTTCTAGGAATTAGTGGGAAAGACTAAGAAAAGGGGGAAGCAGACTAGGTAGTTGTCTGTTAACCATTGAAGGCTGGTTGTTGTCTTTTGAAGGCCTAAGCAAATGTTTTGGTGTCATGTACAGAGGACAAGTTCTGAAAATTGTTTGCTTCCATTTTTTTTTATTTCTGTCTTTATTCTAGGAAATTGTGGATTATGTACGGATGCAGTCACATAGCGCTACTTATGCTACATCCATGAGTCCCGTAGTAGCAGCACAAGTCATCAGATCATTGAAGATAGCTATGGGATATGAGGGGAACATTGGAGGTAAGGAGTCTATGGAGACCTCAGCTCCCGAGAACTCTCCCAGGCTTCTGCCTGTCAATATCCCACCTTTTCAAGTATATACTTGTGTCTCCTGAAGCTCAACTTTTTAATAGAATAAGGTGATGAACATACTAGAACTATCACCACACACACACACACACACACACACACCATCACCACCACCACCACCACAAACCCTTCACTAAAATAAGTACATGCAGTCTTCAACAACACATTAGTATGATCATCAAATTTGGATCATTTTAGTGTGACCAGTGGTTAAAATGAAATAAACAGTGTCTCTGGGTATATGTATATGTTTGTGTGAATATATATAAGTATGTATATTTGTATGTATGTATGTGTCTTATGTGTTTGTATATATGTATAGGCATATATACATAAATTATATATATGTGTGTGTGTATACACACACACATATATTAAATATGTATAAGTATATGCTTGCTGCTGTCCCTTGTGCTTCTCTGAGATGAGTATCATCAGTTAATTATTTTATATGTTCTATTGCCAGAGGTTGAGCAAGGGAAAACCACAACTGGCCATATAAAGACATTTAAACTCTCAATATCATCCCAGTCATTCATTTGCCACTGTGTCACTTCAGCTAAAATGTGCTACTTTGTCTAACTCAAATGAACTTACTCTGCTCTTTGGAGAATTGTTTCATTGAAGGCTTATAGACTACTCATTCCATCTTTCAGATCCAATCTCTAAAGCTTCTACTAAATGTTATGATAAATAAGGCAGATCTTGCAACCAGGGAGCTAGCTAGAGTACAAGTGAGAAATGGCAAATTATACTGAATTATAAATATAAATGATATAGATATGGGTATAGATTATAGAGATAAATATATCATATATCATCATATAATGTAGTATATATATGTGTGTGTGTGTGTGTGTGTGTGTGTGTGTGTGTGTGTATGTGTGTGTGTGTTTGCCACCCATCTGGGACCAAACCCTATATTGTTTACTGCAACCATCTAGACCCACTTTATATGATGTAAGTAAATATCTATCATTATAGTGTTAAAGAATACTTACAAATGTGTTTTACCAAAAACATTTTTTTCTTTTACTTCAAGCTGAACATCCACCCCAGTCTGAAACTGGAATGTTCTGCAATCTGAAACATTTTAAGCACTGACTCAAGTGGGGCTCTAAGTGGAACATTCCACACTCACTCTCATATGGTAGGACATGCAAAATGCAGGAACACTAAAAATATTTTGTAAAATTGTCTGTTCTGTGGGTCCAAGGCATTGCAGCATGCACCTGTAATCTCAGCACTTGAGTGGCAGGTAGATTATGGGTTTGAGGCCAACCTGGGTTACAGAATGATACCTTATGTCAAAAAAAATTCTGAAGATTATATGTGTATGAAATATCAATTAATTTTGTGGTTAGACATGGGGCTTATCCTCAAGATATCTCAGGAGATATATGCAAATATTCTCCAAAAAACTCAAAATCCAAAATCCTTCTGGTCCTAAGTTGATCAGGAACAACCTGTATTCCTTATGTAAATCAGATAAGAAGAGAACTTGTCAGTTGAAATAAGGTCTCCACTCATCTCCACACTAACCATCACTATGGCTCTTCACTGAGCCTTGCTGCTGGCCAGAAGATTTTTAAAAATGTAAGATGGAGTTCGTTTTATCACTAAAGCTGGAAAATGACCCACAAGATGGTTCTTTTTCTACCATGTGAAATAAAATGGCTGGAAGATCTTTTTTAGAATCGTGTGTGTGTGTGTGTGTGTGTGTGTGTGTGTGTGTGTGTGTGTGTGTGTGATGTGTGTGTGTTGGATGTGTATGTGGTGTGTGTGTGTGTGCTGTGTGTATGTGGGATGTGGGTGTCTGTGTTGTATGTGTGTTGTGTGTGTGTGGGATGTGTGTGTGTGTGTTTTAATTTTTTATTTTTTGACTGTAATGTATTGAAAGGCTAAGAACCCAGTTTAAGGAGTCCTGACAATACAAATAGAAGGTAACTGCTGGAATTGCCTGCTGTGGTGCTACTTAGGATCCCGTGATGTTCTGCAAGTGAATGGCTTACCCAGCTTTGGCCAGGTAACTTTTCTTTGCTTCCATTCTCCCAGCTATGAAATGGGAGTAAGAACATTTATGCATTGAGATCTGATGACAGTCTGGTGAGTTAATCCATGTAAAGTACTCAGGAATATCTGGAAACAATGATGGACTTTATATAATTGTTTGCTGTTATTTGCTATTGTTTCTGTGGCATTCAAAAAATATGTGAAAACTCTTTGATTCTGTAGAAACCGTCTTAGGGAAGAAATGACATAGGACTGAATGTCATCCCAGATCAGGATTAGTCAGGGTGAGCAAAGTTGAGCTTCCATAACAACACTTGAAAGATCTTGTTACCTTAACAGAGCTAAGGCTTATTTCTTGTATTCTGGTGGTGATGTCATTTTGTTTGTTTGTTTTTTAATGTATCCTGGTTTAGTTTGGCTTTATTTGTTTGTTGTTTGTTGTTTGTTGTTGATGTTTGTTTGGTTTCGTTTGGTTTTTCAAGACAGGGTTTCTCTGGGTAGCTCTGGCTATCCTGGAACTCCTCAAACTCAAAGCTCCACCTGCCTGACTCCCAAGTGCTGGGATTAAAGGCATGTGCCACCACTACCTAACTTTTCTTTCTTTCCTTCTTTCTTTCATTCTTTCTAATATATTCTTTGACAATCAGTAAGGGAGTCCACCTCTGAGAGGCTAATTTCCTGCTCCCAACAATCACTAGTTGTCAGTAGTTCTTTGTCTGGGGATGGGATATCATGAAATTCCCCTCCTTCCACATTAACAGGTCCTTATATTCTTAGCACCACAATTGAAATACTTTCCCTCTTGTCTCTTGCCATCTTATGAGTTAAAAGAAAACAGAATGCTGTGTATCAAAATAGACATAGGAAGAAACTTAAGACAGTTTTTTTTTTCCAAGTAAATGAACAAAGAGAAGTGGTTCCCTTTGAAAGAATCGTCAGCCAAGTCTCAGGTAACTCTGTCTGGCACATCTTTTGAAGGATTCAAAGGCACTCTGCGAATGATCACATTGACCTCATTTGTAACAATACCTGCTCAAATGAATAAGATAACCTACTGCAGGTTAGCCTTCTCTACAAAGATGTACTCAGAATCAAGTTGCCCAAAGCTCCAAGAGATGCATCTTTTCTAGATCTGCCACACAAGTTTTGAGAAAGAGGAGCCTGGCTCCAAGCCTTCTTCAGCCTACTGCAACTGTGACTGGAGCCTTTCAAGGCTTTGTTACAGGCAAGTTTGGGGAGTGGTTGGCCAGATCCCGTTCCTTGATGAATGTCTTTACTTTAATCTGCAATGCAAAGCCATACGCTTCAAAGAGAGGAGAGCTACAGAAATAAGGTCAGTGTTCCTTTGATGCCAAGGTTCAAAGATGAAATAGCAGCCCCAGCGAAATGACAATGTTTATGCACAAACAGCTACCTTCACTCTGCAACCAGGCTGCTGGTGGAGTTAATGCACACAGGCTGAGGGTCTGCAGGCCGGGTGTGTGTTCCATATGCACCAGGGCCCGTTTAATCTCCTAGCCTGTCACTCTGGAGTACACTGAGCCCAATGTGGAGATTTGATTTCTCCATCCTAATGGTTGTTGGGTGGTCTCCCAGCTAAACCAATGTTGTAAGCTCCTTAAGGGCAAGAAATGTGTCTTGAATTAATTCTGTGTTCCTCTGAGTGTCAAACTCAGTGCTCAGCTTAATAAATACGTCATGACTCAATTTCCATCTTGCCAGCCTTCTGGATTTCAGGTCATGTTTATGCTGTATAAGATTGTGGGGGATCTTTATCTCAGGGGACTGGGAGCCAGAATCCAATCCACACCAGTGCAGCACCTGAAGGGATCTTTCAGTAGAAGGCGGGGGGGGGGGGCACTTTAAGAGAGGTCTAGAAAGATTACAGTTCTGTCACTGGCTTAATCTAGATGTCAAGCAAGCAGCTACAAGGGATAGAGCCCCCCAAAACCACACCAACAGCTTTCCTACAGAAAACAATGTCATCCGTTGTCTCGTTTGATTCTTTAATGGAGTTTTTTTTTTCCCCCAATCAGTCAGTCTCTTTCAAATCCCAATCTCTACCACTCATCCCTAAACCCTTTTCCTCAACCATGGACAGTCTTCCACTTCTCAAAGAAAGAAAATGGAGGTTGAATGTACAAATACTTAAGAAACATCCCCTGCAGCCAGGTCACCTGTTGCCCCGAGTCTGATGTGCTTCCTCTCGTAGCTCAGTTCCTCCACTCAAAGTGGAGACAGGGGAAGGACTAGGTGAGATGGTGTAGGGATTGACTATTACATGGCCCTGATATGAAGTAAAAATGTAAGAAAGCCGCGATGATTGTTTTAACTTACCTGCTCTCTTCCCATTCTCCAAATATTTTCAGCAGTTTTTGCCCACTTTGGAATTCTCTCTTGTTCTACAACTTGATGACTACTCTTCCACAAATCCTACAACACGTACTTTAAAATATCCTATAATCTGGTCACCAAACTCCACCCCCCAGGAGAGCTGGAATACCTTTGGAAATATTCTGCCCATTTCTGTCTTGGCTATTTATGCTTTGTTCTCTGCACAAATCGTGCTCTTTAGCAAGTATTTTGATTGCAAAACTTTACAGGGTGCCGTATAGGATTTAACATAGGCACACACTGTGAGTGATGGACAAATCAGGGCTGTTAGTATTTCCATTTCTTTGTGGGTCTTAAAAGCTTTGGCTAACATACATATAATAATTGTATATTTATGGGATACAGAGTAACATTTCAGTACATGTGGACAATATACTCAGAAAGTTGAGGTGGTTAACATTTCTAACTCTTCAACACTTTTTTTTTTTTTGCATTTGAACTCCTGTTTTCTGGTTACTCATAAATAATGGAGCATTGTAGAATGCATTCCCGTGGCTCTTTAACACTAAAATTTATTCAGCCTATGATTGGGTATCTGCTGTCCGTCCTCTGTTCGTCCCTTTTTCCTTAACCCTTCTCAGCCTCTAATAAGTCTATTCTGTGTTCTTACTGACATTGTAAAATAGCATCTATCTGAGAGAAACTCTAACCAGTTAAAAGGAGAAAATATGCCATGCAGATCCAACATCATCAGTTTCCCACTCACTCCATATGAGCTCCAGTGGCCCACAGGCTCTCCAAACTTCTCCTTCACACTTCACAGGCTCTTTCCCTTGATCTCCTGAGGCCTGGAATTCAGGAGCACTCAAAGCAACTTCCACAGGAAAGCCTTTGCACTTTCTGGTTCCTCTAGAATAGCTCTTCTATGTCTCCACTGTTTGCCACCCATCTCTGCTCAGAGTCAGTCCTCTGGAAGATCTGTCCCACCCTATGTGCCTCAGCCTTCATCTCTCCCCTTCCCTTCACTTTAGTTTTCATTCTATTCACATGCATTCTTTCTTTTCTCTCAATGGAGTGTAAACCCCAAGAGAAGTGACTCTTTTCATTAAGCATGCCAAGAACAGCACCCTGAGATCACGGTGGTTCCTCAGCAAAGATTTATTGAACGGCAGTGATGTTCTCCTTGCCCTTTTGTCTGAACAAATAAATGCCTCTGATCTCCTTTGCATCACTGTGCTAGGGATTCCTCTTTTTGAAAGCACTGATCCCTTTCCGCAGCATGGTCTTGCTGGTAACCTTCCAAAACAAACATCCCTTACCTCTTTTTCCTTTACAACCACCAAGCTGCAGCAAACCTCTGAGGGGTGCACTACCCAGCCTGCTGGCTCTGATGTCTGAAGATGGCTTGCCTTGACTTCTCCCCTCCATTCTGGGGATTTGCTCTCCTACTGCCCTCTTGGTCTTCATCCTGCCCAGCTGGCCTTGACCTCTTGACACGCTTCTCCCTTTAATAACAACCTTGAGGTACTATTGTCCTCTGGTTTTCCTTGTGTTTTTATTTTTTTCCCCATCTCCTTTTCTGTAGGGCCTCTTCCTCTGTCTGCCCTTGTGTGAATCCTAGCCTGTGTTTCCTGTACAATTCCCTAACCCAAGTGTCTTCTCATGTTTCCCTCCTTTTATATAACAATGTGATTCCACATCAGACCCACCTGAAAGAATGGTTAAGACAGTTTGCTGATGCCAAAATAGTTCTGCATGGATGCTTGTTGTGTTTATCAACAGCCAGAGTGCTGTTGACAGTATTGGTTTATGGGGCTACCTTTTGAGAATCCCCATTGGATAATGAACTCAATGAACTCATCCTAGTTATTCTCACCTCCCCATCCAACACTAATGACTGTGGATTTCTTACAGATAGAAGCCTTCATCTTCACATCATTGGCTCTCAGCACATATATGACACATAATAAACTGTTGAAACATGCATTCAAATTGAATTGCAAGGCACTATGTCCAGTTCCAATTGTGCTGTGATATAGATGCTGATAAAATACCTATTGGGACATTTTGGAAGCCATCTATTCATTAAAAGAATTGATCTCTGAATGCTTCATATCAGCCATCTAAGTAACTGAACTTGCTCACCAAGGTCAGCCTTTGCCCTTAAAATCATTATCTATGTCCAGGTCTCCTTTTGCTCATAACATTTGTAAGTTTATTGTTATGCCTTCAGGAGGTTGGAGTCCATCTGTCTTCCATCATTACTTCATCTTTCAGGAAGATTAGAGAGCAGGGTGGGAGGAGGAAGAGATGGCTGCATACTTAGTATACTTTGGTAGTTCTCAAAGGGTGGTCCCTAGACAAGCGTATCAACATCACCTGGGGCATGTTAGAACTGTTCTAGACATTTTCATTTGGAGTCAGAAACTCTAGGGGCGGGGTCAACGAGCAGTCTAAGCATCCCTCCAGGGGCTTGGGAAGCAGCCTCATTTGAAAACCACATTTCCATATAAAAGGAAGGAACCAGGTAAGGGTATTTTGTGGAGGAAAAAAAGAACAGAGGACTGTTTTCTGGCAAACATAGACAGAGCTAGACAACCTTTCAGAAAGGAAGCCTGAGGACTGGAAAATGAGAGAACTAGAAAAAGAAAAGTATGAAATATGTTTTGATCCACTCTCTTAAGGCACCATTTAAAGCCAAGCATGAACCCAGTTCACTCGGTTACCATGAGTGCTTGTCCATCATCCCTGGTATGGGTGACCACTTGGCAAAAAGAATAGCAAAGTACTTTTGCCCACAGAACTGTGTGTTCTTCATAACAAGCCTTCCTGTAAACCTGCGCTTTCATAAAACCCCCTCAGATCTATAAAGTCATAAGAGCTAATGGTTACAACCCTAGTTATATCCTTCCCTTTGATCATCACTGTCTGACTGCCTGAGACATTATTTCTTTAGTAATTCATCCTCCTTGGTATACAAAGGATGATGTCCATAAAAGCCATTTTAATTCTTGTCTGTGTAGATCTGGGGTACCATTGGTAAAGGGGAGACACCATTTAGATACCCCAAAGCTACATTTAAAAAGACCACTGGGGTAGTGCAACCTGATGATTCCACTGTTGAAGAAGCAAAGACAGGCAGATCCCCAGGCTTCTGATCTGAGGTCAGTGAGAGACCCTGTCTTGAACAAAAAAGAAAAAGGTGAATGGGACCTGAGCAAGAACACCCAAGACTGTTCTCTGACCTCCACACGAACATGTGCACATAGACACAAAACCAATTCTTCATTACATATGCATAATGATGAATATGTGTAATTCCAGCATTCAGGAGACTGAAGCAAGAGGATCTTCATTGTAAAACTAGCCTGGGCTATAATAGTAACATTTTTTTGTTTCACCTAGCTTCTGCCTCCCAAGTGCTGGGATTAAAGGTGTGCGCCACCACTGCCCAGCTAATAGTAACTTTGATGTGATCCTGGGCAACTTACTGAGACCCTACCTCAGTAAGCCATAAGAAGCAAGACAGAGGGCTCAACGATTAGGAATAATTGCTGCTCTTGCAGCTGTTCTGGATTAAGTTCCCAGCACTCACACCAGGCAGCTCACAACCAGTTGTAATTTCCAGGAAATGCAGTTCCCTCTTCTGGTCTCCTCAGGGACCTTCACACAAATGATGCTTATACGTGTATCCAGGCACATACATATACACATAAAAATAATAATTTTTTAAAGCAACAGTAACAGTTCCCTAAATATTACTATTATTACATAAATTATTCCATCAGTGTGTCTACAGTAGGACTGGTCATTTTGGTTAGTAAGGAGATCTACAGTGCTAAGTCTGATACCTGTTGATTATTTATTTAGTAACTTATGGTCATATGTTTCATAGTCATCACTTGAAAGAATGGATTTTCCTACCATTATGTAGGATTTGCTTAGTTTTGCACTGTGATTATCATAGCCCTTTCAACTACTTATCTTCTTGAAATGACTGTCACATTTTTGTCATCATGGTATTGAAGTGATATGGGCACAGTTTTAAGAAAAAATAATATGCTCAATCTAATGTGACATGGAAATGTAGGATTCTAACATTTTTGTCATAGTTGCAGATTTATATCCCAAGGAAAGAACAGCTGAAGATCCCATTGGACACTTAAGTAGCCTCTTTGATAGTCTTTCGAGCTGTGTATCCATTTATTTGATGATCCATGCTTTTTCATATTATAGAATTTTGTGACTTCAGTTCTTTAACCTAAAAAGGTTAACTGGAAACAGGAGTGTGACATGATTCTAGCAGTAATTAACAGATCTAACTGGGATACTTGCTTGACTAGCTAGTTCCTTATGTGATGAAAATGGCTATAATCTTATCACATAATCCACACCTATGATCTTATCAGCGATCTCCAAGCTGTGACTTCAGTGTCAAGCTGCTAAGAAAACCTGGAAATTTCTGAACCACAAAATGATCCTTTGTCATCACATGCCTAGAAATAGTTTGTTAACAGCTAAGATACCAGTAATATCTATTGACAGGAAAAGGACAGTGGAAATTCACTCCAAAATATACATGCAGAACTCTAATTCCTTACATGTGCTATTTTATTTCATGAGGTTATATCTGCATCATTCTCAAATTTCCTGCCCTTAATGGACAAACTTATGAAAGGTAGAACTTGCTGTTGTCTTCAAAGTCCTGTGTTAGCTGAATGACTTCATTCAGTTTGAGCTTTGGCCAGTCTCATTGCCTACTCTCAGGTATTTTTACCTCCCAAGACATATTCAATGTTTTAACTCCACCTAAATAGCTTTTATTCCTCCCCATAACCTACCAAACCTCTCTCTGCCAACTTGAATGCATGACCATCTTTCTAAGTCCTAGTTCATGTCCCTAGACAAAATAATAATAATAATCTCAACTTCATCCAGTTTTCAGCAGTTTTGTTTTTTTTGTTATTTATTCCAGTTATTTAGTCACACACATATCTAATGAAGCTCTTCAAATCAGTAGTGATGATCAGGTCTTAAACCATGGCTTGAAGCATCAAACTTGTGAATGACTACATACTAAATGTTGGCTTTGGGATAAATCAGATCCCCCTCAACCTTTGTCACCTGCACACCATATAAAAGCACTTATACTGCCCTTCCCTTAAATGTCATCTATAGAGCTATTTTGGTTCAAATGCTAGAATTAGAATCACTCACTGGGTGGATCCATGCATGAGTCCAAATCTAGATTCACTGTTCTAGCCTCTTGATAAATGAATGCTTTTACATTATGTCCACTAGGATTTGTCTAGACATAGAAGTGAAGTAGGTAGACTAATTCCAGCCAGCACTACCCAAATAGCAGAAAGCCAAAACAGAACTGTGCCTTTAATTATCCTAGCAGGCTAACAGAATCCCTCACTTAGCACTTCCTATGGAGACACCATCTAAAACTCAAAGGTACATTTGACTTCTTAATACATAGTAATCAACAGGAGTTGTGCCCCATCTAACCCTGTCTGTCCAAGAGACTACATTTCTGAAAGAAAGGTGAGTAGGCTGACTCTGATCTTTTGCTCCCTCCTTCCCTCTCTTCCTCTGTCCTAACAAGCATTTGCACTTCAATGTCTTTTTCTGTGGGGTTATGCTGTGCATGGTAATGAGAAGTCGAGAAACTAAAATTCCATAGGAAAATGTGGGGTTTCTTTTATACTCCACAGCTAATAAAAGGTAGCCGGGCATTAGAATTCTGGATTCTTGATAGCTTTTTATAGTAATCACTCATTACAGATTTTTGGATCGGTGGCAATATCTTGGTTGAGAGAACAGACAACCCCCAACATATCATTCATTTAGCACAATAGTAATTTACTACTTCCTTGAGTTAAAAGGTGGAGACACAGAATTGCAAGTTCAGTGCCAGCCTGGACAACATAGCAAGACTGTCTCTAAACAAAAAGTAACAAGAAGCCTGGGAGTGTAGAGACATACACTTGCCTAGCATGTAGCACCCTCAGCTCAATCTGTAGTATAGTAAGGGAGGGTGAATGAAGACTCTTTCAAAAGAGATTCCCAACCATGCCAACAGGGCAAGGAACTTGAACTATGCATGCCACTTTCATGGGCTGTGACTGGAGGCGTAAATTACCTTTCTCCTCCAAAATCCATTGGCCATCACCCAGTCACGTGATTTTGCTGAACCACAGAGAGGACTGAAAGGGAACAGGAAACCATCTACCCAGGAGATTGAAACTCACCTTTGGAAAAAAAAAAAAAGGTTACCAACGTCTTCGTCATCCTCAGACTTCCTGAGTGACATTACAATCCTGTATATTTTAGGCAGTTACCCAGTCTCTCTCCAATGGCTGAGTAGATGAACTCTTGAACTGGATATAATATGACTAGGTAAAAACAAAGGGGAAATGGTACCCAGAGGACTAGAAAGATCTCTCTTTCACGTAAGTTCTCAGGGCTACTAGCTCTGTTTGACTACAACCACTTCTCTTCTTTCTCACAGAACTATGTTCCACCATAGTGCATAGTGGTAATGTTACCACTGGGTTATAAACTCTGAAGCACCATATACTTTATGGTGGTGGAAAATGGACCCTGAGGATAATATTTCACTAGAAAAAAATTAGAATTGACACAAAATTAGAAAAGGTCTTAAATTTATACAGAAACAGAGAAAAAGGTTTTTTTTGGAAAAATTTTAAGGGCTATAATGAAACAGAAAATGGTACCATTATAAGAAATTTACAAATTGTAATTTAAGAAGATGACCACTTGGGTTAATTATCTGAACTTTGATGGATTTATTTTCTAGTCAGTGCCTCTTCACCCACTTAGTTCTCCTTGAGTTCTTTTGAGAGCAGAGACTAAGGGAAGCTAATATCTAAGGAGGAATGGAGCCTCAAGTGTTCATATTGTGGCCATAGCCAAGCTTTGGCTTAGTTAGTGTCTTAGTCAGGGTTTCTATTCCTGCACAAACATCATGACCAAGAAGCAAGTTGGGGAGGAAAGGGTTTATTAGGCTTACACTTCCATGCTGCTATTCATCACCAAAGGAAGTCAGGACTGGAACTCAAACAGGTCAGGGAGCAGGAGCTGATGCAGAGGCCATGGAGGGATGTTCTTTACTGGCTTGCCTCCCCTGGCTTGCTCAGACTACTCTCTTATAGAACCCAAGACTACCAGCCCAGGGATGGTCCCACCCACAAGGGGCCTTTCCCCCTTGATCACTAATTGAGAAAATGCCTTACAGTTGGATCTCATGGAGGCATTTCCTCAACTGAAGCTCCTTTCTCTGTGATAACTCCAGCTGTGTCAAGTTGACACAAAAATAGCCAGTACAGTTAGTGACCAAATACATAAGTCTGAATTCTGAACCCAGAGAATGGGACCTGGATATCCCATACCAAGACTGAATTCATAAGAAAACACTCTGATCAGCTTCATCCTAAGCATTTCACGGTCTTAGAAAACAACCATTTGTTACTATCCTTATAGGGTTAAGGGAGCAAGTTCCTGTCAAATAGTTCATTCTGAGACTTATGTAAAAATTCTAAAGCTTAAATGTCTGGGTTTCACTCAATTGCTAAGAGAAGTGTTAAATAAAATGCCAAAGTCTTTCATGTAACCTCATTATTTTTTGAAACTCATTTTTTAATGTACCTTTTAGAGAGAAGACAAAGAAAAGAGAAAAAAATAAGTGACTGATATTTAGAATATATTTAACCTAAAACAACAACAACAACCATGTTTCAAATCTGAATCGTTTTGTCTAGATTATTCCATTCATTCTGATCATTTGAAAGGTTACCATGAGAGGGGCAAGTGAAGCATTGACCCTGCTCCTAACCCAACAGTGGACTTGGAGAAACTGGCACCAGCCCCTTCCAGCTGTGACCTTCAACCTTTGCTCTGATCGCTGGAACAGGACACATATATTTTTACACTTGAGTTTGATAGGTTTAAAGACAACAGTGCCTAAGTGCAAAGATTTAGGGCATTGAGACTGAGAAAGAAGGGAGCAGGGTGGGTGACAGCCATTAGCTCTCAAGAGGAATTTAGTCTCTTCCCACTGTTTGTGTTTTTCATGAGATGAAGTACAAACTTCTTTCATCAGATGTTGCTTTGCTCCCATGCTAATTGTTTGCTAGCTCCTAAGCATGCTTATTCACTGCTATCACTAAGCTTATCTTGCCTGTGTTTCTCTGGAAATTTAATTTTCATTCAAAACTCTGTCCCTTCTGTTACGAAAAGATAGTAAGAAGGCAAAAGGGACTGTGGTCCTTGGGATAAACAGTCTGTCTTTAAGCACGCAGTTTAAAAGGTCTTCTCACATTGCTCATTGTCTTTCGCAGCAAAGAGCTCAGAGAATAGAAAATGGGCCCTCCTGCCGGTTCTTTTTTCCCCTTCCAGTCAAACTCAGCAACATGTTTGTTCTGTTCCTCTGAGATCCCTTGCTGAATGTAAGAGGCATTGACAGAATTCCATGCAAAGTGCACTGTCTGAGGGTCCTGGCATTGAAGGCCCTTGGCATTGTTGAGGGAGGAATTAGCTGCTGCTTCCTAAATATATTTGCCACTTGGTTACCAGCTGGAGACAGAGAAAGAAGCCGAGAAGGAAGCAGAGGGCACGGAGAGCTGCGTTTTCTAAATGGTTTCAGGCCACTGGCATTTCGGCAATAGCTAATACAAACCAGATGTCAGGTGCTACGCTCCACTGGCTTTCAACTGAGGGCCTGCCTCGGTCCGTGATTAATCACCTGTGCTGGTGGGTAGAGAAGTTCTACCTGGTTTTTTGTGTGAGCAGACCTAAGGTCGGGGTCAGCGATCAAGGTGGCAGGCATGTGACTCCCTGCCTTATTACTGTTCGTATACGCACGGGACAACTTGAGTTTGTCCAATGAACACAAAATTAGCCAACACACTGAACTCTTGGATAGGAAGCAGACATTTGCCTGATTACACAGAAACGCCCGGCAAACTTTTTCAGAACCTTATGCCTCCTCATTTGCTTCATCTTAGGGGTTAGCTAATGATAGAATTTTTATGTCAGTCTAGTGAAATCAGCCCTGGCTTGGGAGTCCTTACAAAGTTTCCTTAGCAAGGCTTAAAGGGAACTGTTTGGTTTTTAGATGATACAGGGGCCAAGATCCTGTGGCCCCTTCCTCTCAGCCATTTGAAACCCCCGCTGATGCTTCCTCCTCCTCTTAGGCTTTCAGTGAAAAGGCTCTGAGACAGGGGAGTTGCGATGTAACACACATGGAATCGCATACTGTTTCAGTACAACTAGAGAAGCAAAGAAGAGAACTCTATCCATAATTCTACAGTGAAAACGAGCGGGTATTCCACACAAGCCCTTGTTTCTCTCATCGTGGACTCATTTACAACTGTGCAGCAGCGAAACGTGCTCAGCCTCACTCTGGTTTGCAGAATTTCATAGAGGAAACCAGCTACCTCACCAGCCACAGCTGGGGAGGATTAAGCAGGTGGATTCGTGCCTAACGAAGCCCAGCGTGTGTGAGTTTGAGCTATAAGGAATGTATTAGCTTTCTGTTTCTGCATAACAAATTGTCCTAAGTGGCCGCTTAAAACAATGCCCCGTTTATTATCAGTTACCTTGGTGAGACTCTGAGCAGAGCCTCCCCAGGAGGCTAAAGTAAGATGGCACCATCTACCCTTTCCAGCAACTCAGGCTGCTCTCCCATAACCAAACTCAGTCCTTTGGGGATGCATTTGGACTGAGGTCCCCATTTTCTTGTTGGCTGAATGCCAGAGTCATTCTCCACATATGGGGTCACTCAATTCCTTAGCAGGTAGCTCCTTCATCCTCAAAAAACAGTAGAAGCCGAAATGCCAGTGGCCTGAAACCATTTAGAAAACGCAGCTCTCCGTGCCCTCTCCTGAGCCAGGCCTCTTTCCTCAAGTCTCTCTCTTCTAGAAGGCCCTCTGCTAAGGGGTCAGTCACTGCAGCAAGGTGTCAATACTTGTTCATATCTCTAGAGCTTTAAGGAGTGTGTGTGTGTGTGTGTGTGTGTGTGTGTGTGTGTGTGTACGCACACATGTCTGTGAGATGACTGCAAGGGTTACATTCCCAGCAATGATCTGCTTCAAACTGAATACTTAAAAGAGTGAAAATTACTCCAGGGAACAATAAATTCTGAGAGACAGAAAAATAATGAAAGCAAATCTCTGTCTTCCCGAAAAAAAAGAAAATCTAGAAGAACTAAAGGACAGCCTGATAAACTGTAGTGACACTGGCCATGAGGATAGCCTTTGGGAGCAAATCCAACTCAAACAGCCAGGTTTTAGCTCAAACTAATGATTTTTACTATTTTTGAACTGTGGAATTTTTTGGAAGCCCACTATATAAAACACACATTTTTGTTTAATTTTACAACATTGAATTTCTTCTGTGCCTGTCGCTCCACTAAGTGATTAAATATGTAATCTACATACTAGAAAGAAATGTGCTGTGTAGCCAGCATTATTCCTTCTTTGACAGGTGAAGAAGGGAAGATGTGGAGTGAGGAGATAGAGACTGGTGGTGGTGGAGTCACTTCTGAAACTTGGAAATTGGGTTCACAGCCCTCTGGCACTTGACCCTGGTGCTGGTGTTACATGGGGGAAGGATCAGGACTGGGCTCCATCAGTACCCCACATCTGAGCTAATAGTAAAAACCAAAGGTTTTTAAATGAGCTATCTGGCTGCCCCTCCCTATAGGGACCACTTGCTTGCTGGTGACCACTTTGATTTCTCTGACTTCTAGGAGTCCTTTTTAGAGGGTCTTATCAACTCAGTTACTCAGTCCAGGACATTTTTTGACACATCCTTTGCTGTTATCTGTATATGAAAAGTCATACATCAGAAAATCCTGAGTTACCATCCTCCTACAACCTGGAAAGTATATACATCAGTGATTACCATCATCACCATCATCACCACCATCCCCATCATCACCATCATCACCATCATCCCCATCATCCAGACTGGTGATCAGACAAGTCCCAGAAACTCTTTTGATTGTCCTCTGCTGTCTTCAGTTACAATTTATTTCATTGTTACTATTATCCTTGTCATCATTATTATTGTTATTGAATCAACAACCTCAACGTAATGTGTCACTTTGAGCCATGGTTCTTAACTAAAGATAGACACCTCAACTGTCCCATGAGCTCTTTGAAAAGGTCAACCCCAGACTTTCTAGAACATAATCTCTGAAGTGGAATGTTGATATGTCTGCTAGTTTCTTTACTTGTTGTATAAGATAATGGCTTTCATTATTTTCATACATTATCCTTATATCCATTCCCATCACCTTCCCTTCTCCCTCTTCCTGATGTTCTCCATCTTCCTTCAAAATACAGTCTTCTTTATGCTTTCATATGATCACACACATGCACTCACACACATGCCTGTGTGTGTGTGTGTGTGTGTGTTTGTGTGTAGAGGGGGGGGGAGAAATTGATTCTGCATATAAGAGATTTGTCTTATTTTCCTATTACCCTTAATTTTTAAAATTCCAGAAACCTTTGGCACGTTAAAAGTCACTAATTCATAAGGACTCTGGGAAGTCCATCCTTTCTTTAATGTATTAAATTCTACTATTAGAGCCTTGCTAAGATACTACTCTCCATTTAAATGCAAATTAACCATTCAACCAATAATATTCATGAGACAGTATCATGGTGATACACGCGTCAAATGGCATGCATTACTCTGTGCATTCTACTTTCTATCTGCCTCTTGATTAGATCATTTCTCTTCAAAGAGCTCCAGAATTCCATCATTCATTCCTGCTTCCATGCCCAGCCCAACTTCTGCATGTCTTAAGAGCTTTCTGTGTGCAAAATGCATGTATACTTATGTCATGGGACTAACACATAGCCAATGAGCTAACTCTTGAGAATCTTATAGAGCAGATCCAGTTTCCACATTATCTTGGCAATATTTTCATAATCCTCGAGCCTCAGTTTCCACATCTGTAAAGGATTCCAAAACATCACTCTCTGGCTCCTCCTTAATGTGCAGATGACCTTTCTCATCCTGTTTGGTGAGATAAATCCCTGTCAGTGTGTTTGAGTAGCTTTGTAGTATTAGCTCTTCTTCAGAGCCCTTGAAATCAGGCCATGAAGATAGCTGCTCCTGCCTCAAGTCCAATCTGACCCTCTGTGTACATTCCCAAGGGCCAGGACTGTGCAGACTAAAGAGCCCCTGGCACATGTGTATGTAGCTATAAAACATGCTGTAACCTTGGAATCCTGACATCAAAAGGGAGAGCTCCATTGCCTTATAAAAATGTGTGCTTCTCTAAGCAAACCACTCCAAACGCCGTTGTCTCCACCCCACTGGGAAGCCTGTCACTGCTAATGCAGTTCTTACGGTTCTCACCACCCGTAGCCTCTTCATCTTCCCTGAGATCTCTCTGCCCCTGAGTGTCTTGGAAACAAAATGTCCTGTCTGGTGTCCAGTGCTTAAAAATAACAGACACTGGGTTCCTGCTGCCACATGGAAACTTTACTGCCAGGGCTGCTCAGCGTCCCACACTCTGGGTCATGCCAGGGAAGCAGTCAGGGGAACGCCAGGACTAAGAAAGGGTTTATACTACTGTAGGCATTCTCTAACGTCAATTTGATTTTCCACTGGCTAATTTTTCTGAAATACCAACTGCTTAAATGGTGAGAAATGTTTTACAGAAAGATACTTTCCATCTATGGAGACAAGGACCTCATTTTTCAAGTAATACTACCCAAGCTGGAATGTTAGATTGCCCAAGTCAGTGTTCTGACAGTAGTGGTGTGCTAAATAATTTAAGCGAGGGTAGGCTGGGTGTATTCCCATGTGTCCATTTTTAAGCATGAGAAATGCTAAAATAAGTCACCCATTGGCATCTGGGTATACATGTGTCTCTTCTAGAAACTTGACAGTGACACTGTGTTGGAACAGGAGAGCATCAACCCATCTCTTTGTCTTTCTCAATTGTAGAGATCAATGCCTGCCCACCCACTCTCTCCACCCCTAAGCATGCCAGAGATTTGGTGGGGAAGAAATTTTTCTCCTTCAAGACAGGTCACTCTGACAGCTTCCACGATCCACAATTCCTTCTGCTCCTCCCGGAGACTGGGTTGTGCTAAACATATTTCTGGAAACGCCACAAACCATTGTTTTTATTAGGGGACTGCAATGCTTTGTAGTGAGAGGCTTTGTGTTTTATTTGTTTTTCCTTCCTCTGCCCCAGCTGTTTTTGTTTTAACAGCATCGGAGTGAAGGTTAAAGTATTCGTGGCCTCTGTTAACCTAGCTCATCTCTCAGAGGGGTAAAGCTGAAAATCTGAATGGCAAGAATGGCAGCACATAGCTCATTTTGCAAGCACGGGTTCATCCCTAGCCCCACCTACCTTCTGAAAGGGATGAAGCAGATGAGGGGGCTGATCTCAAGCTGAGTGAGCACCTTGGAGCACACAACTCCCAGGAAAGCAGGTTACCCCCACAAAAGGAAACCAGGATTCAGTAGCTACCTAGATATGATATCAAGGGAGAGGCAGCTGCTGCCTCTCCATTTTTTATTTTCAAATCCAACTTTAGGGTCAAAAAATAGCCAGGTACCTGCCACAAGCATTCACAGCCTTATGGGTGAACTGGCAATAGTGCCAGTTTCTGAAATTACCAACTCTCCTTTTAAAAATCAAAATGCATCCCCCGTGCCATCCCCAGAGTCTACAACGAAATGGGTCTTGGGTGCAGCCTTGGCATGTGAGTGATTCTACAATCTCTCCAGGCAATGCCAAGGTGACACCGAGGCTGCTGAAAACGAAGGAGACTGAGAATTAACTCCCAAGTATGTCCTGGATGCCAGTTGCTGTATCAAGCAGGTCTCTTGCTTTAAAAGTCTTCATTTCTCCCCATCTTCCTGAGATACTCTTATCTTCACCTTGCAGATAACAGTAAGGGTTTTTAGGGACTAAAGTTATCCAGGTCCAACTTGATGGTAATTCACTTAACTCTGAAGCCTATTCCTTCCCCTGATAACACTCAGCCCGGAGTTTAGAAAAACAAACACATAAATTCTCTAGAAGCCTGTGTTAGAATCATCTCATTCATTTCTTTAGCTGACTGGGTCCTTCTCTGTCTTGTATGGAATCTGCAGCAGAAGAGGCTGAACCTCTGTAATTAGCGGCTTTATGCCTTTCAAACAGGATCTGGCTGCAGTACCCAGTCTGCAGAATGCCTGGGTGCTGTCTCGACAGCAACCGTTCCCGTTCCCGTGCCCAAGGACCCTGCCAAATATTTCTTCTGCTTTTACCAACCTCTCCTCAAGCACGGATCTCAAAGCACACCATAATTAGTACAATCACCCACATCCTGTCTAGATGAGCAGCGTTTTATATGTACAAATTCCCCTTTGCCCCCAGGCCCTTCAGGAGAATGCAAATGTTTTCAACTTTAAAGAGTGAGGCATCGAGTAATTGAAAGGAGCTGTATCTTGGCCAATACCAAAGACCTCAAAGGCATTTATAGTTGACCTGTATAAGAAAACATGGTGACTACAAAGTGTGTCAATAGTGGTTTATCAGCCATAACTGCTGATAAGTGGTTCAAAGACAGGAACGACAGGACAAGAATGACCCTTCCAGTTCTTACAAATCAGATAAACTCAGAACCAAAATTCTGACCGGTTTTATTAAGTTCCAAACGCTTCTAGAAGTAGTGAAGTGGTGACATTGGCTTATGATCCAGTTACTTGGGTTAATTGAGGAAGAGAAAACAGACGGGGCCAATTAAGTAGCTGGGCTGTCCAGTGATAGATGAGTCACTGTAGGCATGTGCAAAGATAATGCCACTGGAAAAAGCAATTTAAATCATCTGTGTATTTCCCGACCAGGAAATCCTCCGAGTCTTTAAGGGGGAACATTTAGGAACCATCAGGCAGAGCCCGATGAAGTCATCTGTTCATCCTGTAGCTAACCATCAACAAAAGTGCTGAGCACACAAGAAGACAGGCCATATGGAATACATTTGGGTGGCTGGGATGTGTATCCATGTCTTCTTTTCAATCACCTTCGTATCACATCTTACCACATCCCTCTTCTAGTCCATTGGCCCATTCTCTCACTCTATACTCTTATCTCCCTAGGCATGAAGTTTCAAAGACTAGGTGAATTTTTAAGGCAAACAGCACCCCTCCTAACTTCTTGTTTTATACTTCAGAAAAGACACTCCATGTGCACATACAAGTTCCCAGGAGACATTTCAGCATATTATAAGGCAATTATTATTTCTTTCATAATTAAAAATTGTATTAGATATTTTCTTTATTTACATTTCAAATGTTATCCCCTTTCCTAGTTACCCCTTTGAAAATTCCCTATTCTCTCCTCCCTCCCCTTGCTCTCCAACCTACCCACTCCCACTTCCTGGCCCAGGCATTCCCCTATACTGGGACATAGAACCTTCACAGGACCAAGGGCCTCTCCTCCCATTGATGGCCCACTAGGACATCTTCTCCTAATATGCAGCTAGAGCCATAAGTCCCACCATGTATTTTCGTTGATTGGTAGTTTAGTCCCAGGGAGCTCAGGGGGTATTGGTTAGTTCATATTGTTGTTCCTCCTATGGGACTGCAAAACCCTTCAGCTCCTTGGGTACTTTCTATGGATCTTTAATTGGGGACCCTGTGCTCCATCTAATGTAGACTGTGAGCATCCACTTCTGTATTAGTCAGGCACTGGCAGAGCCTCTCAGGAGACAGCTATATCAGACTCCTGTCAGCAAGCTCTTGTTGGCATCTGCAAAGGTGTCTGGGTTTGGTGGCTGTTTATGGGATGGATCCCCAGGTGGGGCAGTTTCTGGATGGTCATTCCTTCAGTCTTTGCTTCAAAATTTGTCTCTGTAACTCCTTCCATGGGTATTGTGTTCCCCCTTCTAAGAAGGATCAAAGTGTTCACACTTTGTCTTCCTTCCTCTTGAGTTTCATGTGTTTTACAAATTGTATCTTGGGTATTCTGAGTTTCTGGGCTAATATCCACTTGTCAGTTAGTGCATATCATGTGTGTTCTTTTGTGATTAGGTTACCTCACTTAGAATGATATCCTCCAGATCCATCCATTTGTCTGAGAATTTCATGAATTCATTGATTTTAATAGGTGAATAGTACTCCATTGTGTAAATGTACCACACTTTCTATATCCATTCCTCTGTTGAGGGACATCTTCATTCTTTCCAGCTACTGGCTACTATAAATAAGGCTGCTATGAACATAGTGGAGCATGTGTCCTTATTCCAAGTTGGGACATCTTCTCATCTTCTGGGTATATGTCCAGGAGTGGTATTGCTGGATCTTCCAGTAGAATTATATCCAGTTTTCTGAGGAACAGCCAAACTAATTTCCAGAGTGGTTGTACCAGCTTGCAATCCCACCAGCAATGGAGGAGTGTTCCTCTTACTCCACATCCTTGCCAGCATCTGCTGTTACCTGAGTTTTTGATCTTACCCACTCTGACTGGTGTGAGGTCGAATCTCAAGGTTGTTTTGATTTGCATTTCCCTGATGATTAAGTATGTTGAACATTTTTTAGGTGCTTCTCAGCCATCTGGTATTCCTCGGTTAAGAATTCCTTGTTTAGCTCTGTACCCCATTTTTAACAGGGTTATTTGGTTTTCTGGAGTCAAACTTCTTGAGTTCTTTCTATATATTGGATATTAGTCCCCTATCTGATTTAGGATTAGCAAGAATCTTTTCCCAATCTGTTGGTTGCCGTTTTGTCTTACTAACAGTGTCCTTTGCCTTACAGAAAGAAACTTTGCAATTTTATGAGGTCCCATTTGTTGATTCTTGATCTTATAGCACAAGCCACTGCTGTTATGTCCAGGATTTTTTACCCTGTGCCCTTATCTTTGAGGCTTTTCCCCACTTTCTCCTCTATAAGTCTCAGTGTCTCTGGTTTTATATGGGGTTGCTTGATCCACTTAGACTTGAGCTTTGTATAAGGAGATAAGAATAGATCAATTTGCATTCTTCTACATTCTAACTGCCAGTTGAGCCAGCACCATTTGTTGAAAATGCTGTCTTCTTTTCACTGGATGGTTTTAGTTCCAAGGTCAAAGTTCAAGTGACCATAGGTGTGTGGGTTCATTTCTGGGTCTTCAGTTCTACTTTATTGATCTCCTGTCGGAAACTGTACCAGTAACATGCAGTTTTTATCACAATTGCACTGTAGTACAGCTTGAGGTCAGGTATGGTGATTCCACCAGAGGTTCTTTTATTGTTGAGAATAGTTTTTTCTATCCTAGGTTTTTTTGTTATTCCAGATGAATTTGCAAATTTCCCTTTCTAACTCTGTGAAGAATTGAGTTGGAATTTTGATGGGAATTGCATTGAATCTGTAGATTGCTTTCGGCAAGATAGTCATTTTTACTATATTGATCCTGCCAATCCATGAGCATGGGAGATCTTTCCATCTTAAGAGATCTTCTTCAATTTCTTTCTTCAGAGACTTGAAGTTATCATACAGATATTTCACTTCCTTGGTTAGAGTTACACCTAAGTATTTTATATTTTTTGTGACTATTTTGAAGGGTGTTGTTTCCCTAATTTCTTTCTCAGCCTGTTTATCCTTTCTGTAGAGAAAGGCCATTGACTTGTTTGAGTTAATTTTATAACCAGCTACTTCACTGAAGCCGTTTATCAGGTTTTGTTCTCTGGTCCTGGGCTTTTTTTGGTTGGGAGACTATTAATGACTGCTTCTATTTCTTTAGGAAAATTGGGACTGTTTAGATCATTAATCTGATCCTGATTTAACTTTGGTACCTAGTATCTGTCTAGGAAGTTGTCCATTTCATCCAGGTTTTCTTGTTTTGTTGAGTATAGCCTTTTGTAGTAGGATCTGATGATGTTTTGGATTTCCTCAGGTTCTATTGTTATCTCTCCTTCTTCATTTTTGATTTTGTTAATTGTGATACTGTCCCTGTGCCCTCTAGTTAGTCTGGCTAAGGGTTTATCTATCTTGTTGATTTTCTCAAAGAACCAGCTCCTGGTTTGGTTGATTCTTTATATAGTTCTTTTTGTTTCCACTTGGTTGATTTCAGCTCTGAGTTTGATTATTTTCTGCTGTCTACTCCTCTTGGTGAATTTGCTTCCTTTTGTTCTAGAGCTTTTAGGTGTGCTATCAAGCTGCTCATGTATGCTCTCTCTAGTTTCTTTGTGGAGGCACTCAGAGCTATGTGTTTTCCTCTTAGGACTGCTTTCATTGTGTCCCATAAGTTTGGGTATGTTGTGGCTTCATTTTCATTAAATTCTAAAACGTCTTTAATTTCTTTCTTTATTTCTTCCTTGACCAAGGTATCATTGAGTAGGGTGTTGTGCTGCTTCCACATGTATGTGGGATTTCTACTATTTATGTTGTTATTGAAGATCAGCCTTAGTCCATGGTGATCTGATAGGATGCATGGGATTACTTCAATTTTTTTTTATCTGTTGGGGCCTGTTTTGTGACCAATTATATGGTCAATTTTGGAGAAGGTACCATGAGGTGCTGAGAAGAAGGTATATCCTTTTGTTTTAGGATAAAACATTCTATAGATATCAGTTAAAGCCATTTGTTTCATAACTTCTGTTAGTTTCACTGGGTCTCTGTGTAGGTTCTGTTTCCAGGATCTGTCCATTGATGAGAGTAGGGTGTTGAAGTCTCCCACTATTATTGTGTGCAGTGCAATGTGTGTTTTGAGCTTTAGTAAAGTTTCTTTAATGAATCTGGATGCCCTTGCATTTGGAGCATAGATGTTCAGAATTGAGAGTTCATTTTGGTAAACTTTACCTTTGGTGAGTATTTAGTGTCCTCCTTATCTTTTTTTTTTTTTTTTTTTTTTTGATAACTTTAGGTTGAAAGTCAATTTTATTTGATATTAGAATGGCTATTCCAGCTTGTTTCTTGGGACCATTTACTTGGAAAATTGTTTTCCAGCCTTTTACTCTGAGGTAATGTCTATCTTTGTCACTGAGGTGGTTTTTCCTGTATGCAGCAAAATGTTGGGTCCTGTTTACCTATCAAGTCTCTTGGTCTATGTCTTTTTTGGGGGGAGAATTGAGTCCATTGATACTAAAAGATATTAAGGAAAAGTAATTGTTGCTTCCTGTTATTTTTGTTGTTAGAGTTGGAATTTTGTTCAAGTGGCTATCTTCTTGTAGATTTGTTGAAAGATTACTTTCTTGCTTTTCCTAGAGCATATGTTTCTCTCCTTCTGTTGGAGTTTTCCCTTTATTATCCTTTGAAGGGCTGGATTTGTGGAAAGATATTAGGTAAATTTGGTTTTGTCATGGAATACCTTGATTTTTCTGTCTATGGTAATTGAGAGTTTTGTTGGGTGTAGTAGCCTGGGCTGGCATTTGTGCTCTCTTAGGGTCTGTATGACATCTTCCCAGAATCTTCTAGCTTTCATAGTCTCTGGGTAGAAGTCAGGTGTAATTCTGATAGGTCTGCACCTTTTTCCCTTACTACTTTTAATATTCTTTCTTTGTTTTGTGCATTTGGTGTTTTGATTACTATGTGATGGGAGGAATTTCTTTTCTAGTTCAAACTATTTGGAGTTCTGTTCACTTCTTGCATGTTCATGGGCATATCTTTCTTTAAGTTGGGGAAGTTTTCTTCTATACATTTGTTGAAGATATTTACTGGCCCTTTAAGTTGGAAATCTTCCTTCTTGTCTATGCCTATTATCCGTAGGTTTGATCTTCTCATTGTGTGCTGGATTTCCTGGATGTTTTGGGTTAGTGTCCTTTTGCATTTTGCATTTTCTTTGATTGTTGTATCAATGTTTTCTATGGCATCTTCTGCACCTGAGATTCTCTCTTCTATCTTTTGTATTCTGTTTTTTATGCTTGCATCTATGGCTCCTGACTTCTTTCCTAAGTTTTCTATTTCCAGAGTTGTCTCCCTTTGTGATTTCTTTATTGTTTCTACTTCCATTTTTAGATTCTGGATGGTTTTGTTCAATAATTTCTCCTGTTTAGATGTATTTCTTTAAGGGAATTATTTATGTCCTTCTTATTGTCCTCCATCATCATCATGAGAAGTGACTTTAGATCCATATCTTGCTTTTCTGGTGTGATGGTGTATCCAGGACTTACTATGGTGGGAGAGTTGGGTTCTGGTGATGCCAAGTAATCTTGGTTTCTGTTGCTTCTGTTCTTATGCTTATCTCCTGCCATCTGATTATCTCAAGTGCTCCCTGCACTTGATATATCTGATTGGAGCCTGTCCTTCCTGTAATCCCAGTTGAGTCAGAACTTCTCAGAGTCCAGCTTTCTTTGTGATCCTGTGATTTGGGGATCCTGTGATGCTGAGATTCTGGGTATGTCAGTTCATGGCAGTCAAGCTTCCTCTGAGACCCTGAGATCCTGGTGTGACAAAGCTCCTGGGGTCCTGGAATCCTGAGATCCTAAGATCCTGAACATGTTAGAGTGCCTGGAAGTGGTACCTCCTCTGGGGACAGTGGGACTGTCGGCTGAGTTCAAAACCAATGTAAACCATCTCCAACCGGAAGGAACTTGAGCCACTGGTTGGGCAGGGTTCCTGTGTCCTTGCTCCAGCTGTCCCCAGGCACCTCCAGTTCTGTTGGAACAGATTTTGTGTTCCACTCACCAGTGATCCTAAGATCATGGGCATGGTAGGGTGCCTGTGGATAAGACAATTATTTTTAAAATGACTTAAGAAGCTGTGTTTACTCAGTAGAATTTATACAGATGGCCCTGCATATTTTCAGATTTCACATAATTGATAAATCTAGAACTGGAGAGCAGAGAAATCAGGAGTTTTTGGTTTTGGTTTTGTTGTTGTTCCTTTTGTTTCTTGAAGGATGAGTGAGTATGGGGAAAGATTATGTACGTAAAAGTAAACCATTCCTCCAACTCCCTGTCTCTTAAAATCCAATGGCCTTCCCAGAATCTCAGAGTAAAGGTTGTTATCAGTGATTGCCATGTTGAGAAAAATCCCAGGAATATTATTTCATCTCCTGCATTCTCATTCTCTCTCTCTCTCTCTCTTTCTCTCTCTCTCTCTGTGTGTCTCTCTCTCTCTCTGTCTCTCTCTCTCTCTGTCTCTGTCTCTCTCTCTCTGTCTCTCTCTCTCTCTGTCTCTCTCTCTCTCTGCCTCTCTCTCTCTGTCTCTGTCTCTCTCTCTCTCTGTCTCTCTCTGTCTCTCTCTCTCCTCCCTTTTAGGTTCACCCTCATCACAACATTTAAATGTTGGATTCTTTCATCCATCTACACAAATCCCTCCTCTTTTTCTTCAGGCAATTTTCCCTTGCTCTGGCTCATCTTAACTCACTAGTTCTCTCCCAACTTCCTATGATATCCATCATTGCACCCTTGCATTGCCTTCTCTAACTCTCTAACTGGCTGTTCTTCTCTATCTAATAACTCATCACACTTCAGATCCAAGCCCTATCATCATTGGAGCCAGGCTACCTTATTTTTGTTCTAATCTCCCTGGTGCAAACTATGATAACAACCACTTAACTTTCCTTTATGGTGTTCATTAGAGTCCTGGATCATCTATACCTATCTATATCTATCTATATCTATCTATCTATATCTATCTATCTATCTATATCATATCCATATCTATCCAATCGGACTGTCGATTTCACACCTACCTTGCCACCAATCATAATCCTTTTCTGCTTATGAATCTTCTCCTCTCATTGCTACCAGTGAACTTTGTTCTCCACAGTTTGCCCTCACTTTTCTAAATCAGTTACTCGCTCTACCTCATGGATTCTGCTACAACTTTTTCTCCCCTTTCCTCTAATTATGTTCTATCAACTGTTAGCTTTTTAGCTTTTCACATCTAAACTCTACTAGCAAGGAATTATGGTTGATTTAATTAGTATCTATCATCTCTTTGTAATTACAGACAACATCATGATTCCCTGACCAATATCCAAATGAACTCTCCTTAGGTCTAGGGAATCTCTACCCCCTATCTATGTCCAAGATTAGGGAACTAAAATGCAACAGATATTTTGGTTTTGTATTTTGTTTTTGTTTTTTTTTTTTCCTCTTATAATCTGCTTACC
This sequence comes from Mus caroli, assembly GCF_978045245.1. NCBI lineage: Eukaryota > Metazoa > Chordata > Mammalia > Rodentia > Muridae > Mus > Mus caroli. The sequence goes on along the minus strand of NW_028227257.1, from coordinate 40,380,328 downwards.
AGGAACTAGAATGCTTTGGAAAGGATCTTCCTTGAAAACTGGAATTAGATAAGGAACAATTACAGAAAAGAAGTGTGGACAAATGAGAGTCATTTAACATCTCACTTCTTCATGTTCTATTTGACAAAATATCCATTCCTTTGCATGTACAGTTGACACAATTAGGCAATTAATGTTAGGTCCCTTTAGAACTAATGATCAAAGAAAATTTGTGAAAGAAGAGCTAATGTATTTGGGGAATGACTGATCTTATCATTAAACACACCAGAAGACTAGATAAACAAATGACTTCAGGAGGACAGTCTACAAGTTCACTTTACTCCTTGTGTCTATACCTTCAGGCCCCACAACCAAAGTGGAAGGACTTCACAAGGTCTGCCCTTTATCAGGTTTTGGACTCTTAATCCTCAATGTCTGTTCAACCCTTTACAACATGAGTCCTTTGACTTCTCCACTTTCTCTACTATAAAATATGGGCATAACTATGATCAATTATTATTGTAAAGATTAGAATTTTATTACAGATTAGAAAAGGTGGTCACCAGATATTCATTATGTAGTCAGAACACTAGTGTAGAGGTTAACAAACCAAATTCTAGAACCCAATTTCTTGGGCTAAATTCTAGCTTAAATAGCCACAAACTTTATAAATTTAAGTAAGTGCTTGCTTCCCCTTATATATTATATAAGATTACAGTACCTACCTTGATATTGTCATAATAAAGCAGTAATAGATAAGTTACTATATGGTACCTGCCTATAACTATGATGAATATAAATATATGTGTGTATATATATATATATATATATATATATATATATATATATATATATATATATACATAATAATCATTGATAGTACTGCTGTATTTTCAATATTTATTTAATTCTCTCTGTGTCTATGTCTCTTTTTCTGTCTGTCTGTCTGTCTGTCTGTCTGTCTCTCTCTCTCTCTCTCTCTCTGCACACTTGGACATGAAGGTGCATGCTCACACATGTGCATGCACATGCAGGGGTGTGTGTGTGTGTGTGTGTGTGTGTGTGTGTGTGTGTGTGTGTGTGTGTAGATCAGTAGATCAGAGGTCAACTCTCAGGAGTTATTTCTTTCCTGCCACCTTGTGGGATCCGGGGATCAAACTAAGGTCATCAGACTTGTGCCTATAACCACTGATCCAGCTCACCAGTACTCTATTCGTAGTATTTATTGAGACTGTTGTATTCTGCCTGATCAAAGTAGTGGCCATCTGCCACTAAGAACATTTGCTCACAGACACATACTGGCTCACATAACGGAAAGTCCAAATGATGTCCTAACTTACCCATGGCTAGATGCAAGTGTTTTACTTAAGATAGTCACTACCTGTGCCTTGGGTTTTATCGGCATCAATAACATTCTTGACAGGTTCCTTGATGAGTTGACAAAGATCTAGCTTCCCATTCTTTCCATTCTTCAGCAGATCTGAGACAAAGACTGATATTTCCTAATTTTATTCCATCATTGAGCCAATGATCAGAAGGGTAGAGTATTCCAACTGGCCAAGTCAATGTAACAAGAGGAGAAATGTATCAAGCTCACTCAAATATCAACATCTACTGGAGGAAAGATGCTGAACCAAAGATTCCACAGCTCAACCACTTTTCAAGAACCATGATGACCACAATTGACACAATTTCTGAAGTTTTCACATTTGTTCTCTGGAGAGTTACAAACACCCACCAGTGATATTCAAACTGTTGAATAACTCTTGTGCATGACCTAGGTCTAATTTAAATGAACACCTAACCAATAAGAGTGGAAGTCAGCTAGAGACAGCCACAACTACAGTAACTCATTCCTGCAGAATAGCAACCTTTTCCCAAAGGCTAACATTGAGTTAACTTCTAGGGTACTTAAATATTGAATCCCATTCATTCTCATTGAGCAAACACCTGCTAATTCTGGCTTGTTTGTTCACCTATATCCACTAAAGGAAGAACTGATGTAAACAGATTTCTTCAGAACTTTTTCTTCTCTTTATGAGACTGGCACACTACCAACTGCACTAATGAGGTACCTTTCTTCTCTTTCATTCCTTTTGTCATCTTGTGTATGTGACCATAGGACTGGGGCGCTTTGGACAGAGGATTTTTTGAACTTAACTAAGGCATCAGTATGTTTGACATAGACATACATGTTTTGCCTGCCCTGATTCAGTCCAATGTTGTGTTTATTTTCGGGCTGAGAAAAGCTTAGAAGTCTTCTGTTCCATCCTTACTCTAACACTACCAAATGCTTATGAAACAAACCTGGTCTCAGCTGGCCCCCTCCTTACTTAGTGGCATATTACTTCTTTAAATTGAGATTAGATAAATTTCCCATTGATTAGAGGCTTAGTCTATGAATGTAATGGGCTGGTTCAATTTGGATAAAGAATGTTACCAACAACTGATTGTGTGTGTGTGTGTGTGTGTGTACATTTCTTATTACACTCCCTTCTCCTGAGTTAATGATTAAAACACTTGACATAGAGTCTATACACAAAAGGTGCTTGCTCCCACTAGTCCTACATCACTTAACACACCCTTCTCCCATATTGTCTCCTAGGCACAACACAGTACTTCTGTCTGATCACCCTATTTCCAACTCTTAGCTAATAAGCAAGCCCACCAAGGGGCGAGGTGAAGTGGAATTTGCCAGGTTGATCTAACCTTTACTTCCTGATGGCAACTGAAGGGTTTTGTGTCTGTGTCCTTTCAGGTATGGAGAGAATACAGCAACTTAACGAAAACATAAAATACTTCCGACGGCGACTGAGAGAGATGGGATTCATCATCTATGGCAATGACTTCTCTCCAGTGATCCCTGTGCTCCTCTACATGCCCGCTAAAGTGTCGTGAGTATCCACCAACCCTCAGAATCTGCCAGTGTCCACTGTGTCAGGACAGAAATAGCATGTTTCATACCAGGAGGTTTTCCTGTGCATGAACTAGATTGCGTGCTTGGTGAGGTGCTTGAGTTCTGACCTCAGACACATAACTTCTCAGAAGCCATCTGCCAGCATCTTTAGGAAGTTTTCCATGTACCTTTAAGAAAAGGAGACTGGTGCTAAGGCCCACCTCTCTACACCATTTTCAAGCTCTAGAAATTTGGGGAAATGGTTTATCTGAATTTTAAGATAAATGATCTTGAGCCTCCTTCTGACACAAGACTGTCCCTCTAACACATAACCCCAGTATTGGAGCTTTCTGTTTGACCCACCATTTATCTACCTGAACAGATTTTTAAAATTATATATATATATATATATATATATATATATATATATATATATGTTTGTGTGTGTATATATATATATATATATATATATATATATATATATATATGACTTTAGAACCTAGCCTATTGAGAACTCATCCTGAGTAGAAGTGAATCATAAATTCTCAAAAGGCTCATTCTTCTAAATATATTCTTGTGTGATTTTTGCCACAACAAAATATCAAGCACTTGAAACACACATATGAATGAGTTTTTAGTAGGCCACACCATCAGCATCAGTCAGCCCTTTGTTCACAAATGTATGTCAAAGAAACAATACCCAGAGTGTCCAAGGAGACCGAATACAACACCAACCTGCTCAGTGCAATGGCAGGGGAGGAATGACAATGGAGATTCTACACAGCCACTAATCTAATCTGACTCTACCTTCTAATTTTTGAGGGCACAAAAGAACACATGCACATATTCAAAAAGAAAAAAAGACTGGGTAAATAGCATGCTCTAGAAGGAAGGTTTCAAACTTAGAGCATGTCTACCTAATATTTCATTATTAGCTCAAAAGAAGGCATTCAATATAAACGTGTTTAAGTTCACAATGAATGGAAACAGAGTAAGAGCAGGAAGATGGAGAGCAGAATTAGAATCTTAACAAGTTGGATGAGTGAATAATCCAATGAGGAGTTCATTAATAGTAAAAAATAAGTGCACGTTTTAATTAAGTTTGTTTTTATGCTGATACATAAAATATAAAAATTGTGCACATTAATAGGGTATCACATAATGTTTATATACACATAAATATATAGACATATATATTTACATGTTATTTAAATCGGAGGAAATGTGCCTTTTTCCATAAACATTTATCATTTCTTCATAATGAAAGTGTTTTTTGAGATACACAATATGTCATTGTGATGCACAGTCAGCCAATAGTGTACTAACAGGACTGAATTTCAAATGTATTTCAAATTTACTAACACAATCTATTTCATGTAACAGTTATTCTTAATGTTGAAGTAAGAGGTTCAGAATCAGTTTGGGCTCATCTTCTCTCTTGGGAAATCTTGTACAAGTGAGCCAACAACCTTAACAACCTTCTGAATACCAGTTTCCTCCTGACGAAATAGGATAGATTAGTGCTCCCTTCCTGAGAGTAAATACAATAAAGGACTGAAGATAGAATTCAGTAATGGAACAGTTACATGACACACACAAAATCCTGGTTCCCCTCTGCAGTACTGAAGAAAAAGAAAAGAAGCGGTATCTGCAGCATCTGGAATGATGCTTTTCATGTAAGGGTTATTTAAATTTTCTGTGATAAATAACTTTAATCACATGTACTATGCCTAATACAGCTCTTGATGCAATGTAAGTATCCCATCATTGCAGCCGTTATACACTGTACTAATTAGTAGTAGTTTCAACTGAAAAGAAAGTTAAGTTGCCATGGTTGCATGGCTCCCCAAGATAATTATTGTAGTTAATAAAAAACAGAATTCCTAGAAAAGTACTGAACAGGCTGCTACTCTGCAGTAGTTATCCTATATTGGACCATGGATCCTAGTTCCCTGCATCGAATGATTGTTCGTCAGGAGAAGCTAACATTACTCATATTGATTATATTCCACATAAGGCTTTTTAACCTTTCTGAACACTAACCATAGATGTGGTGCTTGACCCTAGCTTACAAATGGGACCATGAGACTAAGAAGGTTTAGCTTACCTGCTTAGATTCACCCAGGTTGTAATCAGGAACCTAAGAATCCAATGCCATTTTCCTTTGCCCATGGACCTAAGCTCTGAAACCTGTGACACAGTCTTTCAAGCTTTAGTCTACATCTCATTAAAGCAACAGAGCGTTGGGTAAACAGTCGTAAATGTTGTCTTTGACAGCCCAAAATGCATCAGTCATTTTGACAGAGAGAAGAAAAAAAAAGCCTATTTATGTTCCCTGAGGAAACCCAGGACAGGTGACATAGAAAGTCATGCTGTCTATTTGCAGGGACGTATTTGCAGGATTCGCTCACCTATCTGGCTTTGTTTCCTCCTTATGTGTTCCTTCTGTTGAAAGGTTATATGTGAAGAGGCTTTCAAAATAGGGAGTAAATTGTATCAGCCGGTGTGAGTGTGCTTGTTTTCATTTTCACGTTTCATTGATGCCAGGGGCTGAGGAGACACAGAGCAGTTGCTAAAATGACTCCCTGATTCCCCGAACTCTGGTAAAAGCATGGAGGGCACAGCTGTACTCATAACTCTAGGGATACGGAGGCAGGAGACCCTTGGCACTCCCTGGCCAATCAGCCCCGCCAAACTGATGAACTCTAGGTGCAGTAAGCAACTACCTCACAATAGTAATTAAAGAGAGAGGAGGTGATGGAGTTTAGAGGGAGTGGGCAGGAAGTGCAGGTGGAAATAATGTAAATACAGTACTAATGGGGAAAGTTGCCAAAATTCATAATAAAATACATATTGAAAACAAAAGTGAAACAGACTTGGAAAGGACAGCCCAAACCCACCCCTGCTCCCACGTGCATACGTGTCTACATACATATACATGTACACAGAAAATTTTTAAATTTTTTGACATTTAAACCATTGATGTTCTTAAAACTTAAGGATGCTTCATATTCTCCTACCCACATGAGGTTTAAAAAATAATCTCAGGTGTGGTGTAGTTTTGAGTATATTGCAACAGTACAATCATCTGCAGTATTTAGTACGTTATAATTGCAGCCATAAAATATATAAATCAGGCTGGCAAGATGGCTAAGCAAGTATAGACGCTTGCTACCATGCCTGATGACCTGAGTTCAATTCCTGAAATCCATAGGGTGGAAGGAGAAAAACAACTCTAAAAAGCTGTCCTCTGACCTACATACATATGCCGTGACACACATACCTGTACATATACACACAAAATAAATAAATAGGTATAAAAAAAAATCCAAGCATACACCTAAGGAGTATATTACTTTTAGCCTGAGGTTCAAGGTTTATAATTTTCTACGCTATCATTGCCACTTGGGAGATTTTGGTATATAAGTTGTTATAATGTTGCATCCACTACAGTGCTAATGCTTGTTATTATTACTGTTTATTATTATTATTATTATTAACAGTATCATTGTTGCCATTATTATTATGGTTTATAACTGGTTACTTCTAGCCTATGGCAACTCTGATTTCCTTTGAGGGTTACATATCCAGAGACTCATTACATAAAATATAATCATCTATACTCTCTGAAGTAGCCTGTGTTAAGTTCAGAAATGTTTCTGGGAGACCCGAGATTATCCTAATGAACAAACAGTTATATATATTTTTCAACATTCTTTGACAAAACTCACTCCCTTTGATACAAAGGGACCTGTGCAGACAGTGAAAATGTCTTCCTGGAGCCCCAAAAACCTAGCCTGAGATCATGGGTCAGGTGGTTTGTGTCTAGCAATAAAGCACTTGCCTTGTTTCTCAGACAATTCTGCGCTCTCATCCTGTGCAGCGCTGTGGGCAGCCTTCCGTAGGGTGATCAAGAAGGCAGAAAGAACAGCCCCTGTTTTCAAACCTTCTCAGCTAGAAAGTTTTGCTGCCTTGTGGCCTTCTAAGTAGAAATCAAAAGGAGAAATCTTGCCTAACCCAAGCCAGTGGGGCAGGAGGATTGTGTATTCAGTAGGTTTTGTACTCTCCACTGTTTTATTTGATAACATGAATTCTGCACGAGGCAACCGAAGCACGGATAACTAAGTAGCAAGGTGGATGAATGCATGGCAGTCTGGTTCAGTTTTGTTTTTTTGGTTTTTTTTGTTTTTTGTTTTTTTGTTTTTTTCCCTTAGCTAAAGCTAGAGGTTTCTATGTTGCTGTCGGCTTCCAGCCTAACATAGTATGCCAGAAAGCACTTAATGCTAAGAACAGACATGAAACCATGAAACCTTGACATCACTTGTGGGTAGAGCCACTCAGCAATTAAGATTTCCTGCAGAGAGCAACAGAGCCCCAAAAGAACTCATGGTGGGGTGTGGGGTGTAATATTCCTTTTAAATCTGTCTTCGGCTCTTCGGAGAGTGAGTGATTTAGAGACTTGGAGTTTAGTATTCTGGGATCATTACTGAAATTAACTTTGAAATAAACGGAAAGCAGAAGGATGGAGGGAAGGAGGGACTTAAAAAGGTTTCTGTACCTCCAAGAGCTTTGTAGTTAGTCTGAGGACTGACATCCTATAGGTTGCAAGTACCCATGAGGTTTTCTTATCTCCCCAGTCTCCTCATCCCTTGAGGCCAGACAATAGATTATCCCTCTCGTACACACCTCTGTATGTTCACTCACAGATAAAAAAAATAAAAATAAATAAATGGAAATAAGAGGAGATCTTTACCAATGCTTGCTTTTCATTTGATGTAGCGTGTCATCATTATTTCTGGTGTAGGAATATCAAATCCTGATCTTCAAATTATAGTCACTAAGTATCCCTTCTTGAAATGTCCACAATTAATTCCGTTCAACTTTTAAAAACATACAGGTTTACATTTAATAAATATTATTTCCAGTTTCATTATATCATACTAGCTGTTTTGCTTTCTAGTCCATAGACTCTGCAGGTCAGAGAATGCATGCCAGTTCAGGCTTCGCAGACACCACCATTTCCTGCTCAATATCAAAGGCTCTGTACTGACAGCTATCCAACCTCTGTGTCAAGTTCCATAAAAAGCACATACTCAGCTATGAGGGACAGCAAGTAATTGCCCTTCTCTTGATGTGTTGTGTGGGAGAAAGACTAATCATCCTCTCCTTAATATCATTTTTAAAAAGAACAAGTCAACTAACCATATTCTTTTTTCAGCAGGATAATTCCATTTTCCCTCAGTTAACATTTTTTTCTCTCTCTCTCTCTCTTTCCCTAAGTGCTTTCGGAAGATTTTTGCTTAAGAAAAAGGTCGCAGTGGTGGTTGTTGGATTTCCAGCTACTTCCCTGCCAGAAGGTCGGGCCAGGTTCAGCATTTCCTCTGCACATACTCGGGAGATGTTAGACACAGTGAGTATCCATCTAATAGAGTGACCACGTCTGATACCCTGGGATCTGAGCGAGTACTTTTATTGAGCATCATAGGGCTTTCTAGAGCGGCTTAGGAAAAGAAAACTCACTGCTAAATGTTTGAAAAAAAAAAAAACAAACAAACCAGAAAACAAATAAACAACAACAACAAACCACTGTGGTATGTCAGCAATATCCAACAACGTGCCAAATCAACAGATAGAAAAGAAAATCCAATTCCTCAAGGCTCGATTAAAGTCAGAATTTTGGTTTCATAGAAAAGCCTGAGTAGTCAAATGTTCTATTTATCTGCTCTGAACAGTGAAGTTCCTCTTACATGCACCTTAAGCATTACAGCCTGGTTTGTTTGTTAGTTTGTTTGGGGGTTTGTTTTTTGTTTTTTGGTGGTTTTTTTTTTTGCAGGTACAAAAGCTTCTGTAATAAAATATGAGCTAAATTAAACAAATATTTATAGGAAAAATGATCAATCACACTTGAGTGAGGAAGTAGCCATTTAAAATGTATTTTATTTCATTTTAAGTTTTCAGGACACTAAGCCATCGTGGTCAGTCTGAATTTAACTATCCCATAATATGAATGCATTTTCATAAACAATGATCTGTATGAATCATATTCAAAACCTGGAACAAAAAGATGAGGCAATATTTACAAGCTAGATTAATAACAAACTAATGATAATTCGAGACAGAATAAGTTGACCATGAGAAGACAGCAGGGAACTCTGTGGAATCACAAAAGTGAGGCTCATTATTATAGTAGTGAATCTTCACAAGGAAAGTGACTTTTCAGATGGGCACTGTTAAATAGCAATTATGAAGCATCACTGGGTCTTTCTGACCACTAGAGAAACAGGCTCAGTCACGGTGAAGTAAATGTGACAAGAGGGTTAAGAGAGGAAAGGACCCGATGAAAGGGACATGAAATGGAGCCATCTAAACTAAATAAGAGTTGACAAGTTGTTTTCATCCAGTGGCAATGGAAACAACAACAATTCAAAGACGAATCTACAACTACACACTCTGAATACATGACTTGCCAAGGCTGGACAAGTGATTAAATGGGGTGGGGATGGGGCTAAGCAGAGAACACCAGGGGTAGTTCTCTAGCTCTCCAGGCTTGGGGAACAGAAAGATGGGAAAACAGTACATGGGAAGAAATGCAGAGTATGTGTCAAAGCATCTTTATTGAGAGTGCAGGAATACAGCAAACTCAGATCTGGACACTAAGACTCTGGACTAGTAATAAAAGTGAAAACTGGTTCTAGAGCTCAGGAAGGACTGCAAACCTGGAGCTGCTGGAGTTGATTGAACTGTGGTCATGTTCAAGCCAAAGATTAAAAAAAAGATCTAATTGTTGAGAAAAAAACCAACAGTGGTCAGGGGAAAGGCAGACTCTAGGAGAACACCTACTTCCTGAGACATGGAATTGCAGGAGGGAAATAGGTAGGACGTCGGTAGAGCTAAAACTGCCAGAAAGGATGTGTGCTACTATAGTACACTAAACATCAAACAGTTTCCAGGAAAAAAAAAGACGGAAAAGTTACCTAAATATAAGAAAGTTCAAATAGGGTAAGAGATGAGAAGAAACTTTTAGACTAGCAATTACTGGGAGCTCGGTGTTCCTTGGAGTGGGCGGTTTTATGAGAATGCAATGAACAAAAAGGAAAGCACAATGAATAAAAGGGTGAAAAGTATCCTTTGAGCTTGAATTACACACATACACACTACAGAGAGAGAGATGGATGCAGATGTGGGGAGGAGGGGAGAAGGAGAAACAGGTGGGGGAAGGGAGAGACTGAGACAAATACAGAGACAGAAGAGGGGCAATGAAAGGTGAGAGAGAAAGAGCTAGGGGAGAAACAGCTAGAGAGACAGGGAGATGGCAACAGAGAGACAGAGGGTACATAAGAGAGGAGTGAGAGACAGAGGCAGAGGCAAAAAGAGATAGAAACAGAAATAGAGACATTGATTAATAGAGAGACAAAGTGGGGAGGAAAGGAGAGAGAAAGAGATGGGGGAGGAGGCAAGAGAAAGATAGACAGAGGAGGCAATAAGGAGAGACAAAGGGGATGAATGAGGAGAGAGAGAGAGAGAGAGAGAGAGAGAGAGAGAGAGAGAGAGAGAGAGAGAGACTGACAGAGGAAGGAGAGTAGAGAGAGAAAACCAGAGAGAGAGAGAGACAAAAGGGGAGAGAAGGAAAGAAGTGGAGGGAGAAGTTGAAAGAGATGGGGAAAGAAGAGAGAGGAGGGGGAAGAAAGGAAACTGGAAGAAAGAAGGCTTGTACTGTTTACACAAGGAAATAAGAAGACAGCAACGAGGAAAACTTACAAAGTGAAAATGAACAGGGAGTAAGCTTCAAAAGGTGACTGAAATGAAGTAGATAGCAGAGAAGATATCTTACCCCTTCTTGTCCAAACAGCATTAAGACCTCAAATATAGCTAACTCTGTAGTAACCAGACATTGGGCTCACGTTGACAGATTCTTCATTGCTATAAAATACCTAGCATGCTAGGAGCACTGCCACATCAACTCAACAGTTACTCCTGAGATCACACATGCATGGCAGTGTAAATCCCTGAGCCACTGTTTAAGATAACATAGAGTAAAACTTGAACCTGTTCAACAGCTGGGGGGCTAAAGTAGCAACTGGACCTGAACACTCATAGATATAAACAATAGTACACAAAAGCAGTCGGAGGTCTGGGCAGATGGGGAGTTGGCAAAGTGCTCACTGTCAGTCTGAAAGCACTAGGACCCAAGTGTGGACTCAAGGCATTCATGTAAGAAGCTGGGTATGGTAACATGAGTGCCTGCAATCCTAGCACTGGAGGAGCAGACCTTGGCAGAGCCCAGGAACTTGTTAAATTGATAACCTTCAGGTTCAGTGAGAGACCCTGTCTCAAAAATTAAAGTGAAGAACCATACAGAAAGTATTGATCTGGCCTATGCCTGGCCTTCGGGCACATATACACATGTGCATGCCTTGGACGTGTGTGTATACATGTGAGTACACACACATGTGCAAAACATACACAAAGAAAAAGGGAGAAAGGGGGGAGGTATCATTCAGAGATCAGGTTGGGAACAGAAAAGGCACAGGCTAGTGTAACATCTTCCCTTTCTGGCTCCTTCGACAGCTCTTTCTTTCCTCTTCTGAGAGAAAGATGATAAACACATACCCAGCCACTGGCTTCTTGGTAGTACCCAAGAAGAATACACGTCTGCTTCCTTAAAATCACCTCCAGTGTAAATCCAATGCATTAAGAATGTCCTCCCTGATGGGGCAGTGGTGGCACACACCTTTAATCCCAGCACTTGGGAGGCAGAGGCAGACAGATTTCTGAGTTCAAGACCAGCCTGGTCTACAGAGTGAATTCCAGGACTACACAGAGAAAACCTGTCTTGAAGAAAGAAAGAAAGAAAGAAAGAAAGAAAGAAAGAGAGAGAGAGAGAGAGAGAGAGAGAGAGAGAGAGAGAGAGAGAGAGAGAGAGAGAGAGAATGTCTTCCCTTCTAACCCAGCTCAGAGATGCCCATGGCTCTATTCCATACCTCAGCAAGGACTTTAATTTAAAACTGAAACGTGTGTGGCCTTGATTCTTTTTGAGTCTAAAAGTGTAGAAATGAGTATTTTAAAAATGAGTGTTGGGAGTAAGTTTTTGGGAGGATTGAAGAGGTAGCTATTAGCACCCAAAAACAGCCTACTTTGTTGGTTTACTATATTTGAAGGCATAATCTCAAATGTATTCTGCAACTCTATCATTTTCTTCTATGAGGTTATATGCAAGTCTTAAGATAAAGAAAAGGTTTAGATGGGTCAGAGGTCTTAAGCCCCTCTCGTTTCACTCCTAAAACAGAACACTCACAATGTTGAGTTAGAGCATTAGATAGAGAGAATTATCATCCATTACTTCTCTAAAATGCTAAGGGAGATTAGCTCAATTGATAAAAATACGTACATGAAAGCATGAGGACCTGAGTTCAGTTCCCAGAACCCACTTTTAAAAAGCTTAGTGTAATGACATGTGCTTGTAATGCCAGCACATGGGAGACAGATAAAGAAGAATTACTGAAGCATACTGGCCAGCAAGCTGCAGAGCAGCAAGAGACCCTGTCTCAATAAACAAGATAGACGACTCCTGAAAGTTGACACCCATGGTTGTCCTCTGGCATCATACACATGTGCACACACATGCAGGTACACCTCTACACATACATGTACCCACAGAGACCAGTTAATTAAAGTTCTTCTAGGACCTACAAACCAAAACCTAATGCCATGGATTTTTGCTGGAAAACCATTACTATGGGTCTTTGGAGAGCTCACCATTAACCTGGGCTCTGCAAAGTGGACCGCTGGGGAGTTGAAAGCTAACTTACAAAGGGCTTCTCTTGTTGCAGGTTTTGGAAGTCGTTGATAAGCTTGGTGATCTCCTGAACGTGAAATATTTCCCACTCAAGAAGTCAGGGCGTGCTATACTCTACAATAAGGAGGGTTTTGACAATGAAGCAAGCTTTGAAGAGATGCACTCTGAACCGGAAGCCTAAGATCCTGACTCCAAATGGAACATAAAGACTGCCAGAAAGACCTCCCTCCCTCTTTATCTTGAAAGTAATATAATTGTATTTTACCCCTTCTGAGGACAATTTCATTTTCCAAACAGGCTTAATTGGAAAAGGGAAATAATCATTTATTTAACGTCTCAAGCCTGCTGCTACAAAGCAAAAGAATATAATTCTAGATTTCAGTTTTCCCTCTCCTTTGCTATAAATACACACATGCGTGCAAATGGCAGTGACCCTGTGTTTCAGTTGCTTTTGGGTCAGGTCTTTTCAAGGGCTTCAACTAAAATGAAAGTATTTTGATTTTTAGTTTGATAATCTTCCTGGGTACCATCTGCACATAAGAAAAAAGGAGTGTCAGAGAAGGATCTGTGTTCCTTGTTCCACCAGTAACAGTTCATATGTATCGTGGGAAGCTCTAGGAAAGGCAGAGGCGACATTGCTTCTGTTTGTCACATTTGGACTTTCTCCAAGGACAGGTGTCAAAAGACACAGTTAATGCTTGAGGGAGAATGCAGAACTGGCCCATGGTGAGCAGAGATGTCTTTGAAGCAAACTGTCCTTTTACTCTTGATGTCCTGCTACAACTTTATTGTTAAGCTTTAAGGACTGGAAAGATCGTGGCTCTTGTTTTCTAAAGAGGAGGAAGAAAAGCAATCACAAGCCAGTTTTGGACCTAGACTAAAACTATAAAATTAAACCAACCCAAATGATGCTGGTGAGTGCAGAGTGAGCTTAGGATGCTTGGCCTTTGTTGCTTTAAGGAATATCTTCCCATTTTTCTTTTGAATTCTGAGCACATAGTGAAACTCGAATTCCCTTACAACACGTTCCCAAATTACACTTAAAAAATGGACTGGTTCATTGTTTAAGGTATTTAAAAGTCTCTTTTAAGGGTATACAGATTCAGGTCCAGTTAATCATATCCTCCCTGGCACACCTACTCAGATTTGGTGAGAAGTGGCATTGCATCCTTTTGTGTAACTGTGATTCACCCTCCTCATACTCACAAAACGACACACTCGTCTCTGAAAAATTAGTCCTCTGCTAATTGGTTATAGTTGGTATGGAAAAAGCCAGTGGAAAACCTTATCTTTAACAAGCTCCCAGATGGTGCCCAGACTTGGAAACTCCAAAGAGCAGTGGTGACCTTTTAGCCAAGCTTCTGTAACAGTTCGAATGAGTTACAGAACATTCCACTCCATCAAATGACACTGTAAACAAATCACTTCAAAAGAGGTTTGGCTCTGTGTGACACAGATGGGCCCAAGCTTTCAAGCTGTGCAGGGAGACAGAAATTCAACCTGCAACAACCAGTGCTGGACAGGCCAACACTGATGCTCAAAGACCATTCAAGAAGAAAGTGATCACTGTGTGAAGCGTTTAAAAAAGTATAGCCCACTGATGGAATACAGTGTTTTTAGTGAATCCTGTGGGGCTGTGGAGATGACTCAGCAGTTGAGAGAGCATTTGCTGCTCCTTCAGAGAGAACCTGAGTTTTGTTTCCAGCACTCAGGTTGGATTGTTCAGAACCACCTGTAACTCCAGCCCTGGGCTATCTGATGGCTCTGGAATCTGTGAGCACCAGAACTCACATGACCAAAACCCCTACACTCAGACTTAAACACATACACATAGTTAAAATATAATAAAAATAAATATTTTTTAAAAGCAGTTTCCAGTTACAAAGTGCCTCACAAATGGTGAGAAGCTAAAGGAATGCAGTGGTGAAGGAGAAAAAGAAATGGGTAGTATACACACAGCTAGCTGCCCATCTGAAGACTGATCTGGGAACTGGACTCCAATCCTTCCAAGTACACTGGTGCAGCATTACTTCTGCAGAGAAAATGCATGTCATATAGATGCATAAAGATAGTAAGATATGTAGGTCTTTTTCTTTTTAATATGTGTATCCAATGATGTTGTTCTTAGTAAATCATCTATAGAAAATGCTGATTACCTGGAGTTCAAAACAGGAGATGGGAGGTAAAGATGGCAGAAGGAGCTTGCACCCAAGCTCCACCAAGCAGTAAGCAGCCCCTTCTTCTCCAGTCTGTCTGTGATCTCCCCCTACAGTGCCAAGCCTGCTCTAAGATTTTAAGCCACAAGATGGACAGGTATCTTCCTGGGCAAGAATGCCCATGCTTATTACTTGCATAGAGGAACTCAAATTCAATTCACCACAAAGAAGTTATTTTCCTGCCTAGCACACAGAACAAGGAAGAGGTTCTTCATTTTTCATTAAGAGTTGAAGGTCCTGGAGCAACTTGTTACCTTCCTATACACATAGAAAAGACTTACTTTTGTCAGAGTCTATGATGAATATACACTTAGGAGACCTACAATTCCAGTGGAGTGCTTCCTGAGTGAGGAGAGATCCTGAATTCATCGGGTAGCAATATGACTATAGATCATATAGAAAGTTGTGAATTATAAGAAATGCTGATTTTTAGAAGAAAAAAAATCCGCAACCACTGAGGTTAGTTAAGACTGATTTCAACTTCAAAAAAATACAGACTTTTATTAGAGTTTGAGCCTGCTGGGATTAAGGATTCCTGAAGTATAGTGTTTTACATCCCAACCATTTTATGTGCATGGTACCCAAACACACACACACACACATATACATATATATATATATATATATATATATATATATATACATATATATATATATATATGGATACTTTTATTATTCTTTTTAGAGAGGAAGCAAGGCAACCAATAGAGAGATGACTATCTGACTAACTGATTGATTGATTGATTGAGAAATAGATGTTCTAGAAATGAGCTTGTGAAAAAACAGAAGCTGAAGATTTCAGACTGATATTTGTAAGGAAGAAAATTTTGTATAATGAAAAAATGATAAAGTCCTATCTCCAATCTTATCGTGGTATGACAGTGTCATGGATACTCAGCCTTACTGCCTTTCACCACGTTTCAGTCTGACAGAGATCACAGGCTTCAGAATTTATTAGGAAGCTTGTTAACATGACAAACCATGTGACTCACACCAGACCACCACTGAATCTGATTGCAGTGGTGCCCAGGGGACTACATTTTAACAAGCCTCTCCAGGTAATTCCACTGGATGCCAGAATTTGTAAACGATTATTAGAGCTTTTGGTAGACCAGTTGGCTCCTATAACATAGCAGGGAACTTTTCTGATTCTTTGTTGATGTTTAAGGGTGTTTATACTAGTAAGCTGAAGTGAATTTAGTCCATGTGCTTCCTTCCCTTCTCAACGAACCGTTTTCTAAGGAGTGTCTGTTTTCTCTTTTTCCCTTGTATTTGTTTTCTTTCTTTTTTAACATTGCCCTCCCATCTCTCCATACCTTTAAAAAGAAAATCCAACCTTCAACTATTACAGCTTTGTGGTAGGATGTTACTCTTGCCAGCTCTTTGAACATTCAATGATAATCCTCTACATCTTTTTTCAGAAGTAGCAGAGGCATAAAATCTTAGCTCTTGTTTTAAAAATCTAAGATCTGATCAATACTTGAACTATCTTGAATACATACTTTGATTTATGGCAACCATAATTTTGAAAATAGTAAAAATGTATGTGTAGTCTATTCTCTTAGAACACCACACCCTGCTGTGTAGTGTTTTATAAATCAAGAAGGGAGTATTTCCCTGGTGCTGATGAGAGCTCATTGGTAATGCATTTCCCATGCAAACATGAGGATCTATCTGAGCTTACTTACACTAAAGTTCAGCACTTACATAAAAAGCCAAGCATTGTGGTCTATGCTCATAATCCTAGAGCTGAAAAGGCAAAAGCAAGTAGATTTCTGGGACTTGCTGGCCAATCTTCCTAGCCTTACTGGGGAGCTCCAGGTCCTAATGAGAGACCCTCTTTCTAAAAATAAGTGTACAGCTCCTGTGGCATTAACAGCACTTAATGTTAACCTCTGGCCTACACACACACACACACACACACACACACACACATACACACACACACACACATACACACACACATACACACATACATACACACATACACACACACATACACACACACACATACACACATACACACATACACACACACATACACACACACACATACACACATATATATATACACACAGACACACATATGCACACACACACACACACAGAGTAGACTATTTCTAGGCAACTACTGTAGTATTGTAAAATGAAGTATATAGGGTGTGAACATAAAGTTTATGTTCCACTGAAACATTTGAGATGACAAGTTTCACTTTATCTGCCTATAAAATATTACTTTAATAAATACATCACTAAAACTGACAGAATAAAAATCATAAATGTTTTCATGTTGGTGTCAATCTGGGGTGTGGGGGACATTGGAGTAGAAATTTGCATCTAGGAATTTTACTGGAGGCCATTGGTGGAGGTAACTATAGCTAGAGAAGCAAATACTTTCCTGAGAACCAGTTGTATAAAGCTCCTTCCACATCCCTCAGTGTCATCACAGTGGGAGGTTAGAAGTGGCCACATTGGGAGAAGTGGCACCCCAGAAATTAGAAAACACTGGAAATCACAGCTCTGGAGGCCTCGCTTTTAAAGTTTCAGCAGAAGACCACTGAAACCACACTCGATGGTTGGACAATGAATAGACAATAGTATTAATCATTATGCATTGATTGATAGCACACATCTCAGTCAAATCCATGAGGAGCCAGGAAGTTAGATTGTCCCTTAGCATTTTTTCAAACTGAAGGATACAAATGAGCTGCCCATTGACCAAACAACGCTCCCAGGAAGAAGCACGAGGACAGGGCGTCAGCACAAGCAAGTTAATTCTGTGCAGTTGGAGAGGATTCTTCTCACCTAGCATTTAAGATTCATTTCTGAGATAGCCACTTAAAATCAATAATGGAAAATATAAACAGAGTAAAATAGGAGAGCATCTCGAACCTTGTCCACCTATCCGCACGCTCAAAGCATTGGCACTTCGGGATTGGGTTTTTCACCCCTCCCTTTCACCCCCTCTCGAATTAGATTGCTTTAAAGCGAACCCTGGAAATCATTTCATTTCATGACTAAATATTTCCTGGAGTCTTTGAAAAGGCAATGATGTCTTAATTTGTTCCTCCTTTCAACCTCATTAAAATACATCTCTTTGGAATAACATCAGCATCAAAATGAATCAAACATGAACCCTTGCTGTCTCTATCCCCTTAGCAAGTCGTGGGCTCCATAGTTTAAAACTAAGAATATATTCTGAAATAGGCATATGATGTCCTGAGAGCTAATCAGCCATTTCTCTTTAGACACAGTGCTAAGCACTTCTGTAAACACAGTCTCCCGGGCATTGTTGTATAAGTTAACAGAGATTTCTTGGAAGGTATTTGGTATTCATTCACAGAGCATAAATAGGAGTTCCAGGACTCTGGTGGTACGATGTTTACCTAGGCACGTGCTCTCTTCCTTACAAAAGGGACTTTCTTTCGGGGTTATTTCAGTTAATCTTTGCTTATTAGCAAAGGTAACTCAATCAAAAGTGAAAGAACAAGTCAAACCAGTTTACTTGTTGGAAAAGGTTGATGCCTATGCCAGGTTGGGATTAAGGTAGGATTTGCGATTATAATTCTGCTTTCAGCTTTCCGTTCAAATGAGGAGCTGAAAGCCAAAATTTGCAAGTCAACTGCACCAAAACCTTATCATCAAAATAAATCAGTAAAATACCTAACAGAAGGTCAGAATAGAAGGGAAAGAGGAGGTTTTTCTTTTTCTTTTTCTTTTTTTTTTCCTGCAGCATGAAACAGTACGGCCTTTTATTCAGGCCAGATGCTAATTTTTATATCAAAAATATTGATTGAAGGAACTAGTGATTTTGGCTCACACCCAAGTTTATTCAGGATCTTTCTTAATTAGGTTTGGGTCGGCTGCAATGCCCATGGCCAAGGGTAAGTCTGGCTCCAATCACCAAGATGTGTTCTCTACTTCCTCACGGGCCAAGGACTAAGGCAAGGAAATTGCAGCTTCTTTGTTTCTCCAGCCCCAAAGTTTGTTTTTTCCAGATTCAAAGCATGCATGTAGAAAGTTTGTAAGGAAGACCACAAGGAGCAGAGTAGTAATGGGTTAAATGTGGTGAGAGCTGTCTACCCTGAATCTTAAAGATGGTGAGATCGCTCTGCCCTGCCCCACGCCTGTGTCAATACTCACTTGACATAATTTATACAAGTCTTTTAAAAAATTTTACACACATAAAACATCGATAAATCATGGCCACAAATTATAGACTTCTCTAACAAAATGAATTTTCCACTGTATATAAAGTAGCATGTTAATGTATATATGTATGTATGTATGTATGAATGTGTATGTGGTGTGTGTGTGTGTGTATATAACTTAATTCTGCTTTTAAAAAGTCTGACAAAATAGCTATGAAGACTTTTTTACTCTAACAATGTTAAGTACACCTTCAAAATAAAAACTTATAAAATATTTTATTAATAAGAAAATCTAAGTAGGACCAGGTAGATATTATACATTTCCTATATAAATGATTCTCCAACTCCTACATACCCATATATTGCACAGAAAAAAAATATTTTATTAAATGCATCCACTAAATGTAGTAAGATGAAAACTTTTTGAAAAGAAATAAATTGAATTTTTATTAAACATATTTTATTTATAAGTGTCAAACAGAAAGGAAACATGACTGATTAATTTGCATTAATCAATACAGCCCTTTATTATAAGGATAGAAGTCCAGGGATTTTCAGATATTTGAGGAAGATTAGCAACAGCCAAATGAGTAGCCAAAGTGAAAAAGGAAAATGTCACTGGCAGACACAGACAATTTGAAGAAAAGAGAAATTTCTGGATGTTCCAGATATGAACCATGTAGGTTAATATTACCAAGGCACACCCATAAGGATAGGCTGTCTAAAAAGAAAACAGAGCTCAAGAAAATTAAAAATTACCTAGCATTTAAGTGTTTGATGAACATAAATCAATAGAAAACAAAGATGCATATTTAAATATCCCTTAGAATATAAAGCAAAGAACAAACGAAGAGAAACATGAGAGAAGATGTAAAGATGCAGGCATAAGGAGATAAGGAGAGCAAACATCCATCCGATAAGCTAAAATGGATGAATAGGAAACATGGAACACAGAAAAGAAATCAAGTATGTAATAAAAGAACCGTTTCCCTGGAGCTGTAACAAAACCAAGAGAAACAGGCGAGTAGGTGGTAAGAAGACTAAAAGGTTTTCACATAAACACGCCTCCAGGAATTGTTGGCTCCCAAGAATAAACAGAAGGATTTTGGTGTTTATAGCAAGAGAAACAACGAAACAATCACACATAAAACGGTAGGTGTAACTGGTTTTACTATTGAATGTTACAAGCATGTCCATCAGACAGTTCATATCAACCTCCCCACCCCTTGACATTATGTAGCACCCCCATTCCTTCCATGTACCAATGCCACTAGCATTTTATAATCATTATCAATAGAAAAAGTGACTCTCATTGATCTCTGATGGCCATTTAAAAGGGACAACCCATTTTCATGCACATGTTGCCTGCTTGCCTTTTGCACTTTTCTTGTTTGTAGTCCCTCATACAGATTGTATTACAAAATCTGATGCTAAAAGACAAAGAAGCAATGTCTGCAGAATTCACAGGAAATAGGTTTCAATTTAAAATTCTACCTAGTAAAAGGAGAGCAAAAAAGGAGCATGCGCGCACGCGCGCAGTGTGTGTATGCACACATGCGCGTGCCAAAAAAAAATGCTCTAGACAACTACAGTCAGATTTTCACGTATTTTTATGTGTGAGCTTAGTTGCCCAAGCCAGCCTAACATTGACTCTATAAAGTCAGGATGGCCCTTAACTTGCACCCTTCCTGCCTCAACTTTCTAAATAGCTGAAATTACTGGCTTCTGGCATCATGCTTAGATTTTTAACATGAATATATCTTTCTTTAAAAAAAATCACTTACAAATATTCCAATAAATACTTCCAAGCTAAAAGAAGACACAGTAGCCAAGAAAACAAGAGTAGAATTCAGTAACAGGCAATGATCCCTCAGAATAATCATATATAGTTTTTTAAAGGGGGTGAGGCTCTATTTTGCTCCAAATGGAATTCTAATTTGTTATCCCTGGCTGTAAATCCTCATGATACTCCAGGTCCATGGTATTTCTAAACTGTGGGTCTACCAACTCTGATGCCTTGGTCCTAGCGTGAATGACTTAGGCTCCCATTCCAGTATATGGAAAAGAAAAAGTGGAAGAGACAGCTAGTTATCCCTGCCTGATGGCTGACTTAACTCTGACACTGGACACATTTAGAGAGAGTAAAAAAATCCTGATTCCATGGTCTAAAAGGTAATCCTCCAGTACCTAAAGATCCAGCTATTTTTCCAATATTGCTGCTAGACCCACTTCACTTACTTATATGAAAAATGAAGGCCTGTAAGTTCTCTCCATTCACAGAGGCCACACCTAGTCTGTTACCCAACAGCTGCACACCCAGACATTCATCCCATCTTTCCATCTCATTACCCTTGGATATGTTCACTGAGTTCCTCAGAAACTATAGTTCCGGTCACAGTTTCCAAGGTAATTATCTCTTGTGCATGCTTATAACAAAGACACCTTAGAAAATCTTGAGTGGAGAGGAGGAGGTGACACTGCATCTGTCCTGTCCTGGTGACCAGATCCATGAGCATGTTCTGTCTGGCCCATATGCTCCTTGGGATATGAAAAGAGAGGTGATAATCTTCTCACCTCTGTGATCTTCCCCCTGCCTCTCGGATTGTCACACCTCACTGCAGGACACTCCTGGGTTTCATTAGTTGTGGGGAAAGCAAGCAAGTGGTTTTTGTTCAGATTGGTTCTTTTAAATTTCACTTTCACGGGGTAATAGCCTGGAGTCAGCACTCTAGTGAAATGCTAGAAAAGAGAAACCACAGTCTACTTTATGGCTTGTTTACCCATCTGCATCTTCCTTGCACACGTTCCTAGAGTGCCCTGCTCCTGGGTTATGACCTTTCAGAGCTCTGCAGCTGGTTCAAAGCTACTCTTTAGTGACAGTTTTAGAGCTAGGAGAAGTAGACACTAAAAAATAACAGCGCATACAAAAATGTGCTTCTGCCCCCATCCCTGTGAAATGCCTTCCTGTTTCCACCATCTAGCCTTCAACATGAATACATGTGATTGATAGGACAAGAGAATTTATATGTGTTAGGTCCTCACCTTGTAGAAGAATATATAGGTGGATGCTTTCATGGAGTTTCTGCTCCATATAATCCTGTGGGCATATTCTGATATTTTTGGATTTATACTTCCAAAATTTATGATGAAACAGATGTTCTATTGAGGGATAAAGCTTAAAACAAGAGAGAAACAAGTTAAATCCATTTAAGAAATTATTTAAAAGCTATCTCATGCTCATTATTCTATTCTTGAATTATAAAATACTGCAAAGAAGAAAACCCTTTAGTATTCTATGGTGCATTCTATGGTATTTATCATTTCTATGTGGGATATTAAAAGTGGATTTCTCAAATGTGCAATCCCACTTCTGAACATTTGTTTAAAAAGTACTCAAGGGGGAGAAGTGCATATGTACATTTGTATAAAAGGAGCCATTCTAGAAGAAGGAGTGGAAAGATTGTAAGAGACAGAGGCACAGGAAGCTTTTGTTGAGGTTGTGTCTACTGAGAATGTCAAAAGCTATACCTAGGAAGTCTCACCAATATGGCTGCCTAGACATTAGCTGTGCAAGAAGGATACCAAAGGGCATGCTAACATGAACTGGGGGAAAGCTAGGAGCCCTCAAGCTTAGGCGAACAACTACAGGCAACTAAGGAATGCAAAGCATGGGAGATACAGTCCTCCAGAGAGAAGAGGATGCCAACTGGTTCTCCAGTACTAAATAATCATACATACATAAAAGTAACATTATATGTACACTTTTTAAAGAGAGGTCATGGATTTGAAAACCGCAAGGAGGAGTACATGAGAGGATTTGGAGGGAAGAAAGGAAGGGCAGAAATGACGTAATTATAATTTCAAAAGACTCATATGTAATAATGAAAGCTGCCATTTCATACAATTAATATAATCTATTTTTAAAAGAAATATTTAAGAGCTTTAGCTATATAAAGCTTAGTTTTTGTTAATACTATATGGTCTTAATAATCAGAAAGGTTCCCATTACAGAGAGAACTACTAGACCACTGTCACATTCATTTAAATGTGGGGAAACCTAACCTGTAGGAAAGTTAGAAAATCAGTGGTAGTGAGAAACGAAGAAACTGAAAACTTATACTGTAACAGAGGACCTGAAACTCTACCCCCAGTCTCCAGAACACGGAGTTTTAATGCCTACATAATAAAGAACAATGAGGACTTGGACCAAGTAAAAAGAGAGAAGTTAGGCTCCAATAACTAACTAATATAGTGCTAAAATGAAGCTTTTTCTTTTTAGATTTTAGATGGAGGAAAAATGATGTAGCTTGAGAAAGCATAACCTCGTGAGTTTGATTTGCAGATATTTATTGCAGAATGTTAGAGAAAAATAAATTAATATACAATATGTCCTATGTTGTAATGAAGTTGGAAAAGGCCAAAATTCAGTGGAGAACTGATTCACAATGAGCAAGAGGAGTGGAAACAGATTTGAAAAATTCTCTAGACATCTCCCAATAGACAGGACCTGAAAATTCTACATACACGATTGAAGATACAAAGAAACAGAATCGGTGTGTGAAATAAAACTTAGTAACATGAAGGGATGCTTGAAAACACAATCTTAATGGGTGGCTAAACCAGAAGGTTAGGCACAGCTTAATAAAGACTGAGTGCAAGAAACAAATCCACTCAGAGTTTAATTCAAAGAGCTAGATAGAAAAACATAAAAGTGCAAGAGAGGATGTAAAAATATATTACAAAGATCTAGCAAAAGGAACCACAGTATTTTGCTAAAAACTAAATGTTTTAAATAAATGTAAGTTTCTACAAATAGGAGACTTATTTTAGTTTTAATATTTTTATTTAAGATTTATTTGGATTTAACTTAAAAGTACTTACCTATTATTTGATAGTTATGAAGATACTCATATTTCTGTTGACAGTATAATCAGTTTTGCAAACTAAAGATTTAAACTGTACTTAAAGGCTGGGAAGACAAGTCTGTTAGGGAAGTGTTTCCTGTGGAAGCATGAGGACCTAGGTCTGACACCAGAACCCTCCCCCCACCAAAAAAAAAAAAAAAATAGCTGGACGTGGCGGTGAACTCTTTTATTCCCAACACTGAGGAAGTAAAGACACGAAGATCACTGGGGCTTTCTGGCCATCCAGTCTACCTAACTCCAGGCCAATGAGAGACTGGATGTTGTTCCTGAAGATAAAATCTGAGGTTGTCCTCTGTTCCCCATAGGCATATGCACACACACAAACACACACAGAGACACACGCATGCACATACATTTATACATACCCAATAAAAATAAAAGGATCTAAGAGATCATATTATTCTTGCTGAAGATTCAAGTTTAGTTCTTAGCATCCACTTAGTTGGGTAGCTCACAATGGCCTGTAACTCCAGTTCTTGTAGACCTTGTAGATTATCTGGCCTCCACAGGCACCTGTACTCATGTACATATACCCGTACATATAGACATACAATTAAACAATTTTTAAAAATCCTTTAAAAATTCAATGTGTTGATATAAATGCACAGAGAAAGGTCTAAATTTTTCACTTCCCATTTTTTCTACATAAGTAGGAAATTGTGTGTGTGTGTGTGTGTGTGTTCATATGTGTGTCCATGTCTTTGTGTTTGCATGCACATACACATATATGTACAAGTGTGTATGTGATTATCTACAATTAGAAAATAAAGTAAGTTAATCTTATGGAAAGCAATTCAAAATGCTGTTTTCAGATTTGCAGTTCTTTCTTGACCCAAATGGCTGGGTGCTGAGCACTGAGGACTGTGGTTTTGTGCTGCTCGTTGTTTTGTGGCTATACATTCAGAGACAAATGTGTAGAACCCCTAAATAGGGTTTGGAGCTATGCAGAGTGAAACATGGACCTCAGATATAGAGTAATTCTCACAAAGAGCTATCATCTGGACTCTGTGGGACCCCTGCCAGTTTGTCCCTCCTTAGAACCATCTACCCTGGAGAGCCTCCTGTAAGTTTTACTGGACACTTAGGTTCTGTGAAGACATTCACAGTTGTACCCTACCATGTTTTGTAGAATAAACATGATTTCCCCGGTGCACTAAGTTTCCCCCATCTATGCTGTAGGGGAACAATGGTGGCTATTTCCAGTATTCAAAGTAGGCAGTCTTCCAGGTAGTCACCACCCCTCTTTGCTTTGGCTGGGTTCTCACACTCCTGAATCCTTATTCCAGGGGATGAAGTTCACTCATAAGCAGCCCAATGCTTGCAAGCAAGAAGGCTATAGGGAAAAAATAAGTTCCAGGTATAAATGCTTCCTAGAATAAGAGGCTCCCAAACCCTGCCCTAGGCACCTAGATGCTATAGCTGCAGCGCCAATGGGCATCATAAGAATTTCTTCACTCTGCCCACTAGTCCTTCACCTGTTGCTTTTGTTTTTGTTTTTTAAATCTTCAACCAAGTAAAACCCAATTCCTTTTTTTTTCCTTCCAGCTAAGCTGCTGTTATTTCTAAATTTTCTTGATAATGAAATTCTAAGGCTGGCAGGGAACACTTGTTAACTCATTTGTTTTACTGTTGTTTTATGGAGTTTGTACTGGTTTTCGTATCCATCTGTCTTTGATACCCCCTACAATACTGACATCGTCATGAGGCCAGATTTCTTTACACACACATGAAGGTACCTAGAAACCACACAGCTAAATATTTTCTCATGGATGTGTTAAATTTAAAATAGAAAGAATAAGACACCTTGCATGCTCTCATTTGTTTTACTTTGATGCAATTCACTGGCCATGCGTTTATTCAAACATGATGATTTAATTGGTGACAACCAACCAAGGCCCCATCCCTAAGAACAGGAGCCATTCCACAAGGAAAGCAAACTGCACAGCTGTACAGAAGGAGAGGGGTGGGCTGGGATGCAAGGAAGGCAGCCAGGATTTCACCAAAGCCTCTGCATTGCTTCACCATCTGTGAGCACAGTAGGATTCCTCCTTTATAACATATGACTAGGAAGCCTTACTCAGCCACCCCTCAAGGGCCTCATAAGGATAAAATAAGACAATTTACATAGCAGTACTTGATAAACTGTAAAGCATTGAGCAGTGAAGCAAGCTTCTGGGTGAATTCGCAGGGTGAGCATTACACAGCTGCTGGAAGTGGCCTGTGCAGGTCTTTCTCATCCCTATATGCAACAATCAGCTGCCAATGGCAGGCACCTACATCCCTTTGTCTGGAGGTTTTCTTTGGCCCTTAGTTGAGCGAGATTCTGTCCGTGTATATTATAGGATGACAGTCATTTTTCCCTAACCAAGGAGCAGCAAGACTGTGGCAGAGATAGCTTAGGATGTATATCTCCAGAGCTGAGATAGTTCTGAGACACGAAATGTGCCTTTGCAGATCTGGAGTGGTACAACATGATGAGGCTCTCATGATCCTTTGCATGCATGTATTGTGTGAGTGTGTGTGTGTTTGTTTGTTTTTATTATCATGCCCTCCTGATGTGGGTCCTACCTCTGCTTCTAGGAATCAACACCAAAATCAACCTCTATGCTTCTATTCTGATCTTGGAATTGGTTTCTGAAGAATAAAAATAAAGATGCATATCAAACTAGTCTTACATAGATAATAGAATGCTGATAGGCATGAACGCTGTTTACTGGACAATTACTCCAGAATATATCAAACACTTCTCTTTAAGTTATTTCTGAGTGAGTTTTCATTGTCTATGTATAGGGTACCTTTGTTTCTAATTAATTCATTATGTTGCTGAGCTGAGGGTCAGACTTGGCCTGCCTCCAGAGAAAGATAAAACACAAGCAATGGTACCCAGATGTATTTTTCTCAAAGCCCTGTCCTGAAGATAGATAATGCTATTAGAAAGTAGAACCTGCAATTAGTATATTTATCAGTAAAATACTCCATGAGACTGTGATAAATTTCTGTTTGAAGGTAAAAGAGAAAATATGTTCAAGATGCATTTCCTTAGCTGCCATTAAAAAAAAAAAGTTCTGCTTTGCACTGAGTTCATTTCTATTGTAACAAGCTATTAAACTATACTGAACTAGCCTTTTAATTGAGGTTCATAAGAAATGGTGGCTGGCCATGTTCTGTGAACATTTTAAAGGCACAATTTAATTTCCAGCAAGAATGCACAGAAATATCGTAAAGTGGGTATCTAGCTGTATTTATTGTTGCATTTTATAATCGAATTCAATCTTTGTTAAACCTTTATCCATCCTCAGGCTCAGGACATTCCACCTTGCTATTCCCTCCACCTGGAATGTGTGTCTCTAAATGACTGGCTTTAGGTAGTAGAATATTTTTCTACTACTAAAAATTGTGACTTCCACTATAGTAGACACTTGCCGAGTGTGAATGGGGAGTATGGGGGAAGTGCCATACATGTCTGTGCATGTATGCCCAGAATATAATGTAGATTGGACTTAGAAGACAATGTGAGAAAGAGCTAGTAAGACGGGGTTGAGTTCAGGTGTGTGTATGTATACATGCTTGCACACGGGGATACAAATGTGTGGATATGAAAGTAAATGGAGGCCAGAGGTTGACATTGGGTGTCTTCTTCTGTTGCTCTTCACCCTATCTCTTGAAGCAAAGTTTCCCACTAACCCAGAGCTCACTGTTTCAAGATATCCATATTTCTCTAGCCATCCCTGGGTCTTCCTCCCAAGTGTTGGCAGTATAGGCACCTACCAAGCATGCTCAGCTACATGTGGGTCCCAGAAATCCAAACTCTAGTTTTCAAGCTTGAATAGCAAGTGCTTTATTTAGGGAGTCATCTACCCAGCTCACTAGTAAGTTTTGAATTGAGTATATGTTGAAATATTTTGGGATATACTGAGTTTAATATTTATAACCTCATCTCTTTTTTTCCTTGATATGACCCCCAGACAGTTTTAGAGCATGATGTGGTTCTTATTTGTGGGCAACATCATATTTCTGCCATTCAATGCAGACCTTAAGTCATTCCCAAACCACCCTTAGAGCGCTTTTGGCCATGAAAGCACTGATCCTTTTTCAGGAATGATGCAAATAAATCACCAGTTGTTTACCTATTTAAGTTCCAAGGAGCTTATCCAACAACTCTATTCTTCACTAGTGACTGGCTCATAGCAGAGTAGGTAGCATAGTTCACAAAATAAGTAGTAGACAAAATAAAGGTGTGAGTGGCAAAGGGTTGGTGACTCTACATCTTTGGCATGCTCAATGGGTTAATGAGCTACCGTAAATGTTCCTGGAAGGACAGGGGTAGTTACACAAAAGAACTATAATGGGCCATTGGTGAGTTATATTTTATTTTTTTATAATATCACACTAAAAATGTAAGGTTCTTCACTTATCTGGTAAAAACAAATATCATCCATTCACCCAACACATATGCAGCTCAGCAAAGACTGTCAGCTCTGGAGAAGCCAATGACTCAAAATCAAAAACTGAGATGAGAAATTTGGATCAAAAACTCTCTTTAACTGATCTTCTACAGAGCCAGCAATGATTACAACTATAAAGAAAGGAGAGGTACTGCTTTGGGCTAGAAGAAGTCATCACTAATTGCCGGCTTCTGTACCCCATAATGGCCCTGAGCGATCAGCCTTGTGTAATGTAAGTGGTATAACTAAGCTTCAGAGTTGACAACCCTACTGAGTCAATGGGAAAGTGCACACTCTGATCCCTCCTGTTACTTTTAGATTTTCCAATCTGCTCACAAAGACTTTGTCCAGACCAGCTCAAAACCTATTTACTTATGCTTTTCTCCAATTAGCTCTGTTCTGTGCAGAAAGAGAACAGCGGGGACTGGTCAAGATACCATATCATATATGCTCTATATACCATATATGGTAAAGTCTATGCTCCCTGCTTGCTCTCTAAAACTCAAGACTCTCATCATCAGAGAAGAAGAAAGCCATGTAGTTTTCAATTTGTTTCCAAATTTCTCGGGTTCAAATTCTACCCTGGCCAATGATTTATCAAGAGGCTTTTAAATAATCTTGACCCCTATGTGTTCCTAATTTCTGATTTGGCTGAAAAATACGTTGGTTACAATGAAGGAAACAAAACAGGGTTTTCCTTGTAGGTATCTGCCATTGTAATTATAGCCTCCCTAAGATAGAAAGTATTTCAAAAGAAAAGTTTTTAAGCTCGCCATCTATCCTGAGGGAAAAAAAATCCTCTTTAGAGTTTTGACCAGTTGATATTAGGAGCCTGGACATTTTCATCCTGTCGTTTTAATATTAGTCTCTGTATAATAAACATTTAGTTACTTGGGAATGCCTACATGTTTTAAGTGTAGGAAGAGCATCATCAGTCAAAACTGTTACAAGTCTGTACCACAGGCTAGGAGGCTTACAAACACGAGGATTTATTTATCCAGCTTTGAAGGCTGAAAGTCCAGGAGCAGAGTAACACTGCTGTCTAGTTTCCACAAAGACCCTGTTCCAGGGTGTAGACTGCCAGCTTCTCATTATATTAAAGTAGAAAATGAAAGGAGAATACAAAAGATAAGAAGGAAGAGGGGGGGAAAGAGAGAAAATAATAAGTTCTCTGTGCACATCCTATTCCCCGTTTTTCAGTGCTGGAAACTGAAGCCAGGGCACAGTATGTGCCAGACAAGTGAGCTAAATCCTTAGTCCTGAATGTCCCTTTTCAAAAAGCACAAATCTTCAGAGCTCTTCTCTCATGATGTAATTGCCACCGAAGTCCCTAGCTACTAATGGCATCACATGGGGGACGGAGGGGGAGGTACAATGCCACATTAATGGAGAAGAGGATACATGCATTCGACCCATTCATACATTGCAAACATTTAATATCATAGATACCTGCTTGACCAATTTTAAATGTATACTTATTTATGATTTCTATACCATCTCACAAATCTTTATTATTACCCTATTTTTTACAAATGGTTTCTATCTGAGTAACAGCATAGCATATTTTATTCTATACCTCTATCAACTTCTCCTTCCCTGGATGTATACCCAACCCTAACCAGTCCATCACCCTAAACTAAACCCATCCTAATCCTAATTCTATCCTAACCCAAGTCTGATCTCAACACTAGTCCAACCATGACATTCACCCAGCCCCAACCCTAACACGAATGCTAACCTTAACCCTAGCGATACACGATGCTCTACACTTTTCATGAATTCAGCCCCACCAGTACATATAAAGGACCCAGATCCTGCACTCACAAGACTGTTCTAAGAAAAAAGAAAACAAATCTGTTTGTTTTGTCTCTGAATTTAACTTGAATGCTCCTTGATGAGAAGGACCATTTTCCATCTTACAGCACAAAGATGATCAGAAATGCCTCTGAAGGGGTGAATAGGTGGCTCAGTGGTTAAGAGTACTTGTTGCTCTTGCAGAGGATCTCAGGTCAATTCCCAACCCCCACGTGGTAGCTCACCACTATCTGTAATCCCAGTTCTAGGGGATCCAATGTCCTCATCTGGCCTCTGAGAACACCAGAAATGCATATGTTACACATATTTACATATAGGCAAAGACACTTATAATAAAATAAACCTTTAAAAATAATTTTAAGGTACTACCTCTGAAAATAGACAATAACTCACAAATGGATTTTCCAAGTACGTACAAAACTGACTTTGCATATTAGCCGATAAGACTTCCAGTTGGGACTCTCAGGGAAGATGCTGTCTATCGGCTCTGAAGTCCTCATGGTTGCTGCTTGGTGTCCACCTGTGGGTTTCTGTGACAGTCTTCATTTGTTGTAAAGAAAAGCTTATTTGATGAAGGATTATAGCTACACTTATGTGTGGATTAAATGATAAGGGTCGAATGTAGTTGGAATTACACTTATCTATCAAAGTGGTGGTAATAGATTCTCTTCTACAATCCATGAACTCACTACCACTGGGGAAATTGGCAAGATTTTCAGAATAAGGTACGATTTTTCTCATATGTAGTGAACCTGTAAGTTCAATTAGACAGCTGTTGGTTAACACCACCATGAGAGTGCCTCTCATTGCACCTTTAGATATCTTGGCATCCTGGTTATTGTTGTGGTTCACAGGTGTTACAGCTAGGCAAAACTTCTTCCCTCGGCAGATTACACAGTTCTCTCTGATACTGTGGAAACTAGACCAAAGGAGACTTTCAGAATAGGTCCATCTAGAATCATCTAAGTCCCTTCTCTCTCATGCCATAAGATTTTATTGTCTTCAGCAATAGAGACTTACCTTCAACTTCCAAGGGGGTGCCAAGGGCAACAGCAATATCCTATATTGTTTGGAGCACTCGAATTGCCCTAACCAATTACTCAAAAGGAGAGATCTCTCATGCCTGGAACTCAGAGTTTTGTTAGTGTATGGTTCATGTCAGCTACAGTAGCAACATAATTTAATTTAGGATTTATAAAGAGAGATGGATGTCAGGTAAATATAAAACAATATGATTCCTTAAAGTTTTATCTAACAACCTTGGTGTTATTTGTCCATCCTCCCTCCTTCTCCTTTGGTACTGACCTTCCTCCCTCCCTGCCCAGTTGGTGTTCCCTCCCTGATTTTAGACACATCTGCAGCACAGCTTCTGCCTCTATGATTCAGAGAATATCACAGAAGAGTGGCTGGAAAGATTGTAAGAGCTAGACTAGCAGGAAGTCCGGTGTGAGACTCTCTCCTAGCAATGGCTTCATAAACAAGACAGGAACAATGAGAATATCAATAGACAGACTAATGCAAGTGGGGGAGGATTCTTGGGGAGTCCCACCGCTAGACAGAAGACTACAGGCGACTGGCGTGAAGGGAGGAAACAACCCCTCTCAGGAATGAGCTCCATTATTGGGTAATCAATACAAAGTGGTCATCCCTGAAACCATATATAAGTAACAAAAACGGACTCAGTAGATTGTAACTTTTGAGCATACACATAATAAATAAATAATACATATGTAACAATTATAATTAAAGAAAAAAATCTATAAATCTGAGAAAGTGGGAGACTTGGGAGGATTAGAGAGAAGGAGCATAGGACGGGGTTGGGGGAGGAAAGAGAAAGGCTGAAGTGATGCAATTACATTTTAATTATAAATATATTAAAAATAAAATCAGAAGACACACACACAAGAAAATTATTTGCTTGAGATGGAAAAAAAGATTTTCATCGAAGAACTGAACAGTAAGCCTTGGAATTTGGAGTGACTATGTCAGGTGTGAAACAGGCAGAGCCTACACTTAAGCAGCTTCTTGGCCTGGACCCAGGACTCTAGAGACTAAGAGTCAAGCTACTGCTGTATCTCTGTGTATCTCTGTGTACCTCTGTGTCAGGGCTTCTAGCTCCCTGATGGGGTTCTGCACTGGCAACCACTATTTTGATATCACCCTTTCTGCAGTTATAGGAACTCCATCCAAAGCACTGAGCGTTACCCAGCATTCCTCAGTCATATCAATGACTCTCAGCAAACAGGTGCCTAAGGTTCTAGATCTTTATTGTAACTAAAGTTTCCCTTTTCAAAAAGACTCTAAGTGAACGAAGCAGCAAGATTCCTCTCAGAACACATTAATATAAGTTTATTTTCCTAAACTTAAAAAAATAGATTTAATAACAATTTTAAAAACCTATGGTTTTACCTTTGGGCAGGGCTGGGGAGCAAGCCCCAGCATCTTGGGCATGGTAAGAAAGTACTCCAGCACTTAGTTACAGCCCAACCTTAGCTTTTTGAGACAGGTCCTACTACATTGCCCAAGCTGGCCTCCAACTTGGAGTCATTCTGCCTCCACCCCCTGTCATGTTAAGCTGTACTTCTCCTAAACCAATAACACCATGACTGTCTTCTCTACTGCAATTAACCTTGGATTCTGTCCTGGAGTTGATCAAGCTCAAGGACAACTAACGCTCCGCATCAACTCAAGAACCATCCCTGTCTGCCTCCTAGCCTTGCTTTCACATGATTCTCTCTGAGGCTGTCTGGCTCCCTCTGCCCTGCTAAGGAAGCTGTGGAGTGCTGCATTTGAGGCTGGAAAAAAAGCACTGTTCATAACTAGTTTGAAACCATCCATCTAAATCTAGCACATAGAGTAAAAATAAATAAATAGATAGATAGAACTGGAAAACATCAATAAAGTAATCATAGAAGGAAAGTACAATTTGGGGTGATTTTGTCCTGATTTAGATTCTCTTACCCAGGGCAGCTCCAGTGTCCCATACCCCCATGAGAAGGAGGAGCTAGGCTGAGGCTTCATTAGCCATAATGATAATTGCATCCCATTTTCAAAGAGGCTATTATCCCCAAGGCTTGAAGTGTGCTATAAACATTAATTAATTTGAGCTCTGGGTAGCCCAGTACCATTCCGCCTTTTGTAAAGAAGAGTAAACAGAAGTGAGTAGCGATCAAAAGTTAAGTGGTTTCCCAGGGCTCATTCAGCCAGCCAGTAGAGCTGGCTGTAAACAAAACTCAACCTGAATGACAACCCCAGTAGCCCTCAATGACCCAGGAGGCCAGCAGCAGAGGCAGAGGGATTGAGGCCATAGCTACATTGTAACCAGACTTGGAACAAATTTCACTTATTGTATTTAATGGTGAGCAAACACTGTGACCGGACCAAAAAATGGACCGCCCCTTGTGGCCAATAGCTACCTCCTCTTTCCAGTTTCTTTTCAAAGCAAGACTTCTCAAACTTGACTCTGCACCCACATCGCCTGGGAGTCTTGTTCACCTGCAGATCCATCCAGAGTACACATATTGGTGATGAGGCCAGAGTCATCACAGAAGCAAACACCTTACCATGCTGACTTTGCTGGTGGATGCCTTGTGTGATAACTTTCTGTGTTGTTTTCTTTCTTGCTGGGTTTTTTTCTCCCTATCCAACCCTGTTCTGTTTGACTTTTCCCAGTACCCATGTGTTATAGTTTTATGCCTCCTACCCCTTCAATATTGGTGTATCATATTTATAGAGGGGAGCAGGTCTTCGGAGCTCAGTTGGAGGAATTTTGACCTTATTTGGAATTTAGAGGCAGAGTTGTGAGCATAGTGTGCTGCCACTATCAGGCTGAGATCTGGCTCACCTGCCCTTTGATCCCAGCATGGAGACTGCCAGTCCTTTGAGCAGCTCGGCTTTGGCTCTTCCTACAAAATGCACAAGGGGAATTTCACTTTGTGATATTTATTATACAATATAAGTATTTTTAGTATTTCTCAGCCTTCCCCTTAAAGAGGAAGCACTCAACTAAAAAGAAGCATCAGAGCGTACACAAATTTGTATTGTTTGAGCAATGAACAAATATGATTAAGAAACAAAGCATGGATTGCATTTAAACAATCTCAAGGCACAAAGATGGGAAAGTATTTAATCAGCCAGTCATGGTTCTCCTCCCCCCCCCCCCTTCCATGAAGATCAGTGTCTGGACATTTTAGAACCTTTGAGTAAATTTTTCCAGTTTTTACCATAAACGTATTTACTGAGTGCAGAGTTATCTCTAACAGAGACAGCTAGTTGTCTAAGATATAGAGTTGAGTTGAGCTCAGAAAAACTCATAGTCTAGTTTATAATCGCATGCATAGAGGTAAGAGATCTCAGGAAGACCCCCATTGAGGAGTGGGGAGGATCCTTATAGGACACACTGAGCCTAGAATTTCCCAAGCAAGGAGAGAATGAAGCCAGATGAGGTGGAGCCCACTCTCACTCAACAGAGAAATCCTTGGTTAGCCTTAGAGGCTCATTATTACAAATCATTCATCATACACTACACACATAAGGGAGAAGGGGAGAGGACCCGAGTATTGAGGGGACCCTGGTCAGAGATGGCAAAGACCTGGCTTGAGAGGCCAGCCGAGGGGAGCAGAAGATGATGAACTTCGATCCTGTCTGGAAGCAAAGATTGAGGATGACTTGTTCATAGATGAGCTGTGTGAGGCGTAGAACTGCCACTTAGAGTTTTACACGTCATAATTGTTAACACAAATCTTTATTCACTGTCAACCAATTTTAAAAGAAGACCAATAGTGCCCAATTTCCATAAAAATTCTCCACATGTTCCTTATTCTACTGAAAGTAGTAGCTGCTTATGCACTGACAGCACACGTGTTTATGTGAAAAGAAAGACAAGGAGAAGAAGAAATACAACCAGATATTTCACTGTGGCTGTTCAGAAGTATCTCACCAAGATGTGTTTAAGATTCTCTGAAAACATAAACTGTAAACACTTAAACATGAAGAAAACTTTGAGATGAAGCAGTACCAAATTATAGGTTATTAGTAAGTTTGTAAAGTTATCCTCCTTTCCTGACCAAAGTCTACCTACAGCTCTGATCCAGACACGTGCTGACCAATATCCAGTAAACAGTTCTATAAGGTATGCAGGGGGAACACGCTAGTGAGCCATGGCTGGTGACAATACTAATCACTATGGTATAGTTATCAGAATCTCTGTGACCAATTTCAGACCATCAACAAGGTATTCCTAAACACAGTGTGGGGAAGCAGTGTGGCGCTCACTCTTCAACACCATCTAGTGTCTCCCTTACACACACAACAGCTCCCAATATGTTCAAGAGTACAAGGTAATCACAATATGTAAAGCAATAAGGAAATGTGGGTGTGACCTTTGCTCTTAATATAATTTATGTAATTGTACACCTTTTGTAATTCAGTTCTGATCGATGGGTGCAGTTTCAAAGAAGCTTGCAAACTGGGGGAAATTGAACAGCTGGCTCTCAAAAGTCGTGACAGCACTGCTACTTCCCTGACACATAGGACTGCGTGTTGACTAGGTTTCTTTGGACTCCCTTAGCAAATGAAAGTATTGAGCTTACTCTTGGATTCTGGAAAAGGTCCATCTTGCCAGAATCTTATGGATAGCTCCTAGCCAAATTGTACATACAGCAACTAGTCGTGTTCTGCTGGATGTCAATGTCACGGTTTCAGATAAATTCACATTAATGCAGATTAATGCACATAACACCCAGAAGAAGCTATTATCACCCCCAGTTTGTGAGGAGAACTACAGTAAAGAGGTGGTTTGGACATTGATAATGCCACTTTGAACCCTCTCTCTAAGGTTGATAGATAAATTAAAATATAGACTATCTCTGCCACCTTAACTGTACTTAGATCTGGATCTGTAATACAAACACTGCTTATGAACCAGGATTTAGGCTCCTGTAATGCTACTGGGATAATTTACATTTTCACCTGCCTCAGAGCACTTGGAATAATCATCCACTTTAATCATGTATATCTATCGATAAGAAATGATTGCAACATGACAATGTAGTTATTTGATTCACTTAATGTGGAAAACAGCTACGGGTTTAATTAGGAGCAATTTAGCATACATTTTTATGACTGACGCCTATTTCTCTTCATGCCACAACTTGCAGGGAATTAAGTTATAAAAATAGTTCATATGCCGATAAAAAAACCGCAAGCTCTGCTAGATTGAAAACAAAGAAGGTAATTTGTACTGTCAAAGGATCTTCTTAGAACTTCGGATGAGGGATGGAGGGTTGAGGTGCTGGGCGGTTCAGAGCAAGAGATACAAAATCTGGAAGGATAAGCTCACCTTCTGAAACAAGCTTTGGCCCAGTTCCTTAAACTCAGCTTGAAGCTACAATAAATGGAGTCTCCAAAAGCTCAAACCTTGCAAGCCGGTGTGCTCAGCTTCGCAAGCCCCTTCCCAAGAGGCTTACGGATGCTCTAAGATATGGAAGCGTCCACACGAATATAATAACTCAGTACTACTCACTATGCTCACAGAAAAACTTAGCCTTTTGAGTGCTAATTGCATTCGGATTCCCTGGTTTATTTCAGGTGTTTCAATTTCAAGTTTAAAATCACCCAACTGTTTTCACACCAGAATCCCCCACCTCTGAAGGGAGGCGGGTGACACGGACTCCTCAGAGGTCCAGACTGTCCTCCCTATCTGAATTACTTGGATTCAATTAGTTTACCTAGTTCAATTAGTTTACTACAGCTCAGTTTTCCTCTGCTCTTTTCAGGATCCCTTGCTGACCTTTCTCCAGGGCCTGTTCTAGCTATTTTTAATTTTTTTTTAAAAAAAATGTTTTTCTCTTACTTGACCACAAAAATACCGCTGGCACCACCTTTAACAACTTTAATGGTGCGTTGTGTAAGAAGGTATTTGTTTTATGTGCTGGAGGTGTGGGCAAAACATCAAGGCAAACTAATTCCACTGTAGAATTGAAAGAAGTGGTTGGTAGGTTAAAGGCCTTAAGAAGGATAGGGCCTAAGATACTCTGTCTGAAAAGCAGGGAGGCACCTCCATCAACCCAGGGCTATCTTCAGGAGAAGCTGACTGGAGAACAGGAGTAAGGGAAAGTAGACAGCAGTGGCCATCACTGGGCCCAAAGGCAATGGGCTTCATCATGTTGTATTGCCTCCTGCCGAAAAGGTTTGCGTATTTTCCAAAAAGGTCTGTTCGTGACATCTTCTCCACGTCTCTCTCATCCCTTTTGAAACAGTAGATGCCCCAAGGCAAAAGTTCAAGAATCACACTTTTTTGTTTTAAGTCTAGTCTCACACTGACATGCCATCGATTCTTTTTTTTTTTAATTAGGTATTTTCCTCAATTACATTTCCAATGCTATCCAAAAAGTCCCCAATACACTCCCCCCCCCCCAGTCCCTCACCCACCCACCCCCACCCCTTGGCCCTGGCATTCCCCTGTACTGGGGCATATAAAGTTGGCAAGTCCAATGGGCCTCTCTTTCCAGTGATGGCCGACTAGGCCATCTTTTGATACAAATGCAGCTAGAGTCAAGAGCTCTGGGGTACTGGTTAGTTCATAATAATGATCCACCTATGGGGTTGCAGTTCCCTTTAGCTCCTTGGGTACTTTCTCTAGCTCCTCCATTGGGGGCCCTGTGATCCATCCAATAGCTGACTGTGAGCATCCACTTCTGTGTTTGCTAGGCCCCGGCATTGTCTCACAAGAGACAGCTATATCTGGGTCCTTTCAGCAAAATCTTGCTAGTGTATGCAATGGTGTCAGCGTTTGGATGCTGATTATGGGATGGATCCCTGGATATGGCAGTCTTTAGATGGTCCATCCTTTCTTCACAGCTCCAAATTTTATCTCTGTAACTCTTTCCATGGGTGTTTTGTTCCCAATTCCAAGAAGGGGCACAGTGTCCACATTTTGGTCTTCGTTCCTCTTGAGTTTCATGCGTTTAACAAATTGTATCTTATATCTTGGGTATCCTAAGTTTTGGGGCTAATATCCACTTATCAGTGAGTACTCCCACATGCCACTACTCAATAAAGTCACACGGCCTGTTAGAGTCATCCAGAGAGACACAGCCAGCAAGGCATGTATATGGTTAGAAATTATGGATATAAATATCAACACTGTCAAAGATACCAGTAGAAATTTTGTTACAAGGAATTTAACATGTAAGTATGAGCTAAGAAGTCTCTCATTCTATGCTTCAAGAGATAAAAACTCAACGAAGCCAATAGAGGTAGATGCATTCTCTGCTTGATGGATGGAACTGGGACCTCAGTCTTCTGCCCTTAACTGACATTTAAACCATCAGTTTTCCAGGATGGTAGACTGTAAAAGCAATCACCTCTCCTCCTCTTCTCGTTTTCTATGTCTCTGCAATGTATCTTCATAGCTCTTCCCATAGGGAACCTGTGGCTACTTGCTATTACTTTGAATCTGCCCTAGTTTTGTGACTGTTGTTGACACAGAATTCAGCATATTTTGAGCCTCCACTCAAGAGCTTTTTGCCTATTGAACATTACTAAAAGAAAAGTCCAAGCTAGCCTGATAGGCAATGAGACACCTAGAGCTGTGTGGCCCACACTTAGGCCCAACAGCACTTAGCCTCCATTGAACCTGATTATAGTTGCATGGTGAGGAACTCACAAACTTGGGAAACATATTGTTTTGACACATTCAATTTTCGGATTGCTTTGTGTTACATTATTTATATCAGTTAATTTTCTGCTACTGTGATAAAAATACCATGCCTAAGGCAACTTAGGGAAGAAACAGTTTATTTTGGCTTATGAGGCTCCAGAGGGGTACGAGTCTATCCTAGCAGGAGAGCATGGCAGCAAGCTACATGCAGAACAGCAGAAGTAGGACGCTGAGAAGTCATATATTGTAAACCATAAGCCTGAAGTGAAAGTGAGCTGGAAGTGGGACACAGCTATTAACTCTCAAAACCTCCCTCCAGTTGATGTACTTCCTCCAATAAGCCCACACATGGTGCCACCAACTGGGAGCCAAGTGCTCAAATGCCTGAGCCTAGGGAGACATTTCTCATTTAAGCCATCACATGCTAGTCAGACAAACAGCCATTGTTGATACAGGGAGAACACATCAACCCAGCCTTCCACAATTCCTCTGTACCTGGACAATGTGCTAATGTGGCCTTTTCTCATGGTACGTTTTTCAGCGGTAGACTAAACGATGTGATATATGCTGAGACTTTAAATGTATGTGGAAAGGCCTCTTAGAATTTCCATCCTCTACCATGAAGCCCCAGCTTAGGAAGTTATTGTTCCTTCTATATGTATCCTTGGATGCAGGCACAAATGAACAGATTTGAAGACTTGAAACCTGTAGTCCTCCCTGGACCAGCAAGGTAAGTCTGATCAAATTTGCCTGAAGGTATGTGTGTATGCATGTGTGCATGTTTGTGTGTGTGTGTGTGTGTGTGTGTGTGTGTGTGTGTGTGTGTGTGTGTGTGTTAAAATGTTTGGCTTTGTAATCTGCTGAGATTTTGCTGTGTGTTTTTTTTAATATCCTAGACATTGCTTTATTTGATTTAAAAAAAATAAGACTTCTGTATACATGGATGTTTTACCTACATGTGTGGCTGGTTGCCACATATGTGCAGTGCCCACAGAGAAAAGAGGGCATTGTATCCCCTAGAACCGCATTTATAGATTGTTTTGAGCCATGGTGTGGATGCTGAGAATCAATCCCCGTCCTCTGAGAGAGCAACCAGTTCTCTGAACCACTGAGCCATCTCTTCAGCCTCAGATGTTACCATTTTTATTTAGCAATATTGAGAAAGCAGAAACCTATGTAATGAGAATGGCCCCTATAGGCTTCTGTGTTTGGATGCTTGGTCATTAGTTGTCTAACCCTTTGAAAAGGATTTGGAGGTGTGGCTTTGTTGGAGGTGTGGCCCTGTTGGAGAAGGTGTGTCACTAGGAGTAAATTTTGAGGTTTCAAAAGCTCTCTCTCTCTCTCTCTCTCTCTCTCTCTCTCTCTCTCTCTCTCTCTCTCTCTGCCTGTTGCCTGTGGATCAGGATGAAGCTCTCAGTTATTCCTCTGTACCATGCCTGCCTGCCTGCTGCGATGCTCCCCTCCATGATAACAGTGACTAATGCTCTGAAAGTCTAAGCAAGTCCTCAATTAAATACCTTTCTAACCATAGCCTTGGTGATGGTGTCACATCATGCAAATAGAACATAAAGATACTAATATAGAGTATTTGCTATAGGGTACATATTATGATGATCCATGAGCTACCAACATCTTTGAAAACAGAATGCAGTTACTTAATTTTTAAATTCTTCTAAATGTTCCCAAGAATCAAATCCAGGGCTTCACACATACCAGGCCAGCATTTTACCACTGAGCTACCTCAGCCTCATGCTTATTTATTCATTATGTCATAACTGAATTCTCCTAAGAAATTTTACAAGATAAAGAATCCTACTGAGAATCAACCTTAATACTATAGTTCTTGGAACTTCTTCAATTATATTGGTGTTTGACTTTAGATCTTATACAGTCAATGCCAAATATGTTGTTCTGTTGTCCAAACAACAGTCCTCGTCAAGACTCACCACTGTATTGTCCTTTGGAAGATCAGTCATCACTGGGTGCATCACAGAGATTCTGTCCTTCATCTAGTGTGCCAGACTTACTTGATAGACATCATACATTTTCAGGGGGAAAAAATTAACATTTAATTCAATTGGCATTTTTTAAATGAGTTTTATATGAGTTCATCTTATTATAAAGAGCTAAGAGAGCAACCAAACTCTTATCTTCAACCAGGCATCAAGAGTGTTTGCACCTTTATTCTATGTGTTGAAATCAAACTTGCGGATACTCAATCCACAGATGTTAGACAACTGATTTTCACATATAAGTGCATTAGCATTCAAATCAAGACATGAAACACACTGGGTACTCAGAAAGTTTCATTGTAATCCAGATAACAACTATCTTTATATTCCCCTAAAGGTCTATTCTGATCTCTCATTTCCTGACTTGCTATAGCTTTTCTTGAATTTCACACAAACAAAATATACCAAATGTATTCTGATGTATGATTTTTCCATTAAACACTATGTCTGTGAAAATCACACATATTGTTCCATGTAACAGTCAACTGCTCATTCATTTACACTGACAATTGGTATTATACTGTGTGGTTATATTGAAGTGTGTTTATCCATTCTAAAATTGATATATACATCTGGATTGCTCCCAGCTGTGCAGTATTATAAAAAAAAATCCACTATGGATATTCTCACATGTGTCCTTTTGCTCTTATAAGCACTCATTTAGTTGGGCATATTTTTCTTAATAGTATTTTAATGAAGTCAATTTTATCCAACATTAGTGTTCAAACATAGTAATTAAGCAAAATAATCTATGATAATATAAAAGAATATGCTGCCATCTTTAAGACTCTTTTTATAAGATTTTAATAGCCGTGTATAATATTAATTCAGTCATGCCTTTAGAGTGTAAAAACATATAAATGTGTATGGGTTCTGTGCATATTCATGGATACACATAAATGTATGTGTTTAAGGTACCATATACCCAACATAAGCACTTCTTTCTATAAGAGATCAGCATCTGCTCAGGTCCCCCAATACCAAGTTCTTAGCACAATGGAGATTTATTTGCTTCAGAAGGTCAAAGGGCAGGGAATGAGAGACAAAGACAGGAGATAAAGGACTAGGGAGAAGGGAAAGGTAACAGAAGAGAGAGCAAGGGGTATTTATCCCTAGGACAAATTTGGGACTGCCTCTGGATAGAGATGAAATAGACATGGCCCATAGACAAATGGTGGCTTATAAAAGTAAAATGGAAAATCCTGTGTTAGGATGAGGTGTTGAATTTTAACTGGGCATTTAATTAGGTGAGCCAAAGGGGGCTTCTGATTTCTGGACTTCAATAATTTGATAGCTGGATCTTGGTGGTCAGCCTCAGGGGGAGGAATTGGCCAAATAAGGGAATAGACCTTGGTGACTAGCTTTAGGAATGCAATCCAATAGTTTTTGAAAGGCAGAGGGAATGAGGGAGAAGGGCAAGGCCTGCCAGAGCCACATGCTCCAGTGGGCTGGTATGCCTTCCCTTTCCCTCCTAGGTATGCAGGAAGTCTGTATCCCCCAAACATTCTTGTATCTAGGTAATGACCTCTGAGGTCTGCTTAAGCATCTTCCCAGAGATTTTTGTCATCACTATGAAATAACCAACAAGAAAGCTCATG
The DNA here is from genome assembly GCF_978045245.1 of Mus caroli. Lineage (NCBI taxonomy): Eukaryota > Metazoa > Chordata > Mammalia > Rodentia > Muridae > Mus > Mus caroli. The sequence continues at coordinate 40,337,833 of NW_028227257.1, read as the reverse complement.
GCAAATTAAGGCTTTGAGTTTGAAGACTTGTCTGTTACAACTAACATCTCTTCTCTGTGCACTACAAATATGATGTTTTCTAAAATTGCTATGCTTTATAGTACAACCATACAACACATACACAAACACAAACCAATACACACCACATGCCCATACAGACACATACATACACACACACAAGTATATGAAAATAGCATATTCTTCAATTGTCAATGAACAACCGAAACATCCCTCTAAAGTATCATTTTACTTTCTTAGCACCAAAAATAAAATATACATTAGAAACCCCTATTGATTTTGGTTGGTCGCTAACTGCAGGTGAAGAGTCAGAAATTATTCATTGAACTACACTTTCAGAAGTAAGTTAGATTGAGGTAAATAAGGGGGAAGTCTTGACCTTTGTGACTGACAACACCCACCCCCATTTCAAAGGTTTATTAACAATGATGATGTGGGTATTCCTCCACAGGCCAGTTCTCATCTAACATTCCTCCTGCTTAGAGTTTATGAGACGGAATCTTCCGATTTTAATTTAGACACATCTGGCACACAAATGAGACACCATTGTGAAATCCTCACCACAGCCTGGATGATGAGGTCCTGTGTTTATTAGTAAAGATGTTAGAGCCAGTCAATTGCACTGCTCTTTTGAGTGGAGACATCTCAGAGGTGGCATTTTTGGAGGCGTTAGTTTCTTCGTTCTTTGCTAAGGAACTACTAGGTTAAGTTCACTTTTAACTGGAAGCTAACCAGAGTCAGCTTTGACTCAGAGGTAGCCTTACCTGCAGTCACTGAAGAGATTATTTCAACTAGTTTTACTGCTAGAGAACAGTTAACATTCCCAGCTTATTTTTTTCTTTTTTCTTTTCTTCTTTTTTATTTGATGGAGTTCTTAACTGCTGTAAGATATATTTAGATCTGTTGCTTTTTAAAAAAAGATTGTAAATATGAAATGCTTTTTAAAATCCCTGAACATAACCAGGATTAGTAACAACTTTCTCTTTTGTCTAAAATAAAGCCTTACTTGCTTCTAAAACTAAACCAAGAATTTCAGGCCGATTTATTATTACTATTGATAATGACCTTTGATTAGAACCAAAATAGCTGATTCACAGAGTTCATGCTGAGGACACTCAGCCCCTCCTATGGTCCAAGCCACTGCCCTGAAGGAGCTAGGACAAGGATGACAAACATCTTGGAAGAAAATGAAGTACATTCCCAGAAAAGTAGATAAATTCATGCTTCCTCTCTTTCCACACTCAAAAAGTCAGAGTACCAACATATTCTTCATCAGCGACTCTAACCAATTTAACCCCATAAAAGAAGTAACTCTGATTCTCTGTATCTGGAGTCATATTCCCCAGCAACTGGTCAAATTAACACCACAGAACCCACATGATGTCTTCAGAAGAACACAGAATTAACTGGCTAGAATTCCTCCCTTAAAGTATACAATATGAAATTGGTCCAGGAGAAGCAACCAGGCAAATTTAAAAATTAAAGGTCATACTGCAACTTCAACTGCCCAGACTTAACAGTAATGACACAAGAAGTGGGGAGCGGGGAGTAAGAAGTGATGGAGAGTAAAGCTGTACAGAAACAGAAGCAGGACAGTGTAATGTGATCAACACTTCTCCCACAACTTCTAAGTGGAAAAGAAACCTGACAGGTGCTGTATGGACTACTGGAGTGTAAGTTTGTATTTTAAATTAAATGGTAAGGTACTGAAGCAAAATGTCTTGAGGATGAGAACTGTATTGTGGTGGTGTGGAGTCTCCTTGCTCTTAGGAGACACATACTGGAGTAACTGAAGCACAGTTCTATGCTAAACTATCCAGTATAACAATTATTTATTTAGCTTGTTGTCTATTTAGACTAGGCTCATCTGGGTGGTCTTAGGAGCTGGCTGGGCTTCCTTCTGTGTTTCTGATCAGATACAGTGGCTCTATTTCTGGAGATGGGCTGTGTTTGCTTAGTAACAGAGCTGCAAAGGAGGCTAAGTTCCTGATTAATCTAAGCATGGATTATTCACATGGGAGAACCACCACATAAACCAGAGAGAGAGAGAGAGAGAGAGAGAGAGGGAGAGAGAGAGAGAGAGGGAGAGGGAGAGGGAGAGGGAGAGGGAGAGGGAGAGGGAGAGGGAGAGGGAGAGAGAGAGAGAGAGAGAGAGAGAGAGAGAGAGAGAGAGAGGAAGGGAGAGGGAGAGGGAGAGGGAGAGGGAGAGGAAGAGAGGGAGAGAGAGAGAGAGAGACAGACAGACAGACAGACACACACACACACACACACAGAGAGGGAGAGGGAGAGGGAGAGGGAGAGGGAGAGGGAGAGGGAGGGGGAGGGGAAAGGGGAGAGGGAGAGAGAGAGAGAGACAGACAGACAGACAGACAGACAGACACACACACACACACACAGAGAGAGAGAGAGACAAAGACAGAGAGACAGAGATTCAGAGAGACAGAGGCACAGAGAGACAGACAGAAAAAGACAAAACAGAGAGACAAAGACAGAATTCTTGAGACCTAGCTGCAGAACTCACTCTTCGCCCCACTAGTCAGAGTAAATACCAAGGTCAGTGTGTGGTTAAGGATGATGCGCCCACCTTGTAAAGAGGGGTCTGCCAAGTTGCTTCATAAAAAGCCTTGCTAGAATACAGGGGCGAGGCTAGCAGCAGAATGCAAGAGTATGCATTCATAACTCCTCTGTGGGTTTGAAAATCTCCAATCTCTAAAAACTGTGGTGAGGACCAGAAGGTAGGAATAGAAGCTAGTCAAAGAGTGTGTAGTCAATGTTTATTCATTTTTCAAAAAGCAAATCAAAGGCAGGCGTATAGAAATCAGAACACTAGCAACATTTGGGTGTCGGTTTCTAGAGAGTAAAGCATTTACCTTCTGGATCTGAGCCATGAGGATTCCATCAAGTTACATTCATAAAAGTGTACTCCTTTTGTATATGAACCATGTAGAGAAAATTACCTTGAAAAGTGTAAAGAGCATTAGTCATCTGGTTCCTGTTCAGATACTGCCTCCAAGTCCCTATTCAATGTTGAGAATATATCCTCTAGGCCTCATTTGGAAACTGACATCTCCACTCTGAGTTTAAATTGTAACTCAATTGTATACTTTCTTCTGGGCATAGAAGTTCTCAGAAGTTCAAGGATGACACATCTGACATATATATATATATATATATCATAAGTTATAATTGGAAAGTCCTCCTCCAGCTAGAACATGGTTTGTTTTGCTTTCCAGAATTGATACAGAAACTATTATCATAAAGCAAAAGCAATGAAAAGAATTTCATAGTTCAGGTAAGAGATTAAAGGGTTGGTATGTAAAGAAGCCAGTGGAGAAACAGAACCTAATGTATTTTAACATTATACCAGAAATATGACAAGAGGGGCCTCCCACATAAGGAAGAATCATCTCAGAGTTTCCAAAAATCCAATCAGATTTGTCACTGATAAGCTCTGATTAACCAGAGTCCTGACTTCCTCAGAGAAAAGTACTCCATGATCCCTTGGGGTACACTACGGCCTTTGTGAGTAAAGCAGAGAGAGCCACAGGTGTCCTCTCAGTGTTCACACATTGTGTGTGTGTGTGTGTGTGTGTGTGTGTGTGTGTGTGTGTGTGTGTGTGTAGTGCTGGGAACAGCATCACCAGAGGTCCAGGTATCCAGCAAACCCAGCAGCTGCCATCAGGGGAGGAGCCCCTGAGAGTGCCTCAGATGGCGTGATTTTCTCACTTCTGAGCACTCTGACCCCTTCCCAGTTCAAAGGAGAGAAGAAACGGAACAACATGTCAGCTGTTTTGTTTGCATTTCTTCAAGAGCTTTGAGTTTACGCCCAGGGCTCATTTGAACTATGATGTCCAGAAGTTTTGTGGAAATTTGTGTTCTTTGATTAGCTATTTAAATACCCTCCACTATGTGTATTTAGAAGCAAAGGAGGCAAAGCAGCCCCTGCCCTCCTGGACAGAGCATGGGGTACTTTATCTAATGGAGTCACAGGACTACTTAGCTTTCTTATATGTGGACATGACAGCTGAACTTCACAGCAGTCCTGGAAGAGACATTCTTAGCCCCAATTTACAGTCAGGGAAACCGAGACTCAAAAGTAGAGTATGACTGTGGATAGAGTGAACTCCACTGTAATATAATGCCTTCAAGGAACCTAAGAGGAAGTGGTGAGACACACTAGTCTCCCACAACAATAGCGGCTGCTTTCGAACTGAAACAGTGAAGCTGCATATGTGACAGGAACTTTATTTGGGGGAAAGGGACCAAAATGATTGCTGTGGAGTCCCCTAAAGAAAAAGTGAGCCATCTTCCTTTTTTGAGAACCTTGTCTCCTGCAGTAGTCGACGTCTCAAGAGCAAGCCTCTATAACAAACTCTAAAGCATCGGTGACATAACACATCAAAAGAAGTTTCCTTTAAATCAGACAATAGTTCCTTCAGCAAAGGTAGGGTTGGGTAAAATACCTGCTCCAAGGACTCAGCTGGTAATGCTCGAGGGATAACTTGGCAGAAACATGCAACCAACAGACAAAGAAAAAGAAGACCCCCATCTGAAGGGCTTTAAACTCTAGGTCTGGAAGGGGCACTCATATTATCTCCAGTCACCTTCTACTGGCCAGATCACAGTCACGTGACTACCTAACTGCAAAGGACGCTGGGGATGCAGCCAATGTGTGTTAAGGAAGAAGGGAAAGAGGGTGCAGTGAACACATAACAGCTTCCATTGCCATTTATACACTCAGAGGAGGACCGGTTTTCCTTTCTGACTTCCTTTAAAGCCCATAGGAATTATGCACATTTATTTTTGCTGAATTGAGCAGCTGGCACACGTGTTAAATAGATATGTATGCATGAAATGCTATGGTGTAACAGTTGGCTTCACAATACTCTTAGGAAATTTGTGAGAATTCGGTAGTACCTCTTTGTCTCCCAATGGGGGTCTGAAACTCCAGACACTGCCAAAGGATACCTCTGATGTTCTTTCCTATACACACATTCCCACATACAAATTAAAACTGGACAAGTATAACAATGTACAATGATAATTTCATATGAACATCATCTCTCAAAATGCCTTATTTTACCTTACTCACTCTTTCTGGGATGGGCCAGATGATGCTGTGTCTACCTAGGGAGATGATGTCATATCAGAGACAGAATTATTGTGACATAGTGTGAGACTGCTCCTAGTATAATTTCTAGTATAACATAAACACTGGAATAGCACGCGAGGTGATCTAATAGCCAAGAAGCTACCATGTTACTGATGGGAAGGGGAACATACCCAGTGGTACGGTGGATAGAAATAGGATCCACCCCAGGTAGGATGGAGTCGAGCACTCAGAGGTTTCATCATGCTGCTCAAATCACCCACAATTTGAAAATTCTTAAATATTTATTTCTGAGATTTACTAATTTTTAGTAATATTTTCAGACTACAATTGATCTGAGATCACTAAAACTACAGAAAACAAACTGAAAGCAAGAAGACTACTGTTTAGGTAACAAGACCAGCTGTGACTTTTGTTGAAGTTCATCAAGGTTATAAGAGAATTTCTTATGTTTTCCCTTTGTTTCTGCATATATTTATATATATGTAAGTTTTAATAGAATTTAACATAAAAACATTAATCTTTGCACCATAAAAGACCTTAATGAAACCATGGTGTCATCAATGAGACTATCTATAGGCATTGTAGCTTGATTTCTTTTACTTTCTTCATGTATTAGAGTCAAATATGCAGACCTGCCCTGTAAATGCAATTGATAATAAGTATAAAAATCTATGGGAATACATACAATAAAGACACAGAAGGGTTAACAGTATTAATATCCAGATAGCAACAAAAGAGAGTCCAATAAAGGCAGATTTAGTAAGTATAGTCAAAAGAGACACCCAACTTAGAATATCCAATATTCTTAGCTTTCAAGGAAATGCAAACCAAACTATACTGAAACTGCATCTCACTCTGCCCAGAATGACTGTCAATAAGAACACAAAGAACAGCATATATTGGCAAGGACATGGCGAAATATAAGTTAATCTGATACTATAGGAGTATAGTATCTATCAAAAAATTAAATTAGATTTATCATGTGATACAGTGACAACACTCTTGGCATAGTCTTCGTTACAGGAAGACTATAAGGTGACATAAACCCTTTCCTTCGTAAGTTGCTTTTGGTCACACTGTTTATCTCAGCAATGGGAAACCAATGATGCCAGGAGGGCGGTCTTCCTCAAATAATCTGATTAAGAAAATTCATCACAGATACTTGGATTTCAGTTGATTCCAGATGCAGTCAAGTTGACAAAAAAAAAAAAATTACCCATAGGAAGTTATAAAATCCCACTCTGTATCAGCCAGTGTCCTTACTTTTAACTGACTGCACCCGCTGAGCTTCAGGCTGAATTTTCATTGTCACTTGGTCACTCTTACAATGAGGGCTTGGGCTTGACTTTCAACAACTTGAGCTGTATGTCTGCCAGGAAGAAGATCCTCTTCTAGGGCACAGGTAGGAACGTTTAGACTGCTTGTGTGCATCTGAGCCAGTTCATTTTGTCACAAGCTCATTCTTTCCCTTTGTCACCTCATTTCCAGATGCTAGAAGCCACCAGCTTGCATCATTGGGTTCCTGGTGGGTTTTTTTTCCCCACAAAATATCAAAATCTTTACACATGGATAGTGTCACTAGACTTCTTGCTCCTCACAAGAGGTGAATACAGCTCAAGTTTGTTTATCTAATTAACATCTTTAAATACATGAGATCTTGTGGATTAACAAAGAAAAAACTCATTGTTTAATAATGATGCATTTGTGTGTCAGGTTGACAAAGACTCAGATGTACTGTTTAACTTTTTTTGTCAACTTGACACAAGCCAAGATCATCTGAGAAGAGGATCGTCTCATTTCAGTTGAGGAAATGTCTCCATCAGATTAGCCTGTGGGTATCTCTCTGTGGAATTTTCTTAATTGCTAATTGATAAAGGAGAGGCCAGCTCACTGTGATCAGTACCATCCCTGGGCAGAAGAGCCTGTGATATACAGGAAAGCAGGCTGAGCAAGAAAGCAAGCCAGAAAGCAACACTCCTCCATGGCCTCTGCCTCCCTTCCTGTCTTGAGTTCCTGCCCTGCCTTCCCTTCATTATGTACTATGAGCTGTAAGATGAAATAAACCTTTTCTTCCCCAAGTTTCATTAATCCTGGGGCTTATCATAGCAATAGAAATCTAACTATGAGGAGGGGGAAAGGTGGGGAGGAGGACAAAGGATAGGAAAGGGTTACAAAGTGTGAATATGATTAAAGTACATCATATGCGTGTGTCTTAATGAAGCCCCTTGCCTTGTGTAAGTCCTGTACTCAAATCTAGAAATCTAGATCTGTGGAGATTGTAACTTGTCTTGGGAGGTAATGATAGTTGGAAATATCAGAAAATCATGTGTATTTGAATAAGAAAGGGGTATTTTCTTCACTTGAACAAAGTGCATATATTTCTAGTTCAACGGCTCCCTTCTGAACAACAATCTGAATAAGGTCACCTTATATCTCTAGGCTTGCCATACTGCAAGGGAAGGCTGAGTATGTCTTGATAATCACTCAGGAGTCTTAAAACTACCAAGACTCCACTATCCTTCTTAGATCCAAATGTGGCTGGAAAATGTCTTCTAGCTATAAATTTAGGTAGAAAGAAATAGTATATTGGGGTTGAGTGGGCTTCTAAAATGCTCTACCACAGAGATGGCCCAATCCAGGTCTTTTGGGAATACAGACAGAATAACAGACACCTTCTATGGGAATATAGTAAGGCCAGTGATAAAGATATGAATATAGTGCCTTGGGAAATTTTGAAGGATGTAGTATTGTTTTCAAACTTTCATCAGCTCCTGGGACAATTTCAGAAATATGCTTTAAACAGTAGTTGGTGGTGCAGTAGACACATGGCTCCCCTTTCATATAATGTGTGAGCCAATGTTCCCTAAGCCCTCAGATGCAGGATGTTGCTGGTATCCGTTGCTTTGAGAATGCTACCAGTATGTCCTTACCAGAGTATAAATGCATTTCGGTTGCCCAGATTGAAGGGACTTCAGTAGCATTCATTCATACATTTGTTCAACATTTAATAAAAACATCTGACCCCCAAACTCAATTTACAATTTTATAACATTTTACAAAGACTTTGATCTGAAAATCTCCATCTATAATTTTATAAGAATTTACATTCCTTGCAAGAGTTTCTTTCCACAATTTTTTCTTTAGTCATTTTTCCTTAGGAGAAAAAAATTATAACCTTTGGATGAGAGAAATGCAGTTGAGGCTCACAGGGGGAGACTGAGTGGGAGAAAAAAAAAGACAAAATACAGCATCCTCTCAGCTCTAATCTAGAACAGCCTACTTTTGGCAACAGGAGTCATTTGTCGCTGTGTGTCCACATCACCACCTGGAAAGTCCACATATCTATGGCCACAGGATTCTAGTTTGCCGTCTTAATTTATCTATTCCACCTGTGTGCTGATTCGGCTGCCTGATGCTCTTAAGTGATTCTAATTAGAAAACACGCAGGGGAATCCTTCTGGGATTCCAAAGCTGCTAGAATCCCCTTTGATCTCCCATCTGAACCACCAAGGTTTATTGTTTCAATTTCTCCCCTCAGCGCTCCAGTTGACAATTATTGGTATTTTAGAGCCTGGAGATAGCAATGGGAAGCCAGGCAGCCTAACAGTTGAAAGAGAGCTCTCTGCCAGAGAGGGGAAACCCACCCTTAGCGAAAAGGAAAAGATGCCCGTCCCGCACTTTATAAATAGCTGCCAATTTATTAATGAGCTGCTGGGTTTGGCTAGAATTTTAAAGATGTTTTCCAGCATTTTCAAAGAGGCAATAAGTTAACTGGATACAAACAGATGCAAACAGCATGCTGAACCACAACTAGTTAAATTCTGGAAAATGCTAAGGCGACCCGAGGAACGTTTGGAGTGGCGAAGAAATTCATCTTAGAGTTTCCAAAGAAAGATTTTAACTCTAAAGACAATTTAATAAGGAATCTTCTGTCCGTTTCTAGTGGTCATAGAAAGAGGTAGGAAAAGAGAGAAAAGTGGCGAGCCGGTAAGAAAGTTTTATTTGTTTGTTTGATTTCATTCACCTAAGGAGAATCTGAAGGATTTGTGCAACGGTCCTGGGTTGCGGATGAGAAATGGCAATGTGTGACAAGGGTTGTGGGAACGTGTGCTCACGCTTGACTAGGGCTGGGCTCACCGGGAGGGAAGGGCTGGACTGGCTCAGGGGAGGAAGGAGGCGGAGGGAACACAGTATAAAAGTCTCCAGCCTAACAGAGTGCCCGTCACTCGAGCCACTTGGGGAAGGCAGGAGCCAGAGCCACGCTGGACCCAGTTCACTCTAGCCTCGTTGGCAAGGATCCCGCGCTCTCCAGATATATCACCCAGCCGTTCTGCTCGCCAGCCGCACCCCTTGCAAGGCATGAGTCGCTCGCGGGAGCCCGAGGCTGCAGCGCGGTCATGAGGCGGTGGCGCTGTAGCAGCGGCTGCGTTTCGGCAGCCCCCAAGTCCCCTCCAGGCGCAGCACCCCCAGGATGAGCCCCCAGACTCGAGTCTACCAAGCTGAGAGTCACCCAGCATCCCGCTGACGTCCGAGCTCCTTCGCAGCGCACACCGTGTCCCTCGCAGCCTCCCACGCGACACCTGCGCACTTAAGTAGACGCGCGCGGATTGAATCCAACTCACCCGCCTTTCCGACACTCCAGGGCGCTGTAGGCGCACGGTCTGCTGCACCCAGTGATCAGCCAGCCCAGAGCCCTGCAGCTAGTGTCAAGACCCTTCCGGACCGACAGACACCGTGTCACCCCCATCCCCACCCCCAAACTCGCTGCTCAAGGTCAGGGTGCGTGGTGGGGTCGCAGACACCTGGCTTGTCTGGCCCCTCCGTTCTCCACTCCTACAACTCCAGCTCTACTTTGCCCATAAACTTTTCTCAGGTGGCCTGGGCGACCCCCACTTGCCCGCAGCCCCAAGCACTAGAGTGAGCAGAGGGCTAGTTCCTTCTCCACAGCGACCTCGGCAGCAAGCACTTAGCACAGCCGAGAAGGCGGACGCAGGCGCCGGCGGGGCGCCCCCAGTTATCCTCAAACGGTGACAACCTCGGTGACCCGGAGCCAGCCCATCCGGGGACTGAGCGAGCGGGGCGACGAGGCTAGAGGTCCCAAGGAGCTTGGAGTGAGGAAGGTGGTGGCCCCGAGGGTGAGTGGCTCCCGGCAGCGGGGGCGGGGGAGCCAAGAGTGGAGGTAACTCCGGGCGGCCTCTGAAGCCCTCCTCCTCCTTCTCCTCCTCCGCCTCTAACCCCGCGCTCCTCTGGCGGCCGCTCCCGCTCCAGCTGCGGCACCGCGGCTACATCTGGGGAGCCCATGTGCGCTCGGGGGCTCGGCTGCGCCCGCCCCGCCGCCGCCCCCGCAGTTCCCTGCCCGAAGGGTGGACCCTGGCCGGGCCTGGGTCGCGGACAGCCCCGGGTCCCCATCGCCGCCGCCGGACAGCTCCTGGGATTGCTCCGCCACCGGCTTGGACGTCCCCGGCCCCGCGGTGGCTCCGCTGTGGTGTGGCGGCGGCGTTGGCGGCTGCTCCTGTTCCCCGGGCCCGGTGCGCTCGGCCGAGCCCAGAGCCAGCCCTGCCGGCCCGGGGAGCGGGGCCCCGGTGGGGGCCGAGGCGGGAGCCGCTCAGTCGAGCTCGGGGGCTCCGACTCCTCCTCCCCCGGCGGCGGCGCCGCCGCCGCCGCCCGTCGTGCGGGGTCCTAAAGCCGCGCGACTCAAAAGGATGGTGCGTCTGGCTGCGGAACTGCTCCTGCTGCTGGGGCTACTGCTGCTCACGCTGCACATCACGGTTCTGCGCGGTTCCGGAGCCTCCGACCGACAGGACGCGGCCGCCGGCAACGTCAGCGGATCCCAGTTGCAGGTGAGTGCGCCGCCGGAGGGGGCGTGCGTGGTTGAACGAAGCTGGGTGGCCCGCAAGGTACTAAGCAAAAGCCTGGTACATTGCAGAAGGCGGGTCCTCCGTTCCACCAAGGAGCACTTTTGCCTAGGCAACCGGGCTTAAGCAGAAAAGTTTGGACTAGGCGATGGGGGCGGAAGGTGGGTGGGTGGAAGGGTTATGTGTAGAGGCCAGGCCTGCTTCAAAGTTTACCTAGAGAAAGCTTCAGATCTGTCACAGGTTTGGCACCAGGAAGAAGTCTTAGGCTTGGGAGGCACAAGCTGGCTGGAGGATGCTTTTGATTCTGGGTGCTGCCAGAGACTTAGAAGTTTGTCTTGAGGCAAGAGAGACTTGAGGTGAGGCGACACAAAGAGGCCTTATAAGATAAATCTCCAAGCTGTATTTAGGAGAAAGTATTCTGTTGGGTGTGCAAGCAGTGTCAGAGGTCAAGACATTATTTCTGGAGACTAGCCAGACACCCCACCTTTGCCTGAGTGATTCCTTCACCTCTTATGCCCCTGTGTTCCAGGCAAAGGGCCATAGTCAAGGCACCTGTAGGAATTTGGTCTGGAGTTACTTGGGACTTTTAAACTTCTTCCCGGTGAACATCTGCTTTGAAGGCTCTTTTAGTAACTGGATTCTGTTTCAGCTCCAGGGGGAGAGATGAGGCCAGGGGGCATATATTAGGTCTTGAGATGCCAGATGAATATTGCTGAGTAAAGGTTGCCTACATGGGCTTTTCTATTATGACTTTGGAAAGCCTGCCTCATGGTTTTAGAGGTAGAGCATGCATTAAACCAGAACTAGTAGAAGTGAGCTGGGATTTTCTTCAGGGCACAGCCAGGACTCTTCGCTCTCTAAAGAAACCAAGCCAGACCCTACTAAAACTAGTCACTGTGCAATGTTGAGATTTTTACATCTTTATGCCATTAAAAGAATAATAACCTGTTGCTGAAAAGAGCGTTTATTTAAACACATCTACATCAGCTGTTTACCATGCTACTGTTTTAAGAGTGCTGCAGGGGCTAACTCCTTTAATCTCATCCTAACCCTCATTACAAGATTGTTAATCTCTCTGCCTTACAGATTTCGAAACTGAGGCACAGAGTGAGTAAGGAACTTGTTAGAATTCACACATTCCCACCTGCTGGTTAATTATATCAAGCTTGCTGTCTGCCAGACTAAAGCAAGGTGACCCTTACAAATGCAAACCAGGCCTGCAAAAATGCAAACCTGAAGCTTAAAAGTTCCCAAACCCTTCTAAAACCAGTCTGGTTTTGGAGGAGCCTCTCGCATTACCCTTCGGGTAACCCTGAGCAGCAACAGATATTTCCTCCATGCCAAACACTGAAGAAATAATCCTCAATATCATCAAGGCTTCTGGAAATTGTATTTTATATGTGATGCTTTCTTTCCTCATGGACTCATGAAAACCTGTAAAAAATGATGTTCTATGGAAAAGTCAATTTGGCAGATTTCTTTATGAGGTGCTTGCTATCATTAGAATAATCTCCGGTTGGCCTTTTCCACCCCAACAGTACTTTAATGAGAGAAGCAGCTGGTAGAACTGGATGGGATTCTCAGAGGGCTTTTGCTGAAGAACAGCCCCCCCCCCCAACCACCACCACCAAAAAAAACAAAAGAAGTGGGGGATTTGGAAACAGTTCTGCTCCTAGGAATATCTGGAGTCCTAAGTAGCTGCTAATCCAGTAGCTTCCAGTTATCTTGTTACAGTGTTCAGTTATGGTGAGCATCCAAAGCCTTCACTTAACTAAGCCTACTGATGACTTTAACAGTTTAGCTTGTAATTTTATTCTTTTTTTTTGTAATTTCTTCTTATAAAAGTTTTATATTCTTCCTGACCAAAGTTATTTCTTGGGCTCAAGGCAGTATAATTCAAATGGACAGAGCCAGTTAAACCTGCAAAAGACATTTATCTGCTGTCTACCGGATACGAAAGAATGCATTTGCTAGCAGCAGGTGTACTTGAAGACAAAACTGTGATGTCAAAATTCTTTCTGTTTTCTGGACGCTTTGAGCCCAAGCTTAAATTCCCATCTAAATTGTTTGATTCTGTAATGTCTATACTACCAAAATTCTTCTTAGATATCAGAAATTCAGAGGATTCCTTACATTATAAAGCAGGCACTGGTGAGTTTGCCTTAGCTACACAGTATTTAGAATTATTTAAAAAGAGATACACCTTTATTTAAGATTGGACATCCAACAAAAGAACTCAAAATAGCAACAACAAGAGCTAAAGATTTCAGTGCCTTTTGTATGACAAGCAATGCCCTACCACTGTACACATACTAATTTCTCTAAGCTAAAAAAAAAAAAAAAAAAAAAAAGAACCCCAGGAATTAGGTACTGTCATCATCCCACTTTTAAGTGGGGAAACTGAGTCAGGTAGCTCACTCTATAGCTGAAGAGGTTAATTTGTATTTCTTATTTTATAGTATAAAAATGTATGCCTTATACTTTGTGTATTGTATTTCAAATGATATATCCATACTCCAAGTTCTTGGTAAACCCCATAATACTGGCTACAAAAGAGGGGCAACTTTTAAACGTTGCATTTTCTGACGCACATGTATAGTTTTACTGTGCCAGCTACCGATGCATACATGTTTATATAGCATCTGTGCTTATATCTATACAGAAACATATTTAGAATCCTTAACAAGATTTCTTTGGCAGTGCCAGGGAGTTCTAGGAAATTGGTTTTTTGTTGTGTTTTCCTTTGTGACTTCTGTCGCTGCAGATATGCTACTATGAGGTAGCAATAAATGTTTTGAGAACATAATCTTTCTGTTGGTTTGTGGGTCAGAAAATATCCAGTAAGACATTTTTGATTGTCAGCACTCACTGTATAAAAATTCATAGAACTGTCAAGTTTGTTGACTTGTGAATGACTTTTTTTTTCTGACATAACTTTATCTTGTGTTGTGAAATACTCTGGTTAGTCTTTTCACATGTCTTTAATTAAATGATAATGAGAAAACAATTATATAAAATATGAAAGCAGCCTGAGAGACAGAACAGTTAAAAACACAGGCTCCATAGCCAATAACAATTATAATCGAAATAACGCTATCTCTTTTTTTAAACAGAACTCTCATGCATCATCTAATAAATCTCAGTCAAACTTAGGAATTGTGATTTTTTTTTAATGGTAAAACCTGACCTGATGAAAGCAATGAGATTTAAGCAAGTTTAATAAGAGACCAAATTGGTTATTTTTACAATAGCATGAAAGGAAACCGAACTCTGAGCTTCAATGAAAAGATTCTGTTCTCGATCCGTCATCTTTACAAGCAAGCGTGCTTCCTCTTTATTCGCCTGTTGCCTTCATTAACACAGTGTAGCTTCATGTACTCCCTACTTTATCTGAGCCATATAGTGCTAGAAGAAAAACCACGCTTAAGTGGATCTTCTCACAGTGACTCCAAAGGGCTGACAGTCATCTCCTTATCCTTGGTGGATTCCATCTGAGACCTTGGTGAATGCTCAGAACCCTAGGTAGCAGCGAGCCCTGCAAACAGTTTCTCCTCTACCTACACACCTATGGTAAAGAAAGAACAAGAACTTTCAATGAGATAGAACCATTATAACAGTATGCTGCCAGATATTCCATCACTTTAGTTAGAATAGCATGCCATTTAAAGCTTTAAAATTAGCTAACGTTTAGATTTTTCCATTTAGTGTTTTAGACAATGTTTGATTGCTGCCAACTAAAACCAAAGAGGTGAAACCAGAGATGAGGAAGGCCTGGTGTCCATTCCACAGATGAGGATATGGAGAACTAACGAGATTAAAGTTACAGCTGGGGTAGGGGAAGGTCAGGTCCAGGATTTAGACCCAGACAGGCTGACTATAGGATCCAAGTTTCTGTTCCCGTATGTCAACATGATTCCTCCAGCTTTGATTCAAGTTAATAGGCATCTGTCTCTTGTTTCCCAACTTGCACGTCCACTTTCCAGTCAGGCAATTGCTCTTATCACTGGAAGCCTTTGTAAGTGATGGATAATTGTCCCACTTCCCTACTGGAGCATAACAAGCCACTCTACAATTTAGTGGCTTGAATGCAGCCAGTTTTATTTGCTCATGAGTTTGTAGGGCAGCATCTAGCTCTGGGCCCAGCTGGGCGGTTCTCCTGTTCACCTCTCCTTAAATTATTCATGTATTTAATCCCTCTGTTGGTGTAATGTGGATGAGGTAGTGCAATGACCTCATTCATAAGTCTGGTTGTTACAAGTTGTCGCCCACCTGTTCTCTCTCCATACCCTCCTCTCACCTTCATCCCCACATGGCGGGCTCAGAGCAGCAAGCAAATGAAAGCAGGTGTAAAACCCCTTCACAAATGTTCATGTCTTGAGGTCAGGTTTGAGTCTCAAGGACAGGAAACAGATTCTGGTTCTAATGGGGAGGAGTCACCAAGTTATGTTCCTAAGGCCTGTGTGAATCTGCAGGAATTCTTGGAAAATACAAGATTGATTTTTTTTTAATTTCATATGCTTTGTGAGTGTCTTGGCCAACTTGCTTTGTTTATGCTACTTTTGGCCATGGCTTTCTTGAATCTATTCAATTCCCAAACTTTTCCTTAATGACTTTTTGTTAAAGATTATAAAAATCTTTAAACTACATTTTGTTCAAATGGGTTTGTTGTTACACTATTTTAGAAAAGCAATCTACTTTGAGGTTATTTCTGGGTTTCAAATATATAACTATTTATTTTTGCCAAAGGGAATAACCAGCTGTCTTGTCAAAACTGCTAAATGTTCCACTTTGTCATGTACTAAAATTCACATGTCTAAGTCTGCTTCTTCACATATCTGTTCATGTACAAATCATACCATGTTTTGTGAAATATAGTCATGTAATGTGTTTTAATAGAGTGAATATCCTGTTTTAGTGTGTGTGTGTGTGTGTGTGTGTGTGTGAGAGAGAGAGAGAGAGAGAGAGAGAGAGAGAGAGAGAGAGAGAACTCCCCAGGTAAAGGCTCTTGCCTCCAAGCCTGAGCATCTCTGAGGACATGAGTTTATTTCAGGAATTCACACTTTGCAAGCAGAGAACCAGCTCCTCATAAGATGTCCTCTGACCTCCTCAAACACACTGTGGTATGGGAGTACATGCATACTACAAACACACACACACATTACACATGGACACATAAACACTACATTCACACACTGTATACACACACTCACACACATTCAGACACTACACACACACACACACACACACATTACACATTCACACATAAACACTATACTGCCCCCACACATGCACACATGTACACACACACAATTGATCAATTAATTGATGTTTAAAACAATCCTTGGAATTTTACACTATATATATTTCAGTGAACCTCAGAGCTGTTTTGCTCTAAATTACTAAAATGTTAATTGGAATTTTATTTTAATGTCTTATGATTTTCATTCTCCTAACTAGGACAAAAAGTAGAGGAGTCATTTCTTGAGAAAGCTTTTATGTTTGTTTTTCAAGTTTGATTTTTAAGTTAAAAGTGATTTTTTTTTTCATACAACGTATTCTGATCACGGTCTCCCTTCCCTCATCTCCTCCCAGACCCTCCTCACCTCCCCACCCATCCAACTCCATGACTTCTTTCTCTCTCTTTTTTGAAAACAAACAGGGAAAAATTTTTTCACATTTTTTTGCTTTATAGATTATTTTCTTGATTTGAATACTTTAGAGAACAGAATCTTAGTCTTTGCCTTTACACTTTGGTAACAGTATCCTTTCACACACTCATGGCAAGGAGTCAATTTTCCTTCATATTTTTATTAGCACTTTAAATAAAAATTGAATGTCAATTAAAATAATGTTAGAATATCCCTAAAATCTTCTTTATTTTGCTATCTTCTTGTTTGGAATCTCTGATTCATATTCTGGCTAGTCCACTGTCAGTGGCCTATTCAAGTTATATAATATTTCCTTAGCTGGTTGTAGTGATTTATGTTTCTGAGAATATCATACATTCTCAAAGGAAATTTAATTTTAATAGTATAAGGTTTATGCATAAGTGTTTGCAACTTTTGCATGTTTTGCAGTGTATATATATATATATATATATATATATATATATATATATATATAGTATATAAATGTCTTACATAATAAGACCTATAGGACTAAGGTTGTTAATTTCAAAGATATGCCCTCCATATCTTGATTTATCTGATGAATCCAGAAGCAAAGTCACTATGGTCTTACCCTGCTATTGTGCCCTTTCTCTTCTTGTAACCTGAAATTCTGTTCATTTTTATATGTATATGTCTATAATTCATAGTGTTAGGACATAAATGTTTTTGGGGTATTGTAGTTTTATTGAAATGAAATTTCTCATTACTCTCTTTTATCGTGTGTATATTAAAACTGTCTTGACTTTAATGTTGTTGATCTGACTCCATTTGGGGGGTTGTGGGCTTTTTGGGAGGTATAATTTTCAACCTTCTATTTCAAGCATTTTCTGCCTTTTTTTTAAATTTCTAATATTGGTGAGCTATGCCTCAATTTTCTGTACCTGTGAAATCAATGGACTAACCACTTATAATTACATTGCTTCCTGATAATTTTGAAGATAAGTTTTTCATTGTGTTGATTCTTCACAAATTTCCAATTGTTTCTTCTCCCCCACCATCAACTTGGCTGTATGACTCCAGCAAAAGCTAATCCCTCCTATTAGGTCATTGTGAGCATAACCTGATATTTACATATATTTATTTTATTTGCTTTCCATCAAAGTCTGGAAGCTATGTGTCCCATTTCTATTATTTTAAAAAAATCTTACAAACATATTTTTGCGTCACACACTTCTATCGATGCTGAAAATCAGTCTGCCTCTGTAGGCTACGTTCTCCTGGGAAACAGGATACTTACTCTTTTTCTGTCTTGTCTGTAGGTTGTCTCTAGATTTTTTTTAAAAAAAATTATATTTTCTAAATGTTTAGTGTTGGGATTTTCTTTTGTTTTCTTTTGCCTTTTTCTTGCACCTGGTGATCAGGTGTTGCCAGTTTTGTTATGCTCATAAGACTTACTTTGCTTGAACTATGAGATGTCTTAACTTCTTAACTCTGCTCTCTTCATAGAGCTCACATTTTCATCTTATATGCTGTTGAATACATTCTACAAAAAGACTTTTTAAAAATAGCTCATCAACTACAAAAGTCTCCAAGAACTTACATTTTTCAGACACCTTTATTTGGTTCTTACATGGAATGCCAATTTGGCAGCAGGCTGAGTTCTATTGTTTACTCTCAGAATTTTGCAGATAGTCACTTTATTACACTACTTCATGCCTCCCAGGAAAATTTAATACAACTTCTTAGCATTTGGCTTCTGAAACATGGTAGACAAGAGTTCTACCACCGTAGTGATCCCGGGCTTTGAACGTGGATTTGCTTAGATTTGGGGATCGGCTTTAAGTGCTTTAAGCATATGGTGTATACACCCTTTCCATATGATGTCCCAAGCTTATTCTGTTTTCAGAGAATTTCTTTAGTCATTTCTTTATTTCCAGTTTCCATGAACTGTTCTTCTGGGTCTCTTATCCAAGTATTAAATATTGAGATTTCAAAGACCGTCTTCAGTGTCTCCTTTTCCTCCTATGCTCTTACATCTGTTTTGAAAACATCCCTTACATTCTATCTGCATCTTCTTCAGTGATTTGTCCAGCGGCCGCTCCTATTTAAGCTGCCATAGTGTATGGCAGGTGAAGTGTCACATCCACACACCCTGAACCCCAGGACTGAACAAGGCAATGCTTTCACTCAGGCTGCCCCCAAACTCCATAGCCCTCTTATATCTTGCTTCATTATCTCCACTTCCTGTCTCTTCTCCTCTTTTTTCCCTTTTCCAATTGTTCCTTTGTTTCTTCTCTTTCCTTTCTAAATTTAAAAAGTATTTAAAACAATATATGACTTGCATGCAATAAAGTGAACAAATTCAAGAGTTCTTTTGCACTTTTGATAGTTGTGCATGTATGTGTTGATAGTATTGATAGTGTGTGATAGTTGTGTGTGGTCATATAGCTGCCATCAATGTTAGGGTATAGAGCATTCGCTGTGAACCTAGAAGGCTTTCAAATGACTGTAGGCAGTCATCCTTCTTCTGATACCCACCACTGCAGCTTTGCCTGTCACAGAGCTCACATGCATAGAATTGTACATTTCTTCTGTGTGTCTGTTGTCTTTTATTTAACGCACTATTTTTGAGATTCTTTGGAAAAATGTGTATATGGGTAGATTTCCCTTCTTTAGTACTGAGTGAAATTCCACTCAATTATTTTATTTTATTTATTTACGCCTCACCAGTGAATGTGATTTGGAGAGTTTCCAAATCTTTGTCTAACATAGGTAAGATTTGTTCAGGTCCTTTTATGAAGAATGTTCTTATTTATGGTCAGCAGATTTCTAGTAACTAAAAGTAAACTGTTCTTGACACTATTAAAGACTTTTTCTCAGGGTCTTAAGTTTTCTAAAATCCATTCTACTATGGCCTTATCCCCGAAATATCTCCCTTTTGACTGGTTGTCATTGTATTATACCAAACCCCTGTGCCCACTCCCAGGTCACCTTTCTATTTCTTCTGATATCTCAGTATAATTTATAGATCACACACATGCTTGTTTGGACACATTTAATGAAAACACTACAATTTTATATCTTTTGGCTTTAGAACCAAAAGCTCTACCATTTATGCAAGCTCTTAATCATTTCCTGAAAGCCATGTTCTATCAGGTATATTGAACTCTGAGATTGAAGGATGTCCTGAAAATTGTCTGAAGATTATATCTGGGGTATCAAACTTCCAAGTGACCCCAAAAATATCTTCTTTATTACATCCAGATATTTTCAATCCTCATTTTTTTTTTCAGAACACACTTATTCTGATATGCCTGTAGGTATCTTGGGCTATGACTTCATTCTGTGTTCACTTTTAATCTCCCTGTGTTCATAGGCGGGTACCTGCTCTCTTTCCTAGACTGGCCTCTCTACATTCCAATTTCAATCATCTGTTTCTTTAGCTTGTTTTGGGGGGTTTGTTTTACAATAGTTTAGTGGTTGGGGGGGGGTGTCTATTTTTCCTCTCATCTCCTATGAGCATTCTTTTCAACCACCTTTGATTCAGCATTTTGTAACTTGGACTGGTGGTGAGGAAGCCCTTCTTCAGTGACAATGAAAAATGTTTCTCTCTGTATGAGTCAGGATTCTCGACCGGAATGAAATATATATTTCATTCTATCAGTCTTGTTATATATCATTTGAGGCAGGATTTATTATATTATATACTATGTAGTATATAATATGTAATATGATATAAAATATATTGTATAATTATATATACTTATACATAATATAATAATATATAATTTTTAAAGCATTAAATATATAAAATAAATTCTACCTCAAATGATCCAAGTAACTAAAATTCCCTCAGAGGTATACTCAGCAGCTTGGGTTTTAGTTAATTCCAGATGTAGTTAAGTTAACAACCCAGAATAACCACCACACTACCCCTGCTCCTGTCCCCTAAAACAGATTTTTTTTTTTTTAGCAGTTAAGACAGTAGCATCTGGTTAATCTTGTTTTAAATGCATAAGTTCAAAGAAATGACAAAGACTTTTTTGTTGGGGAAAAGGGGTCTTATTTTGCATCTTTCAAAACCTTATGTATGAAGTTCAAACAAATCTGTGAACATGAAATATATAAAATTGTCTTCTTGGATAGAAACATGGCTCTTCAATTAAGAGCTCTTGCTGCTCTTGCAGAGGGCCAAGGTTTGTTTCCTAGCACCCACATGGCAGCTCACAGACATTTGTAACCCCAGTTCCAAGAGATCTGACACTCTCTGGCCCCCATGGGCACCAGACTTCTCACATGGTACACATGCAAGCAAAACATTCAGGTACATAAAAGAAAAAGAGAGAAACAATTTACTGTTTTCTATGCACATCAGTCAAGAAGCAAGATCAAGTACTATGGAAATCAAGCCAAGATGGTAATGTCTAACATTCTTCTTACTGCTAAGCATTACAGTCCATGCTAGCTCCTTTCCCTAGTAATATAGTATGCCCCTTCCCTTCCCTTCCCTTCCCTTCCCTTCCCTTCCCTTCCCTTCCCTTCCCTTCCCTTCCCTTCCCTTCCCTTCCCTTCCTTCCCTTCCCTTCCCTTCCCTTCCCTTCCTTCCCTTCCCTTCCCTTCCCTTCCCTTCCCTTCCCTTCCCTTCCCTTCCCTTCCCTTCCCTTCCCTTCCCTTCCCTTCCCTTCCCTTCCCTTCCCTTCCCTTCCCTTCCCTTCCCTTCCCTTCCCTTCCTTCCCTTCCCTTCCCTTCCCTTCCCTTCCCTTCCCTTCCCTTCCCTTCCTGCCTTCTTCCCTTCTAGGAATTCCTGGAGTCATGTCTAGGGAGTATCTCAGGTTTGCTTTTGGAAGAACCAAACATACTATACACCTAAACATTAGTCATTGGAGTGACTTCCTGTCTAGATAGCATCAGAGTAGTCCACCACTGGAAAGACATAGAGGAGCGCTTTCATGAGACATCTGTTTGTTGTCAGTAACAAAAATAGGGTTTTTAAGCCTCCAAAAGGGCTGTCTTACAGGCAATAATAGTATCCAACATCTCATACCTTCCAATAGCTAAGAAAATTTATGGATATCAAAGATCAGAATTAGATTAAAAACTACAAGTTCCTGATGCTTAGAGATATGGCTGACCCATTTTCCCTTGAGAAATTAACCTTTGTGGACATTTACTATTTTAAATGAGAGGATGGGTGACTGTGAGCACTCCCCAGAGTTCTGTGTGGCTGTCATCTAATGCCTGAGAAGGCAGGGCATGGTACCTTGATAAACAGCATCCACTCCCCAAGCATAGACCAGCAGATGTCACTGGAAAGTTATTTCTGTAAACTTAGCAGAAGGGAAAACAGTAGGTTAACAACTCCTTCTTCCTGTAGGCATTGACCTTTGTCCATCTTAGGAAAGCAAATCATCTTGCATTAAGTGTTGTCTGTGACTAACATCCCACTGGGAGAGAGCAGCCTGGCTAGGCTTCCTGGAAGACACACTGAAGCAGGACCCATGAAACTGGACTCATGACTTGGTGTTTGGGTTCCTGAGCTGCTGAACTTACAATCTGACAATCTGAAGCAATCCAGTCTCCAGGTATTCAACAGCAGTGACCTGGAAAAGAGACTATAAACGTAGAGGGCAGCAGGCCAGTCGTTTCCTGTGGAACACTACATATTTATTTTTAAACATCAAGGTAGATTTACATGAAGAATGTAGGAATCTAGAATAATGCCATATCTACCCCAAGCATGAACTACAGTATCCAAACAACTTACTCACATCAATGAGAATAATTCATACACACACACTCCACACTTTAGCTCAAAGCTATGTTTTGGAGATGATAGTGAAAAGAAGTAGTCATTTATTACTTTCTAAAATACAGCATTTTTAGACACATTTGGAAAGTGATGAAATATATGTGTGAATAGATAGATATTCAATATGACTATTTTGACAATATAGACACCTGTGATGACATCACTATCATGAAGGTGATAAACTTCCACACGTTTCTTTGTGCCCCTTTGTGATTTCCTGCAATCTCTAGGCAGTCACTGAACTGCCTTCTGTCACCATAGATTCATCTGGTATTTCCTGGGTCTTTTGTAAGTGCATTCATACACATTATATGGCTTCTTTACTCACAGAATAAATTTGACAATTATCCTTGTTTTGTTCATAAGAAATTTGTTCCTTTTATTGTCAATTAGTATTCTATTGTATGGCTCTGTGTACAGTAAGCTAATCCATTGGCTCACTGAAAAGCCTTTAAGTTGTTTCCTATTTGGGAACTATTAAAATGGAAATGTAGTGAACATTTGTGTAAACATATGCTTTCATTTCTGTTGGGTGTATATTTAGGAGAAAAATGGTTGGGTCATATGGATGTTGCATGTTTAACTTATTAAGAAATCATGGCAATATTTTTAATGCACTTACATAATGTTCTTAGGATCCACGGCAACCCTGTGGAACCTTTGAAGAACTTCACAGAGTTTGGAAGTTGAATTTTAGATAGACATTTTCCCCAGTTAAAATATCGGTGTTTCTCCAGTGGATATGTGATAGATTCTGAAGGAGAGGAAAAAAACCCTGAATCCTTGGAAAGAGTTTTTCTTTCCTTTCAGGGCAACCAAAGTACAAGATCCCATATGGCTCACTTATCTGTGTGACATAATGACAGTGGTGTCGTGGTGTCGTGGTCACAGTGAGTAAAGAGGCAGAATGAACGGGTGGGTGCTGGACCGGAAGACAAGTTAGGCATGTGGCCAATGTGCTGCTGCTGCCCTCCTCCACGTGCCCTCCTCATCATCCCCCCCCCACTTCATGTCTGACAAAGAATTAAGAAAGCCAGGGGAAGCCTTTCTATCTCAACTGAGTTGTACCTTAAAGTCCAGTATGAGTTGTGAGCTGAGAATGAATGGCCAGCTAGATTGGGTCCTATGAAACATTAAAATCCAAGAAACAGAAAGTATAACAACTAAAGGACAGATAATCCCAGAAGACAGACTGAGGCACTATTAGCACAGGCTTACCTAGTCAAGATGGATGTTAGAGCAAGTGGAGTATATCAGACTCACACAGGATTTTCAACAAGGGCTTGGATTGCTCTTATACACAGATGGTGAGCCATCTAGTGCCTAAGTGTTCAACAAAGCAGGTTGTGGTCCAGAAGCCCACAGGAGAAGCCCAGGATGACTTTGTAGCCCTTTACCCAGAGTTGCTGTGGGTCAGCAACACTAGCACCTCCCTGTGTCCATCCCAGAACCACTGAATCAGAACCTGCGTTTTGACAAGGTCCCCAGCTTAATCACAGGCAGATCACAATTCAAGAAGCAGTAGTCCAGAGGTGTGCTTCTGAATACCCTGAAAACACTTACATGGGTTCTATATTATTCAGCTACCCCCTAAAAATGTCACGGGACCAATTGCACATTCAACTCAGCAGTCTACAACAATTAGCTTGCATCTGCACCATTATGGACCAGTATGTCAGCTAGAGTTCAGACTTTGGCAAGAGCCCCAACAAGTCCTGGCTTAGGTTTGCCTCCATGAGCATTTTTCAACTTCTCTAGGCCTTCAGGCTCCTTGCTAAACCTTTATCGCCTAGTGATAAAAATGTACAGAAAGCCAAAAAGTAGGCATGTGTGTGCTACACAGTTTAGCGTTTCGCTTGAGTTACACATGCCTGTTAATATTCCATCAACTAAATCAAGTCACAGGCTCCCACAGAGTGGCCAAGGAGTGGCTGATGCCTGTTCTGGTTCTTATTTAAGGGTATGCCCTAAGCAGAAACATTTGCCTCTGCATCCCATTCAGTAAAACGGAACAAAAATAGCTACATCTCTGGGAGGTTATAATGTAATGCCTTTCGCATCACATAGTAAAGTTTTAGCATATAGGTGTTGTTAGTACTGAATTCTGTGACCTTGGGCAAATCATATCATGTCTCTGGACTTCATTTTCTCATCTAGAAACAGACATTCTGGTGGGGAGGTGGAGTTCTATTAATCCATAGATTTCACTTTCAAAACCAGTGGTGGCAATACTGGTGATCCAGAGGCTGACACTGAGCGTTTACTGTGACAAGTCTTGCTTTGAGGACTTGATGGGTGTTTACTCCTCTGTTCCTTAATTTCTCAATTAAAATTGTCCCCACTTTGCAGTTGAAAATCTTGATAAAGGCCATGTTACAACTTCAAGATTTAGCAGTATGTTCTTGTGATCACTTCCTGTGGAGGAAAACACTTTGCAGAAGTGTTATGGTTCAAGCTGGTCCATGCAGCTGCCTGCTATCTGAAGGCTCATCATTAACTTCAGGCCAATGCTGGTGCTTCTGTTGTCTCCTGTGGGATAAGAAAGGAAGAAAACAAGGAAGTTACCTTTTCTGCCACGTGGAAACAAGGAATAAAATTTCCAGTGTTTCCAGCCACCTTCCAAGGCTGTAAAATAAGGCTACTCAGCGTAGACTTTGGGTGAGCGAAGAAAAGCATAAGGCCCAAAGGAGTCCTTTTCCTGAGAAGTTAGACATGGCATAGACTGGAGCAGGGCTGGAATAGATGTTTTCTCTCACAGGTTTTCTGTCAGTAGAGAATTCAACCCCAGCAAGTGTCATTTCTGAGTCAAGGTATACATATCCATCTCTTTCCATCCTCCTTCATAATAGTTGTCCTTTCTGTGCTTAAGCGTGATGTACCACATGATAGCAATAAAACTGTT
Source organism: Mus caroli (assembly GCF_978045245.1). Taxonomy (NCBI): domain Eukaryota; kingdom Metazoa; phylum Chordata; class Mammalia; order Rodentia; family Muridae; genus Mus; species Mus caroli. The sequence goes on along the minus strand of NW_028227257.1, from coordinate 40,312,527 downwards.
CCCACAAATAATGTTATTCATCACTCACTCACTCACTGGGCTTTAGCAATTTAAGCCTGAAACCACTACCACTTTCCCTGGTGAAGAGGTACCCTTTTGTTTGTTCTCTTCCTATCCCCAACATAACAGGAGAAACAGGACATGCCAGGGAGCAGGTGTTCCCCAAACTGTGGGAGTTTACATTCTACTTCTTAGTTACTGCTACTGTCCAGAAGGGTTTCTTCTTGTGATGAGTCAGGTCCCCCTTTTCCTTGGTATGCTACAAGTTCATCTTCTCATGGTCTTTTCAGAAGCAGGTGATCAGAAGTTAGAAATGACTTCTCTACTCAACAGTGTCATATTCTCTTTTATAGTTCCAGCTTTATCTATGATTTCTAATCAGCGTGTGGGCCACTTTGATCATTTTCTGCTATGTTCTCTCTGTCTCTGACTTCCCTGTACCCGCAAAGAACTTTAATCTTTATTTTGTTTTGTTTCCTTCTCAATGGACTGAGTCCTCCCGTTTATTGAGCGCAACCTTTTGAATTCCATCACACATTAACTTTCTTCATGTGACTCAACTGTGAACTTGGAATCAGTCTCGCTCAAGTTTCCAAGCACAATGTACTCATTTGGTGGCTGTCATAGAACTGATCACTGACTAAAGTACAGTGAAACCATGACATCTGTTTTGCATTGCTGGAGGTTAAGCCCAAGACCATGCACATACTAGCAAACACTACCATAGAAAGACATATAGAATGGCATTCCCTCCACTCCCCCACCCCCGAGAAAAAACTGCTAAAGGAATATATGACTACTGAAAACATAAAACAACTACACTATCGAACTGGAATGATAAAATGAAAAAAAAAAAAACTTTGGAGGTACTAGTGCTGATAAAACATTGAGCAACCCAGTAGTCTAGTTCAAGTGTAGACTGATATAAATATTGTAGGAAATAGTTCTTCCAAAGTAACTTAACTGAAAATGAAATCTACACATACTGCTGTCCCATTAATCCCATTCTGCTGTGGTATCCACAGCCGGTACACTTAAAGACTGACAAAACAATTGTCATAATGTTACTAAAGTCATCCCAAGCTCATGCCAAGCCAAATGTCATGAATAATAGAATAGATAAGGTGGCAATCAAGGACATGCTTAGGATGAATAAGTAAGAGCTACACCCAGGGTGTACATTCATTGGAATAATATTGTGTGAGAGAAGCCAGCCACAAAGCACTATCAGCTATTAGTCCTGTCTATATCAAGATCAGATCCATGACAAACGAGTGTAGGAAGGTGAAAGGGAGGATGCAGGTGGAGAGAGGACAATGGTTACCATCTTCAAGAAAGTGCTTAGAAGGGCTGGCTGCTGACTATATTCTCCCTGTTGATCTGAGTGCTGCTGGTTACACAGGTGGTCTCTGTTCATGTATTTTACTGAACATTACTGAAATTATGTATGTACGGTTATCTTGTGAATATCATACTCGGCTAAAAATATAGCCAGAAAAAAACAAAAAACAAAACAAACAAACAAAAAAACCAACAAGCATGGTGAACAACTCCCTGTTGTATGCTGCCCTGCAAGCTTGGTATCCACATTTTAATGAACGTAGACTAGTCTGTGTGCTATAAGGGTGCTCCTCAGCCTTCTAAGCCCAGTGCTATTGTTAGGACATCAAAGACCAACTGCTGACTAAGATACTGTTCTTATGAAAAGAGTGACCAGCAAATTTACTGCTTAACTTCATTCCCTTTAAATGAAGCTGGCCCCGTGGTCCTCTTTGAAAGTTCAATTGTGGACATATATCTTCTTTATAGGACATCGTGTACAATAAAGAGAAGCAATAACTTCAGATAATAAAAAAAAATACCTTTGAGAATGCGGTGAGGTGGACATTCTCTTTAATAAACATCACTGTGGTTACATACTCCCAAACTGCCTGATGTTTGGCCATTGGCTCAAGGGCCTTCCATCTGACACATGGGGTTCTTTTGGACTGGTTGACTTATTATATTATATGCCCCAATTTTTTTCCTCAGCTCTGCAAGACCTTGGGAATAAGCCAGGCTTATCTACTGCTGAGGACCACCACACTGAAATTGGGCAAAATGGAAATTTTCTATCCTATTGCACTTACTAGTTTATTAGGAGCTGCCCTTCAGTAAACACTTATCAAGGGTTGATACCAAACTAATCTCCTGTGTCTATTATATGATGTCCCCTGATAGCCATCTAGACATCACTCCTCATAACCCTGGTGTGAAAAACTCTTGGTGTTAGTTATTAGAATTTTCAGATACTAGGACAGGATTAGAATAGAATGGACTATTCTATACCTACTAAAAAGTAAACATGGTTACTAATTATCTATGAGAGAAATAGAAAAACTACTTATGAAGGGTGTAGTTGGCTTAACATGAAGCATGAACCAGGTGGTGAAAAAAGAGAAATCTATAACCAGAACCACTAGCCTGCTCAAAACTAAATAAACCAGAATGATCCTTTCAAAATATTTACATACTGCAGAGGTTTCCAGTGCGTGACACATAAAGCAACCTGTACAATAACCAAGTCTTTGAGTGTGTTGGTACACACGATAAATGGAGGAAGAGGAGCAGTAGCTCAAGGACAGTTGTGGGCTACAGAATAAGTCTAAAGACAGCTTGGGCTACAAGAGACCGTATCTGAAAAGATAAAGTACCACTTGAATCATCCAATTCTGAACCAATCACTCCTGGAGAGGTTTGGTGCTCCACAGTTGGCTCATTTGTTTGGAAACAGGATGCTGAGTGGATCCTTGCCTTTTTTTTTTTCCTCTCCTCTTTGGTCCATTCAAGAAAATGTACAAGCTGCTTGAAGTGATTGAGAGTCCCCTGTTGAAATTTTGATGGAGATAAAGAACTCTACTTAAAAAAAAAAAAAAAACTATAAAATAAAAGCATTAAAAAAAAAAAACCCTTCACAATCTTTGTTGAGCAGTAGGACCTCTAGAAAAGATACTCTTATACTCCAAACATTGGGTGGGAATAAGGAGGCAGGCTCTGCATAATATACAAGTAGAGAATGGTTTTTCTGCTCTAGACTCTTCCCCACAACCTCACAGCCCTGAAACTCACCCACAGCTCTTCTAGAATCTAAGATAATCCAAAAATGAATATCAATTTCTTCAGCTCTAATTTTGCTCATAAATAGTGAGACAGAAAGAAAAGATTAGAAATGGTTGGACCAAAGCTAGCTGATTTGATTTTAGAAGACATAACCCCCAATAAGGATGAGATTGTGTGATGTGGAGCCAAGGACAGGATTCCCACCTTCCTTATGTGAGCAGAGGATAAACAAAGAGGACAGGGTCACAGCTTGAAAGAGCTACCCTCTAATTATGAGGCTGTATCTTTTCTCCGGGCCTCTGAATGGTTGCTCCCAGATTGCTCAAACCATTAACTTAATTTACTTTACTTTAAGGGCTCCTGTGTGTGTCTGTTGTTCCTTTGGGTTGGCTTTTTCATGCCACTTAGAATGTGGTGTAAATAGAAATGCCATGGCAACCTGCCAGTATGGTGGAGCCTGCCCAGATGGGAAGAGCGTCTGGTGGCTACAGAGGCTTCCTTTAAAAGAACAACTCAATATTCACAGAACCCTAGGCATCCAGGCTGGACATCAGGAAGCCATCTGCAGCCCACTGCACATGAGATCTAAAGCAAACTTCTCCCTGGTTATTTCATCATAAGGTGGATGCTGGTGGGAGAATTACAATGGGTGTGGCCTAAGTTCTGAGTTCTGGCCCAACTGTCTAAATGAAATGCCTTTAAGGGTATATGAGCACATGGCAGGTACTTGTATGCCCTTACAGCAGAGGTGTTAACCATTCTGCTTACTGGGTTGAATCAAACCTTCATCTGACCTACTACTACTCATGAATCACACTGTTTAGAAGATAGATACTTGCAAATACTCACCTAATCTATAGATGGTTTTCATTGCTAAGAAAGCCTCATGTTTGCCTTTCATTAGTGAAGAATCTAAAGTCTAAAACAATACATTTCCAAATTTTAACACTTATAATGGTCAAGCTTGACTGACAGCTTGATTGGATTAAGAAATGCCTAAGTGGTTTGTAAAGAATACCTCTGGGTGAGAGACAGTGAGATCATGAGGGCTCTAATCTAATCATTGGATTTATAATATGTTGAATTATTGAGAGACAGTGAAAGGGAGAAGGTGGGGCCTGGCTGGAAGAAATAGGTCAAAGGGAATGTGGGCTTGGGGCTATCTTGCTTTGGCCTATTTCTCTAGACTCTTCTGCCTGTGTCCACTATAATATGATGTGTATCACATCCTTTCTGCATACCACACCCTTTCCACAAGGCTAACATGTCAGGAACCATCAACCAAAGCAAACCTTTCCTCCCTTTTCCTTGATCACTTAAGGCATCCTAGCACTGTGAATAATAACTACAACCAATACACTTGATGAAGAGTTCAGAATCTGGAGAAATTAAAGAATGTAGCCAAGACTATACCAATCATTTTACATACAGCCAGCATAGTATTATTACAGTTGACATTACATTTAATGTTAGGGCATTACAGGACGTGAGAAGGAAGGACTAAGCAAGAATCATGTCTCTTTTATTTCAGTGTAACCACTCAGATAAAGAAAAGAATGTGTAGCTAAGTATAAAACATTGCCCAACCATCTTACAACTGAGTCAATTCGCTCATCACTGGGTATATCCAACTGCCATTGTGAAGAGGCATTATGCTAGATGCTAAAGACTCAAGAGAGAAAACACTTATGTTCTAGAAGGAGAAAACTGAGAAAAATTCATATTAAGAGTCATCATTATAGATTGTGATAGGTGCTCAGCAGGCCAGTCACAGGGAATACATATAGGGAATACTAAAAGAGAATAGCCAAGAGTGGCTTGCTGGAACTTTATCTGCCTCAATACAGGGGAACGCCAGGGCCAAGAAGTGGGAATGGAAGGGTGGGGGAGTGGGTGGGGGAGCGGGTGGAGGACTTTTGGGATAGCATTGGAAATGTAAATGAAATAAATACCTAAAAAAAAAAAAAAAAAAAAAGAGTGGCTTGCTGGGAAGTTGACAGTGGAATCCTGAGCTGAAGGGTAAGAAAGGACCAGTTGCACATAGAACCAGAATAGAAAGGTAGTTCAGGCAGATACAATCAGAAACAGCAGAGCCTTGAGAGGAAAGGGTTTTTGCTTGACTAAGACATGGAAAAGAGACGGAAGAAAAGTTGTCAAGAAAAATATGTAGCAAATGAACACATAGGAAAAGGCATGGGCTATGTAGACCTGGTTAAACAACCTTGCTGTTCTTACATTGAGAAGGAGGAAGCCACTGAAGAGATTTTGAATGATGGCTCTAGCTATAACAGAGAATGGAAAGGAACTGCAGAGACATGGTAAGAAGTTTTGTAAACCCAAGCAACAGATGATATGATACAGATGAGCATGGGGAGCAGTGGATCGACACAAGACACAGTTCTAGGACAGATGCAGAAGGGCATGCAGATGACTGAACCTCAGAGGATAGATTTATATTGAACTCTTAGACATTCCACTGACATCTTATACTCTAAGTAAAGATAATGAGTGAGAGGTGGTCAAGAGGAACAGGAATGGAGACTGAAGTGCTGTGGCCAAAATGGTGGGTGGATTCAAAGAGTTGTGTGATCACAGGAACCAGGAAAGGAGAATGTCTTAAGGAGAAAAGTACCATAACCTATCCAGTGCTGCTATGACAACAAAAGAGGAAGACAAAGAAATGTGTGTCAACTGGGTAATACACTTACTGCTTCTGAGGGGAGTCTACAACAACAGGAGTCTTGACTCAGAACAGCTTTTTTCTCACCGGTTTGCTGTAACCAGAGGAATTCTTGGCCACTATCTTGGCTCACTATATGTGAGCACAGTTCTCCATGGGTGTCTAGCTACAGTGTGACTGTTCTGTGTGACATCATTATGAAGATGTCTGGTGGTTACTTGCTTGACATTGTGTGCCTCAAAGTCCCACAGGTTGCAAGGCAATGCAGTTTTGCTTGTTTCTGTGTCTCACAGTAAAAGCATTGAAAAGAACTTAATTTTAAGCAGCACATTGTACATAGAAACATGTTAAAGCTATTTAGCATTGGGGACTTAATTGACAGACAAAGTATTCACTTTGCTGCTCAATTCCATAACTCAGACATTAAGAAGGAGTCAATGTGGCTTTGTTTTTTCCCCAACATCTCTCATCTAGGTTTTTTGTTAGCCATCATTCATGCATTTTGGTAAAGCTAATGCATTTGTGGTATGACCTATTTTCTATAAAGAAGGTATTTCTCCTTCCTCCGTCCAGAAGAAACTTGAGTTATTGATACAAAAATCACACTTGAGGAAGATGTGTCCAAGGAAGTAAGGTGTGTTTCTCCTTTGTCTGATTCAGGACTCTCTGCTTTGCCTTGTACACATGGGGATAATTTTCCTGCCATTATCCACTGGACTGTCTCCCTGAGCCATTAAAAGTCAACCATTAAAAATAATCAAACATTTCTTTAATCAGTTCCAGGAAATGATGAGATAAAGAAGTGGCAGAGAGATCTCATCATTTGAAAAGTAACCACAATGCTCAAAACAATGGTTCTTAACCTGTGGGCTGTAACCTCTTTGGAAGGCCTCTATGTATATTTACATTATAATTTATGACTGCAGCAAAATTACAGTTATTGAGTAGCAACAAAAATAATTTATAGTTGGAGGTCACTACAAGGTGAGGAACGATATTAAAGGATTGCAACATTAGGAAGGTTGAGAACCATTGCCTGAGAAGAAAGGGAGTATGCAACTTTGGGACATAATCCTGTGATTTGAATCTCAAAGAGAATTTGTTCTCTACTCTCTCCCTTATCTACCACATTAAATATCTTATACAGTAGCTTACAGACACCTACTGCTATGTAACAAATTGCCTTAGAATCTAGAAGATTAAGAGGGTCCACATTTATTATCTCAGCATTTCTGTGCATCAGGAAGTCAGTCCTTACAAGATACAATTAAGGTATCAGACAGGACTACAATGTTGGACAAGCTTTAGACCTTTTTCATGGGGCATTGGCAGAATTGAGTTTCCCATGTATTATTGACTGGAGGGGACCCTCGGTTTCTTTACCATGTAGCCTCTGTACAGTGCAATTCACAAGAACAGAGCTGCCTTGTTTTGTTTTCAGAACAAGGAAGTGAATAGAACCAGAAGGAGAAAGTGAGACAAAAAAAAAAAAAAAAAAAAACTTTTTTTGTTGTTTTGTTTGTAATCTTGTCGTAGTGACACCCCTATTACTTTTGTCACATTCTGTTTCTTAAAAACAAACCTCTTGCTTCATCTGCATCCAAAAGGAAAGTATCATACTGTGCACCCTGAGGATGGGGACACTGAAGGACATTTCAAAAGTTGCTATAGTATTTCCCTGACCACCACGTGCCTGTACGTGTGCTCATTCCTGTCCCCACAGACAGTGACGGTTCACCTGCACTCTGGTGTGGTGACCTGTATGCTTACTTCTCCAGATTTCTTGATTTTATTTCTGGTTTCTGTCACCTCACCTCCTTTCAAACTACAGTCCTCCAGTTTCTGGCTCTAAATAGTTGTTCTTCCTTGCACAGGAACATTTGATGGCTCCCTATTTCTTGGCCCAGTACAGGTGTTAAGAATGTCTGTATATGGGATTAACCTTATTTCCTACCCTGCATTTCAACAGGCTGCATGCAGCCAGGTCAGAGGCTGCATGGTCCTTTCCCTCAGCTGTTACCTTAGTTTATTTCGTTCCCCGTCCCAAATGTGAACGCCCTAAATGTATCACAGGAAAATTTTCTGCAATGCTGGGGTGGCAATTGGCTCATTTCTGAGCTCTCTCTCTCTCTCTCATTCCATGTCCATTAAACAATTGCTATATTCTTATTCCCATATAATCATAAAGGACATAAATAGTCCTGTTGCCTGCTCTGCATGCCAATTAGAGGACAGGGCAGTGTAGCTTCCCATAGCTCTCTTGCATATAGCAAGGGATTGATAGTCTACAGGGTCAAGGACTGCTTTCCAAAATGCCATTCTCACAGTTAGGAACACTGACTCCATGTTATTTTCCTGTTATATAAATGATAAAACTGTAATGAAAACAGTTTACCTGCTCGTGTGAGAGCAAACCATGAACCCTGATTTGGGAGTCCTCATTCATTTGGTTTATTTTGTTCTTTTAAACGTAAAACCATCTGACTTGACCTGATATATATTTGCTTAGCAGTACCAGAGATTGAACGTGGAGCCTCACACATGCTAAAAGCATGCTAACTCTAAGCTACAACCTCAGCCTTAATTTTATCCTAATTTTGAGACAAAGTCTTGCTAAGTTGTCCTTGAAATTATGAATATTTCTACCTTGACTTCCTGACTGCTTAGAACACTCGTCTGCACCAGGAAGCCTGGCTTTGATCATTTTTTAAGATTCATTTATTTTTATTTTTTACATATGTATGCTTTGCCTACATGCTTGTGTATCTTGCCTCTGTACATGGCCATGGAAGCCAGAGAAGGGCATTGGATCTCCTGGGACTGGAATTATAGGCAGTTATGAGGCACCATGTGGGTGCTGGGAATAGAACCCAGGGCCCCTACAAAAGCAACAAGTGCTTTTAACCACTAAGCCATCTCTCCCGGGCCCCTAGCTTTTCTTTTATTGATTGATTGATTGATTGATTGATTGATTGATAAAACAATTCAGAGTCATTCAACAACTCTCACATTGTCATTTTTTTTAAAAAAAAAAAAGCATCCTTAATGAAAAGGGGGACTAAAAGATTTTTAAAATAAAATGAGCTTCCTCGGCAGAAAGAAGGCCCAGGTCTGCTACTTCTTGCTTGTCTGTGAATTAACTTTTTCAAGTTAACAAACACACCAATGTCAGGAAGTTCCATGTGGATAAACGTCAGTGTGTGTCCTGCTGTCCTCGACTCACTTTGGCATGCCGTGATGTTACCATGTGGTATAACACATTTAGGAGAACTCTAGTGGCCTGGATACTGTAGCTAGAACTATGAACACATCTGCTAGCAAAGTGGAGTGTGTGTGTGTGTGTGTGTGTGTGTGTGTGTG